>NC_134573.1:70495314-70864262 GCF_050947875.1 Dermacentor variabilis
GTTTTATCAGAAGCAATATCACCCAAGCTATATCACCCAAGCAATATCACGCGGTATATATATTACTGAAACAGGCCTGGCTAATGTAGAGTGCCTGTAATTAAATAGCTCTTTTTATTTGCAGCCTTTGAATAGTGCCTGGAGTAGAACCACGTGTAAATCTGTGAATTTCACCCAAATTCCAGGACTATGATTTTATCAAGCCACGCGCGCGGCCTGATCCTGCTAGTGATACCGAGGAACCACGCTTCTTCTCACTGGTATAGGTCAAGCATCATTTCCAGCTGACAGTATTTCTTTCTTTTCGTATAATAAATGCTTCTTTTACTAGTGTTTCTTGACGGAACTTCTCGGTTTCCACATTAAAAATTTCGCACGAAGGCCGCATTGTGTCTACACAGTCTGAAACTAGGCTTTTTGTGCTGCAGCAGGTTTTGCTGCAATTTTTTATTATAAAGTGCTACGCTGACTAGGTGTGGCCTGTAAACAAAGCAGACGGATCCTGCGCATTTTATGTCTGTTCTAAATATTACGTTACACCTTGTACAAGGTATGCCATATATGTCGAAATATTAAGAAGTGTTACTTGACAAATCTCTTGCAAGAAAGTTTCTTGATTCACCCCTTCGAACTCTCTGCTCAGACTTATAATATTGTTGCAGTATGGCGATTTTTCAAATGAAAACTCTCCCACATACATTTGTCATACCAACATCTCTGACAATGTTTCTTTTCATTTTACAGTGCAAACATTTCCTCCAAGTAATGGTGAAGTCGCTATGGGATATGGTGGCAATATCAACGAAACCACCGCGTTATCGTGGTCCTCGGAGGCCTGATAAGCCCGCTGTCATCCAAGCCCCGACAAACCTACCTACCTACCGACGTCAGCTCCCTGCCCTGAAACCCCTGACCAGCCCACCGTCCTCGGCACCTTGCCCAATTGCTATCCTGAGGGCAGTGCCTGTAAATAAACTGTTTGAAGATAACCGAGCGTCACCCATCTAGGTCAACGGAAAATGCCTGTTTGTGAAAATTTATTCGCAAATAAACTGTCATAAACGTCAATTTCAGTATTCTTTTATTATTATTATTTGCAATCATATATGACTTCTGCTTCTTGACATCTTTTTGTCGAGCTTTCCTAGCTACTATTGAGGAAGACGGTAAGGGGACAATGGCTACAAAAAATGCCGCTAGCAAAATGTTTGCGGTAAGAATATGTGCGTGCTCTAAAGCCGGCATATCTAGAATATTCGTCATGCAAAGGGCATTGGCTCAAAGCTGGCATTAATAATGGCAACGATATGGCTCAACACTGGTCCTACGCTGGCAGCACGATGGCTGCTGAATTGGCAGAATATTGGCCCAATCTTGGCTTTAACGCTGGTCCTACGATGGCTGCTGCGTTGGCATAACATTGGTCCAATCTTGGCTTTAACGCTGGTCCTACGCTGGCAGCACAATGGCTGCTGCATTGGCATAACATTGGTCCAATCTTGGCTTTAACGCTGGGCCAGCATTGGATTGGGTTGCAGTTTGCCAATATGCCAACATTGGTCCAACATTGGTACCAATTTCTGCCAGCATTGGGCCATGGTTGGCCCAATGCTGGTGTGCTGCCTGGGCTTACTTAACAGCGCAACACTATTGCCGCTAAGCAACCTCGGAGAGTGCACTGTTGATTGAAGAAGACAAGAGCACACAACGAAACGTCGCAAAAGAAGATCTTTTTTTAAACAATTCCGAGGGGAGCGATTAAGTTATTGACACGGGGTGTCGAAAACGGACTGGGTCTCATGTTTCGAGCGCCGGCTGAAGCCATGCGAAGAACAGATACGCATGTTGCAGAAGTACTTTTCTTAATATTTGTTTTACAGTTGACAGTGCATATCAGATATACAGAGCATGGCAAATAAATAAACTTCAGAAATCATAGCATCCGCAGTATTAAGTGCAATCCACACCTCTCATATACATGCATCTGCTAAAACCCCGTCACTTTCATAAAACGCCACTCTGGAATACGTTTCTGTCACTTTTGTTCATCTACGTAAGCATGACCCGCCGTGGTTGCTCAGTGGCTATGGTGTTGGGCTGCTGAGCACGAGGTCGCGGGATCGAGTCCCGGCCACGGCGGCCGCATTTCGATGGGGGCGAAATGCGAAAACACCCGTGTGCTTAGATTTAGGTGCACGTTAAAGAACCCCAGGTGGTTGAAATTTCCAGAGTCCTCCACAACGGCGTGCCTCATAATCAGAAAGTGGTTTTGGCACGTAAAACCCCAATTTTATTATTATTACGTAAGCATGGTTTGTTCTGAAGTACTGGCCTGATATCCGTACTCCTACTGCAACATGTCAAACCTCCCTTCCACGTGCAGGCTGATAAGCGTGATCTAATTCAAATAGAGTACAATACTCGATTTCAATTGGCACTAGGCAGCGGGTACCATGAGCATCAAGGGCAAGCTGTTTCTCGATTGTGCATTGCAGGCCGTCTCAGAGAAATATAGCATCCCAGCGATAAAGGGACAACGCACGCTCAATAGCTTCCCTCTTCCCGCAGAAAAAAAAAAGAAAAACAATCCTTTCGATACGCTGCACAAACATCCTTATTTCCGCCATCCGCGGTTCACTGATAACGTTCCGGTACGAGTTTGCCCAAGAACTGGTGCCTCTGCGTAACAACCGCAGCTACATCATGCAGCAGAATCAATCGAAACTGTCCTCACACCCGTCGCCCTCTCTGCCTCACTCGAGGCTTTTGATCCCTTAGATTTTGGGAAGAAACGAATTCTTCAAAAATTTTAAATAGCGTATTCTCGAATCGAGTGCGAATCGAATAACAAGAGTATTTCAAACAACCGGCATACTAATATTCTTGTATATATACACCAAATTGGCGGTCATCATGCAACGAGCGCAGGGAAGTCCAAAGCGGGAACGCACTTAAATGGATGTCAGTCGTAAGTGCGGAAGACGAAGTCGTGAACGAGGCAAGCGTGCGGCGAATGCGTAAGGCGAGACACGCTTTGTATGTTGCCGCGGAGACGACTGGCAGTTTAGGGTGCTTTCGGCAACGACGACAGCGTCGTCTATATAGACGGGATAGCAAAACGGCATTTAGCTCGCTGGCGAACTGAGCACAGCGCTTCTTTCTTTCTTCGTTGATTTATTTAAGACAATATTCAAATTGCCTTATAGGGGGACACGGCTAAAGGCAACAAACATTTGCCTGACTTTTTAATATGGCCCTTGACATTCACTGGAACTGCAGCACTCGCAAACGTAATTGGCCCGCATACAAACGGCATTCTGCAAAGCGCGCGCAAAAATGTCGCAGACGGCAAAGGACGTCTGGAGAGGGGAAGGGAAGGCAACAAGAGTCCCGCAGTATCGCATAATGCGTATCGATTACAGTGTCCCACATCTGAGCGGAGTTCCGCCGCTAAACGCCATCACGTCGCAGTGTTTGGAAGATGAACGATTCTATACGCACACGCGATACTGCGCGTCTGTTTGTTACGACTTCGTATACATCCGAACATTTGCTCGCAACGGCGTGTTTTACGGACAGTAAACACTGTTCTTCCAGGCAAAATCTGTTAGTTGATCCTTCCATAAAAGCACAAAAGGGCAAAAAAAAAAAGAACCAACAACATTTTAATAAACAAGGCGACACACAAACGACGGGACGGAAGGTTGATCTGGAAAGCAGCCTCTGGGCAAAGTCACTGAGGCCAATGCGAAAAGAAAAACTAAAACGTAAAAAAAGAACAAAAACGACATTGCATTGCTGGCAATAAACGGCTACCAATTGTTACGATCAAAGGTCATAGATTCATGCCAGGCGTAAACATGGTTCCCGCACAGAAATATATTCAGTGTACGACAGTTTGGTTTGAGAAGGCGCAGTGATGTGGCTGGTAGAAGTGAAGTGCATCAGTTTAAGCGTCATTCGACGCCAAACAAACTTGTTAGGCACTTTTTTACTGCATCAGCACTCCGCGAGAGAGAAACATTATGGCCGACTGCAGCCCTAAATGATGGCTAAGATGCGTTATTGTTTTCTAGTGCATACATGGCGCAGAAAGTTGGGGACAAAGCGGACAGAAGTTGTTGGCCCCTGTTTCAAGATCGCTTTGTAGCGTACAGGCATAAAGGCGAAATCAACAGATCGTTAATAAAAAGCGCAGCAGTAGATAAACATGGCCAAGGGTCTGTTATAGCCCTCCTTATGGTTTTCCTTATCGAGGAAAGAACTAACTTCCTCACAGGTTGTCACTTTGCGCACGCTTGGTATTTTTCTCGGGTATATAAATATGACCCTGCTTTCTGTAAGCATCGTTGAATTTGGTGCCTCTGTGAACGTCTCGACTTCCGTCGCAACTTTCTGCGCCAAGCACTGGAAAAGATGACGTAGCATCAATGCCGTACATGAACTCTTACATTACGCTCCTCCACATATAGTCGAAGCAAATGACGACATGCGCCGGGCAACCGTCCGCGGCCGGAGACAGGCGCACTCATTTCAGAATGCTATTGTCAATTTCCTTACGCTCGACATCCGCTCGAGAAAACGAGTCGCGAATCATAATTCACAGCGCTGCGTTACATTGCACTATGAAATTGCGGCACAGCTGGCTTGACCCCGCTGAATTCCTCAGTGTAGGCTTCAACCAGACACATTTATGACCTAACCCGTATCAAGTTACATATGTGCCGTACGAGCGAGGGAAAAGAAAGAAGTACAGAGAAAAGTAAGCAAGGAGAGCTTCGCAGCATCACGCAGGGACTGAAGCGCGAAAGACAGAACGATCGCCGCGGGAAAAAGGAATGAGGCTAACCAGTGAGCTAAACGTACGTGACAGACACACAAAGATGCGCGAGATAAGAGCTTACAGAACCATGACTATTTGATAGCGACACTACTACGGTACGACGGTGACATAAAATTTATAGAGCGGGGAGGTAAGGTGCACTGCATGCATGTGCAGCGACTCGACTCATTCTGACGGGGCAGCGTGGAACGTTCGCATTTACGCTCAACCTGTACTGTCAGTACAGGTTGAGCGCCTGCAACTATAACTGGTTGTATCGTGGTCGTATAGCACGCGGCCGTGCGGCAAACGACCTCCCTGCAGTAGCGACGAAATGAATACGTTGCAGGGAAGAGCCTCATTGCGGTTGGCCGCGGTATTCCCTCGATAGACGTTGAATTTGGAGCGCGCCTCATACCACGTTGGATCGCCAGGGCAGCACCGCTGTCGAGACCTTGCCTGTCATGCTATCGACTCCCTGAGAACACATTTTAAATCTCGAGCGATATTTGATTGCTGGGTTTTAGTGGCGCAGGGCCGTCCATTACGGTCAATGACCGACATCACTATGATGATAATCTGAAACGCGAGGTCCAAAACGTGCGCGTATGTGAAAGGAAAGACTGAATACACTAAAGATATTGGGTGTAAACGCGGTACGCAATTAAAAAAAACTGTCTTGTAGACACCGTTGAAACTCAACGAAAACAATCATCTGTAATGCAGTGCTACAAACTGATGCGCAGAAGACTTACAAATAAATCTAGAAGTTCGTTAAAATACGCTATACATGTTTAGTGTCGCGAACATGACCATGTCTGGGTAGGGAGGCTATATACCAGGATATCCAGAAACAAACAGGCCCCCATCCTCCTCGTGGTTTTGTCGCGCAGACGAAAGAGAGAGAAAAGGATACATAGAAAGGCAGGGAGGTTAACCAGAGGTAGTTCCGGTTGACTACCCTGCACTGGGGAAGGGTTAAGGGTGATAAAGAGAGTGGAAGGGGGAGATAAAGAGAAAGAGAGACAAGCCCGAACAAACCGCGTACGTTAAAGAGCGGTAGGGGGCGGCGTTCTTAATGTATATCGTTTAGCCCCTAGACCGCAGGAACCTTAATAACGCGAGTATGGCCTTCAGCGCAGACGAAAAAGCACGTTATACCACGGCACTCCGTTCGCATACCGTGATATACACCGCACAGCAGCGCATAGAAACGCTCAAACAGCTCGTCCTTTCCTCTTGCTCAAAATGTTAAGAAAGTGCAGTCGGTTCTTGCGGCGCGGCCATAATCGGTCGAGATCCGGGGCACACAGCGTGGCTCCATTTGAAGCGACTGCGACAGCGTGTCGCTGACGATCACGTTCGTTACCTCCGCAACGCTCGCTCTTGCCATTTCCGTAACGAAAGGTAATGTGTGTTCAACACAGCTGTTTAAACGACGGCGGAAATGCCTCGGCCAGCAGACGCTTCAAAGCAGCACAATTGTCGTTAGAATACAGCCAAGACACTACAGCGTCTCTTATCTCCACACAAGCAGTCGAAGGAGTGGCCCGCTTTCACGGTACTTCTATGCGGTATACGACTCTTTCGTCCCTTCGTCGTAAGCGCGCACAGCACAGGAAGCGCTAACCTCAAAAGCAGCTTTACAGGCGCGTTATCACGCATACTGTATCGCCTAGAAGACATAACGCAAAGAGAAACCCGGCCCCAGCCGTCGCTTTCGAAATGAACCGATCGAAGCGCGCAGTCGCCATTAATTAATCGATTAACGCGAAGCGAACTGGCCCTCCCTTGCTTCGACCCACGCCACGTTTTTTTTCTCTCTCTCCCCCCTCGTATCGTGTGGGTTTGCATTCCGCGGAAGCCGAGGCGCGGCTCAAAACGAAGAAACGTTGCTTTTTTTTTTTAATCCCGTTCTCAAGTGTGCGTGTCGTGTCACCCCGCAGTTGTGCGACCGCTCAAGAAACCGCCCGCTCCAAGCCACGCTCGAGGAGTAAACGCAGACAATGTTATACCGATCTATACAAACGTGAAAAAAAGACAGGCGCCTTGTACCAGTCAGAAAGCACTTACATTTCTTATGACCATGATTTCTTTTAATGTTATTTACTTGTTCGTTTGCTTATTTTAAGAAAAATACCTTCAGTGCGTGCGTAACCCGAAAGCCTATAAACGTCTTCGAGGGGCCATTTGCTGCATCAGTGCGGAAGTTTTGGGATTGTTCCGAAAATCGAAGGGCCTCAGCTGCTGAGGGGTGGGGTGGGGTGGCGGGAATGACAAAAGAAAGAAAGGTTTCTTGTCGCCTCTGTTTCATATGCAATTCGACCACAAATCTTCGAGAGTGTTCATCTGAATATACAGACGTAGGCGTAGAGTTTTATGTTACTCCACAGGATCAGAATACAAATGAGGCCGCGTGGTTTCTCGAAGCCTTTATTCTCATCGTAATGCTTGATTTGCTGCATGGGCTTCGTTTCTCGTACGAAGTCAGGCGACGCAGTGATACACTTTCTTGCTATACGACCAACGCGTTAAACGAGTTCCTCTCGCGTAACTGTTGCAACCTGATTTAGGAGATTACAGTAAGTTTATCAAAATATCGAGGCACGAAGAATCTGAATGACAGAGTTTGTTACTATAGGATCACTGGATAAATGTCATGCGCTTGGATCATTCAGCTTGAATACATGAATTTGTCTAATATCCTCGTGCATATGACTTCAAACATGCCTGTGACGTTATTTATTACTTTTTACGTTCGTAAACTTCCCGGCACTCACGGTTTTCTAAACAACGCAACACAATTAGTCTCTGTGCACACGCCTAATCTTAGTGAACTGTGGCATTTCTAACGCAATATATGGTCGAAAATGATATACTTGCAAAGGCGCAAAAAAAAAAAAAAAAAAGCCAGGAGGACAGAGTTTACGCCAAATTCATGTACTTACTACCCACCATTCCCATGCTGGAATAAATCGACGTGCCTGCAACTCCCTTAAACACTATGGGCAAAAGTAATTGGCTCTAGTAATTTTTTTGCGAGTAAATTTAAATTTAAAAATTAACTCTGTCCCATGTCGGTCCACGTTTTTTCATCGTGCGCTCTCGTCGCTTGCGTGCGCGTTGCATTTCGCACGGAAATGAAGCTAACCCCCGCATATTAGGAAACGCGCCTTAGCCTAAAGCCCACGCTTTTCTTGGACCTATAGATGACGCCTGGCGTGAGCGCGCCCGATAAGCGCGGTGCGTTTCGTTCGCCGCGTTCACGTCAGGCGGTAACCAAGTCGGGCGTGGGCTTGTTCAAGTTAAGAAGCGTTTCTCAATACGGGGGGTTTCTAGGTGGATTTGGTTAGACAGGGCTCGTTCGACTGTGCCTGCAACCGCGCGCTGCCTCGATGAGACACACGAAACCACACGCATGCAGGTGTTGCACCACTAAGAACTCAATGTTGCGACGCGGTGCAGTGTCGCGCAAGTGCGTCACGCGTTGTTAGGGTTGGCGTCTGACACCACGTGGCAACAGGTTATTCACCCTACCCTCTGGGCCGGAGCCCACGGGCGACAGATCGTCCCCCCTAACCCTCTACATGGTCGTGGCACCGTGGGTGCTACATCATCCCCTTCACCTCTCATGGTCATGGCACCGAGGGTGATACGTCATGCCCTTACCCTCTACTGGCCGGACCCCACGGCGCCGGAGAGGTCATTCACCCGACCTTCTCCCCGGATTCGTCGAAAAGAGGATCGACTTCTCCCTCCCGTGCTCGGTATTGCAGGAGGAGGGGCCCTCTCTCCGTGTCTGTCACGTGTCATCGACGGAAGCAAGATCCCGCCCACACTTGTAGAGAGCCTATTTAAGGGGCTCCGAAATGTACTTTTGAGAGACTTCATACTTCATGCTCTTCTTATTTTCTTTCAACAACCTTTGAATAAACAGTGCAAGTTGCGCACTAGCCAATCGTCTCGCTCCTGCTTGGTCGCCATGGTCTACCGGATGCCTGCAGCCCGCCGACAACGCCACGCTACCCAATAAGTAATGTCGGTCGAGCTTCGATAGGCAGGCGCCGCTACTTCTCGGCAGCAGTACGGTACGCTACCCTGGAGTACGCAACAGCGTCTAAACGCGCGGCGTTGTCTCCGGAGGCCGAACGCGCCGTCGCGCGTCGCGAGACCTGCAAGGACGCAGCGCAGCTATACGGTTGTCTGCGACCATGCGTCGGTACTTCTAAACGTGACGTCACCAAGAAGGGGCGATGCTGCCGTCACGATCGGCAAAAGAGCTGGTCATGCTCACTTCGCAGCATAAAACATAACTACAGGCTCTCTCTCTCTTACACACACACGCACGCACACACAAAGAAGCAAAAATATATTCAGTGATGAGGTCAACAAAATTAGCATTAGCACCCTGTATGTTGTACATATATGCTAATTATGTAATTAGGCGGAATACAAAATATGTAGTATCTCCAAGTGTGTGTGTGTGTGCGTGTGTGCGTCTACAAACCCACGCCTTCGCATTACACGAGCGATGCTTTTTCCATATGAGCTACCGCGGCGCCGTTCTCGCATCCACTTTCTGGGGTGCTAACCCTGGGAGTGTTACCAAGGGCCACCACTCACAATCCTTACGTGATCTATAAATAAATACCCCAGAAAGTTGATGGGAATACGGCGTCGGGACAGCTCAATTGGTAAGAGCATCGCACACGTAATGCGAAGACGTGGGTTCGTTTCCCACGTGCAGCCAGTTGTCGTTTTCACCCACTTTCATTTCCATTAATTCATCATTTCTTTAATTCAGCTAGTAAGTAAAAATAATTTGCCATGTGTTGTCCTTGGTGTCTTCGTTTGTGGGCTCCTTAGGATATGATTAACAAAAATCGGGTCCCTCGGTTACCTTATATATATACTCAAGATAGGAGGCCGAAGCCGTGGTTTCTAACCTTAGGATCTCCTTGTATATTTTTCCGTTTTGAATTACTTCTGTTCTGTCGCTAATAATACAGATAGATTCGCTGGCGGAATCCTCCCACTCGAAGCATTTCCTGAACTTGGCCGAATTGAGCAAACCGCCGCCACTTGACAGAGAAAGACGCTACCATTCTTCAACAATTGCCGTTGAGTGTCAACGAAGAGAGAGCAGGGACCACTTCTGTCCACGGCCGGCGCTGCTATCCGTTTCCTCGAGTCGAGGTCCACGGCAGTGTGGAGGAACGTTCTACAATACAGGGGTTATCAGGAAGATCTTCCTTCAGCCCCGTCATCCCGAGACCCTGCATGTCTAAATGAACCGAACAAAAAATAAAGAAAGAAGAATACCTTAGGCTGTAACCGAATATCCAAACAAATCTAATATCAAGTTATCGAGTTTAATTCTAAACACTTAGGTTCGACCACATTCGAGAATTTCGAATGTTCGCGGATACCTATTAATTCAGAAGATCTACGTAAGTAATGGACGGCAAGATTCAAATGTATAAGTTCAGGCCGAAGACAGGTCCTCTAGAGGTTGCATGCTTGGATAATTCGAAAAAGCACGCTAACTTCCCCCTGCACCACTTGCGAATGAGAGTCCGCGCAGCATTGAGACAGCCCAGCATTGAGAGCAATTAAGGCAGTCCGCGTTGACCGAGAATGCCCGTCATCAGCTGAGGAACGGCACGGGAGAGCTGCGGCGTATAACTTGTTGCCCTACTCTCTTTCCGAGCACATGTATAGACGCGCAGTTTTTTTTTAGAAAAAGAACGCGGAAACCCACCGATTCAACTCCATGCGAGAAGCCGAAATAAGCAGACGCAGCGTGCGCCTTTCCCACCGAAGCAGAAGGGTTAATAACTGGGCGCTTCGATTTCTCGATTAGGTCGGCGGCATGGTGCTAACGATCCAAGCCCTCTTTTTTTTAACTCGGCCCGAGATCACAGAGAATGCCTAAACGGCTATAGACGGAATAACATTTTCCTCTACCGCCGGAAATGAAAAATGTGTGTGGTAGAGAGAGAGAGAGAGAGAGAGAGAGAGAGAGAGAGAGAGAGAGAGAGAGAGAGAGAGAGAGAGAGAGAGAGAGCCTTGATTGACAAAACAAAGATGGCGCCAACGGTCTACAGGCCATTACACCGCACGTAATGCTGTAAAATACTGTACACAGTCCCGACTTCAAACGCGGCAGAACAAAGCTTTTTTTTCCCTCGAATAATACCACCCGGGCACGGAGACTTTCCCCAGCTCTTACTCAATGGCATGGAATTAACAAGCCGCTAGTTTGACGTTTGACCGAGCAGTTAATGTACAGTTATATTGGACGCAAGTTTGTGAAATGGTAAGTCACAAAGTGTTTTGAACATCTAATTTCATGAAATACGGCAGATATTTGTTAAAATTTGAATGTACAATTCATTGTCAGCATACATGGATTATAATGAACACTGTAAAGAAACGACAGCATATGTCGGTTTCTTCAACGGGCCACACACACACACACACACAATTTATATATATATATATATATATATATATACACACACACACACACACACACACACACACACACTGCTTTCAACGCGCCCACCCGCCGTGGTTGCTCAGTGGCTATGGTGTTGGGCTGCTGAGCACGAGGTCGCGGGATCGAATCCCGGCCACGGCGGCCGCATTTCGATGGGGGCGAAATGCGAAAACACCCGTGTGCTTAGATTTAGGTGCACGTTAAAGAACCCCAGGTGGTTAAAATTTCCGGAGTCCTCCACTACGGCGTGCCTCATAATCAGAAAGTGGTTTTGGCACGTAAAACCCCAAATATTATTATTATTATTTCAACGCGCCCAGTTTTGAAGCTGAGAAATATCGACGGCGGTCTTGTCATGCGATTCGAGCCGTCGCCTCAGCATTTTAAGCGAACGGCAGCTCGAACGAATTCAATCTCAAGGCGTGGCTCGGCTGGTTCACGCAGAGCACGCTGCGCCGTGGCACCGCATACGACGTGCGCGTTGATGCGCATTTGTATGCGCGCCTGGCGTGCACACAAATCAACGTGCAAACAAGACGATCGAAGCATGTCACGTTGTGTACAGTGAACTGATGCTCGAAGTAAAATTGTGCGTTTGGGCCTTACATGCATGTGAGTCAGGGGGGCGAGGGGAGGGGCTGTTTCACAAAAGGTTAGAGGATACGAAGCATATTCCACATATGTGCATGCAGCGGTGTGGACGCATTAGATGTTTTATTTTTTAGAAACCTATATGTGGCACCAGCGTGACAAAGGGTTCGAATGACGGTGAAAGACAACGCGGCTCTGCCTCGCGAGTGAATTTTTTATTGGGAAAGGCTCCAGTACACACGGGGCAACGAAACGCGCGTGCGAAAACGAGCAAAGCCCCCCCCATACACAGCTTGTCAATCTCCCATAAAAAATAGCAATCACGGGAAATGATTGCCGTTCTGCTCATATACTGGTGCATACATTCATTTATTACTATTTCATGTGCCTCGATGGCTTGACGCGCATGCCTGCTCCTGCTGCAGTGCGAATTTTCGTTTTCGTTTTCTATTCTTTTTTATTCCCCCAGAACACAGGCGGGTTTTTCGCTCAACGAACTTCCATGCCGATACCCGCCGCAGCAACCTAGTGGCTATGGCGTTGCGCAGCTCAGCTCGAGGTCACGGGTTCGATGCCGGCCCCATTTCGATAGGGCCAAAACGCGAAAAAAAAAAAAAAAAAGCTCGTGCGCTTAGGTCTAGGTGACCGTTAAAGAGCCCCAGGTTGGCAAAATTAATTCCAATCACTTCGGCGTGCCTCACAATAAGGTCGCGTGGTTCCGGCACGTAAAACCCCGAAGTTTAATTTAAAATCAGTTTAGCCTCCGTGTTCACTTAATCCGTCTCTTACGCACTTCTTACTGTTTTACCGAAATTTAAAAACTCGCCCAGGTCTGAATTCTTCGTTAGGTAATTTCAACTTCAATCTTTCCACGGCAATGCGCTTTAGGAGGAGACCAGCGATGAGCAGGGCGTCATATTCTGATCTGCGCAGTATATTGCGTGCGGACGACCTTACTGACGGGTTCGCCACGACAAACGACGGCTTCGAGCAAATGGTGCTTGGCGAATAATTGCACTCCGCTCGTCGCGTACTGCGAGAGAAGGCACCTCCGAACGCGCTATACTGAAGCCCGGCCTCCACTGATATTTTTTTTTTTATACACTTGGTGTTATGCCATGTTCCAATAATAAGCGTTGTTTTTCTTATGTTTACGTTCTAGGCGATGGTTGTTCCCGTTATGTACCATTCTTTGTAAGTTGCCTCTTGCACCCACTCCTGCCTGTAGGTTGCAGTATGTGTAACAGCAAAATGTATATAAAAAAGAAAACTTACTGCGGGGTGCTGTGGTTTCCCACCCCGAATTCTGAGAACTAAGTAATCTCGGTTCAGCCGTCAATGTACATGCCGTATAATATAATGCGTCCAGTGCTGGCTTATGTACAACTCAAAGCGAGCAAAAAAACGCAAGTTTCGTAAACTGAGAGAACACAGGCCACATTGCCATGTTGCATTTCGCTAAAGTTGGTGCGCAACGTAAACGATGCCTGCGTGTGCTACCAGCCTCAATTCAAACCCAAACAATTCATGCCTGCGTGTGCTACCAGCCTCAATTCAAACCCAAACAAGTCAAGAACGGCTAAAACTCGTGGTTGCTTTTGCACGCTCACTTGCATTACCCCCCAACCGCGGTTTAATTCACGTTCCAAAACGTGCTAAATTTGGAAATAAGCCGTGCCTAGAAACTGGCTACACAGCCATCGCAAGTCACGCTTCCGTGTAACTTACACTGATCAGCGTTTCACAATTTCCTGTTGGCGTTTCAGTTCGTGCTGACAGTGCGCGAACTCGTGCCGCAGAGAAACAAAGGGGCTCATCTTCAAGTTAGACTGCTGAATGTACGAACGTTCGGCATCTGTAAAACAGAATTTTCTTTTTACTTTCGTAGTGCGGGCAGGGTATTAGGATCACGCTATCTTCTATCTGCTATCTTCAATAAACCATTCCATTGCTTGCACCTACTGCGTCTCTCGTTGTTACCTGCGCTACAGCAGTTATGTTATTAAGCTGCCAGACATGCGAACGATGTCTCGACAACCCACGGCGCAGCTGTGGATGAAGCCGCGTTCAATCACGCGACCAGACTAGTCATTCGATGCAGGCATGTCTGCGGAGAGGTGCGCGCTCGAATCACGCAACCTACACCGGGTGTAAGGCAACGCGGTTCCGCACCTCGCAAAGTGTAAATCAAATCCTACACAGTGGCGGCAACAACAGCGAAACGACTCGCATCGCGCGACTTGGGCATACGCCCGCGCTGCGTGCTATAAACCACGGCCGGTGTCGAGACGACGCCAAACTCGCGCTCCAGGCGGGCCCGACAAATGTTCGACAAAGTTAAGCGCACGAGACTGAACGCAAGTATTCTTCGTTGGCCGGTCACCTCTGAGCAAACGGCGCGAGTGTAAACTTCCCTGCGCGCTACGCCTCGGATCACAGCATGCTGCGAACATATCCCCGAAATAGACGAGACTGGGTGGATTTGCGATGGCTGTGCCGTTCCGCATAATGATGCCAACGTCGAGCGCGTCGAGCTTTAAAGCCGAGCTTCACGCATATAAGCCAGCGAAACAGCAGAAGGACTATTCAAGGGCCTCTGCTAGCACCACACTATACCAGCGTGGTATATACGCATTGCAAATTATGGGCCCGTATCCGGGAAGCAGCATTTGCGCCAGTGTAGTTAGTATAGAACAGGTGTCAGCGAACGTATTAAAGCGACACTAAAAGTTACCAGAAAGTCAAATTAAAGTGGTAGAGCAATGTTCTAGAACGTCTAAGGCGTCAATATAATCGCGAACAGAGTTTTAGTAACCGAGAAATTGAGGTAAATGCATGACACGATTTGAGACCCCCAGCGACATTCCGGTACTAGCCCGATGACGACAGTACTCCTCATAATTTGTGTTACTAAGACTCAACTACTCGTATTAAAAATATCATTTCATTCGATTATAAGACGGAAGAAAATGCTACTAGTCTACGTCTATTCGATTCTAAGAAAAAACATATTGACGTTACCCTTCAGTAGCATGGGTGGTCGAAAGGTTTCGTTTTCTCTCGACTCTGCGCGCTCGACTCTGCGCCGCGCACGCTTTGTAGTTTCGTTATCGCGTCGTGCTGTGCGGGTTCTGCTGGCTCGCGAAACTTTCATTTGGAACAAGCTGCGAGAATGCCACGTCCATGTGATGTAGTGGGAAGCCCTCGCTGCTTTCCCGCTCCGGAGAGCCGGTGTCGAGGCCGCCGTCGTAGTACGCAACGACGCCGGCAGCGCGAGCCCTCAGCAGCAGGTCGCGCTCGTCAGTGCTCAAATCGCTGAAGTTGAGCCCAGCATCGCGAGCCAATCTGTCGTTGTCAGGGTCCATTGCGACGAGCGTCGAAGTTTGCGTCATAGAATGAAGTACCAGCTTATGGTCGCGCGTTTCTCCTTCCGCTAGCCACCATACTCCCGCTTTCGCTCTGCTGTCGGCTCTGTCTTGGCTCTGTTTCTGGCCGCGCGTTTGCGTTTTGCGCAGAAAAGCCGTAGCGCCGTCTGCGGACGCCGTTCTACTCACCGATGGCGCAACGTCACTATGAGACCATGACGTCAGTAGTCCTTGATCGGAGGGCGGGCGATTTGAACTGCGTTAGAGGTACGCGGACGCTTCAGAACGCATTTTCTCTTAAAATAAGGCTCTCCTTGGCACGAAACAAGCGTTTCGAGGTTTCTGGGACGGTATTTCAAGAGTCCACGTAGACTTAATAGTAACCTTTAGTGTCCCTTTAATACTACAAAGATGGTCGTCAATGAACGAAAACTTTAGGGAATTTGGCCCCTGCGCTTTTTTTTTTATCCACACCATAACATATAGAACCGCGTCGTAGTGGTGCTCCGATATAACAAGCGACGTCGTAAGAAAGTGCATCACGAGCACATATGCACGAAAGTTGCAATTCCTAAAGAGAACGGTGTAGAAAAGCGCGTGCCGGCACTGTGTGTATAAGAATTCAGCATGCCTACAGCCTAGATGAAGGCTGTTACGCGCGAAGCCTGCACACGTCACTTTGAAGGCACATATACTCATCCTTTATTCAACGAAACGAGTCGTTCGATTAACCGTTTACATCGTGGACTACGCAGCACTCGGCGCCACTGCACCCGCGCGGCGTTGAGAGCGCCGTAACTCATCGGCCAACCAGTGTTTCAACAGCAAATGCCGGTGAGCGATCGCTCGGCGATTTCATACGACGCCGTCGATATACACATAGCTAGTGATCAGTCAGTGAACGTGGCGCCGACCATGCGTCATGAACATTTTCTTTTAGTTCCAACGGCCTCGTGAATTCGACACTTCCATTTCGCTGACGCCAGCTTCCACGGAGCAGAATAGCGCTAGAGCGATCGCAATGGCTGTGCGACCACCGCGGGTCACCCGTAGATGCTGGAGTAGAACGCTATTATATTTCAACGCCGCCGATGATCGGTGCGTGAAAACAGGAAAAACACATTAGCGCTGCTGCTCCGTGCCAGCGATGCCGCCCATCGACAAAGGCTGTCACGGGATTCCTGCGCCTTTACTACACAGAAAGCAACACACGCGTCGTCTCAACTTTTCCTTCCACGACGCTCCTTTCTCATCTAGCGGAGGCGCGACGCAATGATCCGCCGTCGCATACACCTTGGAGTAGACCGAGAACGGAAACGCTCCGGTATCTCCACATGGCGCCCACGTTTTCTCTCTCGGCTTGCAGTGACTGCTGTCGCACACAGAAAAAAAAGGGAAACGTGGGCCGCAAGAAAACGAACTATAATGCGGATTTCAGGCGCCGTATTTCTGTGCTCTCTGCATTTTTGGTGAACTCTTTGCCTTTCGGGGTGCCTCACCTCCCCGTCTTGCGACCATGGACGCGGAGCATGCCACAGGCCCGCCTGGCCAGATGTCATCACGGCTGTCAACCGCAAGGAAGCGAGTTGGCTCCCCCAGCGACACCGAGGACACCGAGCTGTACTCTATGTCGGAAGACGACTCATCCGACGACGGCTTCATACCCGTCCGGAGTAAGAGGGCGAAGAGAAAGATCGCCAACACAGCGCCGTCACCTCCTGCGAGCACTACGACTATGAAGTCAAGGCCTGCGCGCTGGCCACACGTCATCATCTTTATGCCGGAAGAACCGTCAAGCAACCTACGGTTGCTGAACAGGCAAGCCCTATCCATTTTTCTGGAACGTGCGGTGCCGGATCAAATTAAAGACATCAGAATAAACCCACGCAAGAATATACTCGCCATAGACGTGTACAACGCGAGTGCGCTTGGAACACTTCAAGAAATCACGGAGCTTGGCGGAATCAAAATGCGCCCCTTCATCCCGATCGACGACACATCGATAGCCGGTGTAATTTACGACATTGACATTGCCATTCCCAATGAAGATTTACCTAGCCTCATCAAGCCGGCAAACGAGGGCACGATCATTACGCAAGTGCGCCGTCTTGGGAACACGCGCTGCGTAAAAGTAATCTTCAAGGGGGATTGCATACCCTCCCACGTTAAAGTCGGACATTTTCGACATCCAGTTCGACCATTCATCCAGAAGCCGCTTCAATGCCATCAGTGCTTCAGGCTAGGACACGTAAAGGGCGTGTGTCCCTACTCGCTTCTGTGTCCCCGTTGCGCTGAACCTCATGCAGAAGTGACCTGCGGTGCCACAGTTCTGAAGTGCGCCAACTGTAGCGGCCCTCACGCAGCCTCGTCGAAAGACTGCCCCCGCATCAAGAGGGAGCGCGCGGTTCTTAAGCAAATGGCCAGAGACAATTCGGCCCACAGGGAGGCAGCCGAAGTAGTCCGGCGTCGGCGTCTACGTCGGCACCGTCGTACGTCTTCAAAGAAGGCGCATGAGCGAAGCGATAGTACCCGCTCCACTACGGAACCATCTAGTCGCGACGCGAAAGGGCCCACCACTTCTACGAGGGCATCAGATAGGACTCTTTCTTTAGAGGAATGGCCTACGCTACCGAGCCGCTCCCTTGCTAAGGAACCTCAGAAGGTCACGGCGCCACCGGAGCCTTCTCCGGCCATTGATGATTCACCTAAAACAGATCAAGTCATCTCGGTGCTACGTTCCCTCATGGAGGCCATCCGAACGATTTTAGTTGAGTTGGGAACCCCGTCTGCTCGAAGCGCACTTAAAGTGCTGGACGCCTTAAGCCCAGTGCTTGAATCCCTCAACTAGAAAGATGGCTACCCATACCCCATCCTTCCGAAAAGAAGTCACGGCAGCGTCTGTCATGCAGTGGAACGCCAGAGGGCTAAAATCACGAATTTCAGATTTCCGTCAGTATGTGTACACCAATGTGTTTCCACTCATCGTCATTTGTGAGCCCAACTTGTCGAAACCAATCAGACTGTCAGGGTACGAATGTTTCATGTCATCAACAACTAGTGCATGCAGCAAGATCATCGTTTTTGTTCGACGTGAACTCACCTATGTTTTGCAACCAATTGCGCCCCACGACGACAATCAGTATATTTGCATCACAGTTAAAAAGAACAAACTCTTGTTTACTCTCATAGGCGTGTATATATCGCCTTCCAGCAATTTCGACACTAAAAGATTAGCGGATATTTTGAGTGTTTGCCCCGCCCCATGGGTCATCATAGGAGATTTCAATGCACACCATCCAGCATGGGGAAGTACAAAGACAAATGCAAGAGGACGAAGATTATCAAGCATCGCCTACAACTATGGCCTTACTCTCTTGAACGATGGTAGCCCCACCTTTCTTCGAGGCGTGACATACGGCAGCTGCCTCGACCTTGCTTTTGTCTCCAACTCTCTCGCCAGATATGTGAAGTGGTTACCAGATATTGAGACGCATGGGAGTGATCACATTCCCACCTATCTGACCATCAAAGGCTTGTCGTTTAGATCTGGCCCACGAAATACCATTCGGACGATTCAATGGGCCAACTTCAAATCTGATATGGAAGATGCCTGCAGCGAGGGCCTACCCTCTGGGTTAGAACAAACAATTAAAAATACGATGCGGAACGCCACTCGCATACTGACGATCTCTCACACGCGAAATGACTTCGACATAGAATTAGAGCGACTTCGCGCACTTCGTCGCCGGGCGGAACGTCGATATCGGCGTACAAGATCAATCCATGACCTTCGGGCAGCCAGGAGGATACAAAAGAAGATTCAGCGTCGAATGAATAGATTAGCGTCGGAACGTTGGGCAACGTTTTGCCAAACACTCGACCCCCGCAAGCCGCTGTCTCACATTTGGAAAACGGTGCAAGGTCTGCGTTGCCTTCCGGAACAGCGTTTTCCATTCAAGGCACTCGCGCTTTTCCAAGGGCGGCAAGACATCGATGTCGCAGAAGACTTTTGTGCGCGAATGGCAGACCAAGCGACACGTCCAGATCCTCCAGCCCGAGATGATGTCCCCCATTCCCGAGATTGCCGCATGGACCTTCCTTTTACAATGGAGGAGCTCGAGGCGGCACTAGCTCTCTGCAGGCGCTCATCATCTCCGGGTCCAGATGGTATATCATACCGAGCCTTGTGCTATCTCGGAGAATCCGCACGGATAGCACTATTGAGTCTCTACAACACCTCATGGCAGGAGGGAAATGTTCCTGACGAATGGAAAGTGAGCCGCCTGGTGCCAATCTTGAAGCAGGGCAAATCCCCGCTAGAGCTCACCTCTTACCGCCCGATAGCGTTGGCCAGCTGTGTAGGAAAGATAATGGAACGGATGATCCTTGGCCGCCTGGAATGGTACCTTGAACACTACAAGATTTATCCGAGTTCCATGGCTGGCTTCCGACGTGACCGCTCTTCCATCGACAATGTAGTTGATCTCGTTTCATATGTCCAGCACGAAAGGTCCCGTAAACGTTTATCTGCAGCTTTATTCCTATATGTGAAAGGGGCATACGATAACGTATTACATGAGGCTATTCTCGACGCTCTTGTGACGGTTGGCTTAGGTGGTCGAGTATTTTTATGGATTGCAAGTTACCTATCTGCAAGATCATTCTATGTATTAACTGACGATGGGCCAACTACGCGACGCTATACCAGCAAGGGCGTTCCTCAAGGCGGTGCTCTCAGCCCGACGCTATTCAACCTCGCTCTTATTGGGCTTGCTGAACACTTGCCAACTACCACCAAAATTTCAGTATACGCAGACGACATCTGTCTCTGGACTTCGGCAGTCACACGTCCTTAGATACGTGCACGGCTTCAGAGAGCGGCTACTTTGACAGCGAGCTACTTGTGTGAACAAGGTCTCAGCATATCGCCAGAAAAATGCGCCCTAGTGGCGTTTACTCGCAAACCAATGACGCCTTATGTCATCTCAATCAATGGGCGGACCATTTCCTATGTCAGAACCTACAGATTTCTTGGCGTAATTATCGACCGAGACCTCTGTTGGAGCCTGCACGTAGCCTACATGAAACGACGCCTAACAGCAACCTCCCAGTTGTTTAAATACCTGACAGGAAAGACGTGGGGGATGTCAGTAGACGCAATGCTGAGACTCTACAGAGCTCTCTTTCTCGGTTTTTTAAGATACAGTCTACCTGTACTTAACAACACCTGCAAGACAAATATTCGTGTTCTGCAAGCAGCGCAAGCTCAAGCACTCAGAGTTTGTCTTGGTTTGCCGAGATGCACGTCAACTGAGGCAACTATTGCGATTGCTCGGGACCATCCAATGCAGACTCACATCACGGTGGAAACCCTGAGAACGCATATCAGACATTTGGCACGGGCCCCCTATCACCACCTTGCAACACTACCTTCAGACAGGCACCAAGCATCATTCTCAAAAACTACTGTCAAGTACAACGACAAACTTCCCTCGGGCTTCACCGCTGCATCTAACCCATCGATGCCCCCTTGGTGCCTTGTCAGCCCCACAGTCCATCTCAACGTGCCAGGAATCGGGAAGAAGTCTGAGCTGTCGTCGCCTGTGCTGAAACAACTGTCTCTGCTTCTTCTGCACGAGCGGTACGCAGCCCGTGCACATATTTATACTGACGGTTCCACAAACATCCAGTGTTCGTCCGGTGCTGTAGTCGTCCCAGAAAGAGGTATTACCATCAGCTTTAGGACTGACCACCCAACGACTTCTACATCTGCGGAACTAGCTGCTCTTCGAGCTGCACTTTGTTTTGTCAATCGGGAACCACCTCGACAATGGTCAATTTTCAGCGACTCAAAGGCAGCCCTACAATCTGTACTATCAGCTCTGCGTCGCGGGCCATTCGAACAGCTCGTATTCGATATTAGATGCCTACTTCATACATCACATGAGAAAGGACATCACGTGACGTTTCAGTGGCTGCCAAGTCACTGCGGCGTCATCGGAAATGAAGACGCCGATAAAGCCGCTCGGACAGCTCTTGAAGACACACAGGAAGAGGCCATACCACTTTCACGGTCCGACGCAGCCAGCAGACTTCAAGTGCTTGCACGGGAGATCACGCTCTCTCTATGGTGCACACCCAGCAGCCAGACCAACCGCAGCAATCATCAACACGACCTGCCCTCCTTAATGCATCTATGTATGCCAACCGGACTCCGCCGAAGTGAGGCCACCCTGCTTTATCGCTTATGGCTAGGGGTGGCCTTCACGAAATCTTACTCGTTTCGCATTGGAATGGCCGACAACGCTCTCTGCAATGCCTGTCTTTGCGAGGAGACGCTGGAACACATTCTGTGCGACTGTCCTGAATATAATGTTCAGAGACAGTCCATGGCGTCCGTTCTAGCGCACCTTGACAATAGACCATTGTCAGTTGCAACCATTTTCACATATCGCCGACTGAAGTCATCGCAGCTGAAGGCGACGAAGGGACAACTTCGGTTTATGAAGGATACGGGCTTGGACAAGCGGCTGTGACAGTGATGTCACGTACCGCACAAGAGTGACAGACTGTAACCAACGATGTGTGTGCCGTGTTATGTGCCCTCTATCTCTTCTCCCCATCTTTCATCCCCCCCCCATCCCGCTCCCATGTGTAGGGTAACAAACCGGTTAGGCTAAACTGGTTAACCTCCCTGCCTTCCTTCTCCACTTTTTCCTTCCTTCCTTCCTTTTTTTTCTTTTTTTTACATTTCCCGCCCTTCCTCAATGGCCCGGACGTGGTTCCGACATTGGGGCCGTTCATTCAGAGCCACGCATAAGAAAATGAGAATTGAAAATTGAAGTGGAACGTTACGCAATGCGGACCTCGTATTTATTTTGCACCCTTCTCGTTTTTCACGCTCGACACCGCATCGGGGATAGCGTCGTAGGCCCGGTGCCAAGCCCTTCAGTGACGAAGTAGAAAGAGAGAGATAAGAGAGCATAATATCGATATGACGGCTCTATAGGGCTATTTGGGGAAGTGCACACAGGGCAGCGCAGAATCAAATGTGGCTCACTGGAGTAGCTTCGCACGCGAAGCTCCACAGCGCGACTTGAGTGTCTCTCCGAGTACTTCTTGTTGGGCTAGTTGCTGACGCCTAGCTACAGAAAAGAGGCGCAAATTAACGCATACAGCGACGCCGGAGAGAGCACGAGCGCCGTCAGTCCGTGAGCGGGCCCAGTGCTCAAACGGCGTCACTTCCTTAGGTCTGTAAACATTTGGCGGAATGCTTCGAGTCCTTGGATTTCCCCGCACGAGGTGGTGAACATTTGGAGTTACATGCCACAAGCATGCAGAGCATTTCACATGCGAACGTGATTGCGGGCGGTCGTGGTCACTGCGCTGCCACGTACACTTTTCGTGTGCTCGACTTTTCGTCAGCTGTGCCGAATGGTGACAAGAAAAAATAAGAAAAGTCCACAGGCATCGAAGGACCACAAAAGAGAAGCGCGAAATCAGAGTAGCGGCGCGGCGACCGAGTACTGCAGGCCCCCAAAATCATAAACAACTTTGCGGGGCGACCCGCAGGCGAGCCAGCCGCGAAGGACCGCCAACCAGGCAACACAGACACGTGATCCAACCCGCGGTGCCGAATGTCGTTTAGCTCCCTTTTCTTCACGACTTTTTCTTGAGCTTTCCTTTTCGCCACCATACTTCTCTCCTTTTCCCACTCCGCTTAAAACTGCCGCCACATCCTGCTGATCGAGTGCGCTTGTACGGTTCTCCATTTTTTTTTACAGAATATAAACGAAATCTTGTTAAAGACGTGTGCCCGTCTCGTTCATTACGTCTCCACATCAGTTTAGGCCGATAAAGCATTCCGTCGAAACTCTACTTTCGGTATTTTCACGGTAAGAAGTTGAGTACAAGAAGATTACAACATAAAAGTCAAACTTCCATATATTATAGTGTCACGTCGTAACCCTATAGCGCCGGTACGTAAGTACGACATACTTGGTTTCAAAAATATTTTTGTCCCTATTTGCATTGTCGTGGCGCAGGGAAACTTCTCGAAACTAGCCACGTCTTTGGCTCATTCGGAAGACTGCAAATACAAGTCAATCTCTGCCGGTGAGCAACCGGGCTCAAATGAATGCAGTTGAAGTTCATGACATCACGGATAGCTGGTGTTGGAGCTTCAACGTGGCGCCGCCACTCACCTTTCACAGCTGTCTATTTTCTGGTCCACCGAGTCTCTTCTAGAGATAAGAATGGCGTATGCGTATCACAGATGCTCAATCCACTCGCACAGCTTAACTTATAGGTAAACCATCTGCGTACTCAGCACGGCTAAATTTCCCTTCAACGTGCTCAGTATTGCCGCACAGCAACCTTCCTGAAGGCATCTTTGACGCTGTGATCAACGTTGAGCGTTTCGTCAGGAATGCCAAAAGAATTGTCGCTCTTTCTCGCAATGCCTGGAGACAATAAACTTGTGCACACGTCCAGGGAGCCGATGATTAAATGCTTCTTACGAAAAACAACGCTACATGGCTAGCTGTGCAACAAACCAATAGTTAATTGCTCTGTATCTATGAGGATAATGAAACCATAATGCTACCCACCTTGAGTTTGTTTTTGTCTTCTTTGTTTTTCCTGCGGAATCTGCAGAGCTTTGGCATGTATGCAACTCTGACACATTTTATCGACAGGTCGGGGCAGGAAGTGCCGCTAGGCTTCGCCCTCACACCGGACGTGCTGCATGCAGCGGAGGCGGAGGTGCCGGCCACGCCGGGAGGGACGCCCGATCCTTTGCCATCTCAGGCCTGACTGCACTCGCCGCGGGAACGTGCCCCTCGACAGCTTCCGCGGACCAAGAAGCACCCCAGGAGTCACACACGTGCCCCGACTGTGGCGTGTCCACACTGTATTCCAGTTCGCTATACAGGCGCAGCCACGCGACCATCCGCAGCCCATCTGTTTTGCGAGTGTCGTCCCACGAGGAGTGGATTAAGCCGGTCACTCGGATGAGTGGATTCGGACGGGTTCAATCTGGACTCGCTCTTGGGTTCCACCAAGGAGGCGCCGTTCCTATAGGCCGGCAGTGAATGTGCCTCCCCCCTCTCCCCTTCACATTCCACATAACAGGTCTTCGAGCCATCCCTTAACACATTTCATCATCATTATCACCATCATCATCATCGACAGTGCATCCCAATCCGTGATTGAAGGAGTGAGAGAGAGAGAGAGAGAGAGAGAGAGAGAGAGAGAGAGAGAGAGAGAGAGTAATAAGTATACAAAGCACACGAGCGTAGGTATATAGCTCTTCCGCTATGCGGTGGGTGGTCCCCTCAATCCAGGAGTCCAGCGGCCTCAGCGGCTGTTCTCGCTCGGTTGACAAGGTTGAGCTGGTCCGTCGAGTCTGAGCTCGACAGCGCTGCCTCTCATTGCCGTTTGGTGGGGTGTTATATGTGCGAGCTGTGGTGTGCCTGCGCAAGCCCATACCATGTGGTAAAGCGTTGCGCATTGATCGCAGTGTGGGCATTTATATGAATACAGCGCAGGGTGTATGGCGTGGTACAGACCCAAGTGAGGATGTGTGTTTGTTCGAAGTTTTCGACATATTACGGCTTCCTCTCGCGTTAAAGCATCATGAGGCGGCGGTAGCGTTATTCGTGAAAGGCGACAGTGTTTTAGGACGTGCGCGTAGGTTAATGGTACGAGCTCGGGCTGGAACTGCTCGGCGTTCACCCCCTCGCGGCTCCCGGTGTGCATGCGCCCGGGCGTAGGCGTGTGCGTGCTGACTGCCGCGTAGGGACTCATGTCCCGGAGTCCACACGAGTTGCATATGTGGCGGGAGCTGGTGCGCCGCAATCACAATGCGATGTGCGGCCCTGAAAATCTTGGCCCTGGAAAAATTTCTGCATGCCGTCTGAGAGTCCGTCAGAACTATGATCGTCGTGAGGGCTAACGCTATCGCTAGTTCCTCTGCCTCGGCAGCGCTAGCTCTGGAAACCGACGACGCACTTATTCCGGTCCCGTGATGGTCGACTACGCTGGAGACAAATGCATTGCTTCTCGCGGTGCTGACCGCGTCTACGTATAAGACATTGCGGTGGTTCTCATACTTCCGAGCCAGCTCCTGCGCTCGGCCATGTCGCCGTCCGATGTGGAAGGTCGGGTGCATGTTTCTGGGTATTGGTGGGTATTGAAGGAGTGAAGTTTCTTCATTTATGTTATACTAGCACATTAGAAACGGCATCAAAGAGAATGTGCGGACAGCACAAGCGCTTGAGGGTTAGTGCGGCGTTTGTGCTGTGCCCATCTTCTATTTGTGTCTCGCTTATATCGTCCGCATACTGTCTGAGTGTCCCGTTTATATTCCGCTGGTATAAGGGTCACGACAGCTCCGGCGTCACGGCATGATGATGATGAGTATTTATTTATATCCCCTTAGAACCGGGCGGTGACAAATACTCACCTAGACTGCTTGAACTAATTATATAGATATGTTATACCTGATCTTCCGTCCGCCATTTTCCCTACAGCGCCTTAATCCCTTTTTTTCACTTCTGTTAAAACTTCTATATCAACCTTATACAGTTACCTACGCCTCGAACGGATCCGCTCCTGTCAATCTCTTCCTTCTTACCGCTGCTCTACACGTATCTGACACTGCCCCCAGCGGCACCACGCAGACGAATGGTGCGAAGCACGTGACAGCAAAGCGCGTCTCCTTCCTCAAGCACATGCTCAGCAGTGCAACGCAAAAATCACGCGCCGCAAGAGCGAAGGGGGGCGATGGAGAGAGGGAGAAAGAGAGAGACAGCCCCCGTGGGACGTCGAAAATGCAGCTGCGAAAATAGACCGGCCGCGACAACGCGCGCGCCTCTCTCACGGCCAAGGCCGACACAGCCGCGAGATGGCCGCCGCCAAGTGCGCCGGCGGCAACTGACGACGCAAAGCACTCGTGACCGGGAGACAGACAGACGGAAGGCATTTATTTGACGCCGCGGCGAACCGTTTATTTCCGTGTACCTTTACACACGCCGCTACACATGCAACAGCAAATGCGCGATTCGGGGCGACGGCGCGAGGGAGCTGTGCCACGGGAGGGCTTGGAACAGGCAGCTCGTGCACTTGTAACGCTCTCGCAATTAGCTGTCGTTTAACGCTCTTTTCCGGCTGATTGAAAGGCCAGGAAAAGAGACCACTGTTTCTGCAAGCTTCATTATTTAGTGCAAAAATGGAGGGGAGACGGCCGGGTTTGGGCACAGGAAATCAAGTATCCGGGACTGAGCAGAGAGAGGTCCCTCGGTGAATTTTGGGTAGTCTAGTTTCAGTAGTTTTAGAAGAGGGCCACAGTTAGGAGACTAAAGGTCGGGTGTACAAAACAAAACAAAAAAAAAACGAGTCACGGCTTCGCCTGAAAGGCGAAGCATCGATTACGATAGGAAATTAGTGGACAGCTATCGAAAGTAAGGATAGTAGTCTTATCGCCCGTATAAACTTGTAAACATACGCATGCTAACCAAACTGACAAACAAGGGGTCACGCGCGCACGAGCGAACATAAAAAGATCTCACTCGATGACCGCGTGAACTCGCTGTCAAAACGCTGTATTGAAGAAACGCGCGGTAGCAGCAGGGAGCGAATTGACTTCGTACAGACGCTCGCCTCAACGCAAACTGCACGCCTTGAAAAACAGCGCAGCTGTGCTCGTCGCAGATGACTTTCAAGATAGAGCGGCCCAGCCGGGCGCGAGCGCCCGCCCAGTTCGCCCGCAGTAGAAGGCGCCCCCTCTCCCTCCCCCCGAAGACTAGCGCGACGGAAGGCGGCGCGCTTCCTCCCCGTTTTCCGCCGTTTTGTGCGCGAGATTGAGCCGCGATCGCTGGCTCACCCTCACACGCTTTCACTTGCACGTAGAGCATACGGCGCGCGGTGACGATTTTATCGCCCTTGGACTTTATACGGAACCTCACGGCGACGGCGACATCGACGCCGACGGCAAAAATGCGCGTAGAGTGTCCATATAATTGCTATAGCGATAAAAAAAACGCGAAGGCATTATATATACTGCCTATAACGCGAAGGCGTTATACGCGTACATTACTTTGATATACACCGCGTTAAACTTCCTTTCCCAAAATCCACAAATTTTCTCTTGATCACAAGAATACTGAAAAGCCACGCTAAATAAGCTCCTATTGATATTCTTTCAAAGGTGTACTTTCATTAACTTGTTTACATTTCCTTCTGTTCGTTCCTTATTTTTTAATTTCGCGTCACGGTGACGTCATTAATGTCAATGTTTGTTTCTTGTGTTTGGACCATTTTGGCGCAGATAAAGCTCACACGATTTACCATCATGAGCATCTCATTGCTTTAGAATGAAGTGTATAGCCTTCTTTAATGGGAAACAGCCAACTATATACGGGCACGATCTCAAGCTGCGAGACGTCAAGGCCAGCTAACTCGAGAACTTAACGGTAGCGTCCCCAGCCCCTTTCGTTGTGGCCTCTTTTCTGGTTGACTAAGCTATTTCTCGAGTCAAGAGTGTCCAATTCGCTACTGCAGAATCACCGTTTACCAACTTTGAAACGTTAGCGCTGTCATTACCGCTTGCATCAGCTGCACTTCGATGGCAACTACAGCCAGCCCCAGTTTACGCCCCGGCCCTCGTTTTCGTATAGATTGTGTATGGCGTACAGAAGCCACGAGGGTTGCGCGACCCTGAACACAACCCGGCGAAAGATATCACATGCCTTGCTGGTGTTCACGCACGAGTACTTTCCGCTTATCAGCAAAAGCGGGGGAGAGCAGATGCGCCGAGAATCAGCACTTGTGGCTAGGCCACTACTTGAATACTTTATACGTTGTACGCCGGCGTGATCGCGCTCCCACGGCCATAGATATGTACCGGTTAATTCCCGTGTCATGCGCTCATCGGAAACAAGACGGATTTTTTTTTTATTTGGGATGCGCTACAGCTGCATAGATGGTTTAGTAAAGATGAAAGCGAGTATGGGAACTGTGTCTACTAAAGAACGATACATAATTATGTCTTCGTAATTTTGAAGTTCGCGCACTTTTCGCGAAGTGCTGTATCATGAATTGTACCAGCTTAAACAGATGTAATCAGCTGGTTTCTTTTGGTGCGGCGAAGAAACGTTACGGGCTCTTTGCTACGCTACATTATATATATATATATATATATATATATATATATATATATATATATATATATATATATATATATATATATATATATATATATATATATATGGGTTTTCTTCAAAGTTCAGCACGCTGGACCCGACGTAAAATACGCAGGAAAGAGACGACGAACTTTTTGGGAGACTTCTTTTTCTTACTTAACGTTTTCGGCTGGTGGACCAGCCTTCGTCAGAGTACAGTAACGCATGGACAACACATACACAGCTTTAAAGGCACCGTATCACGAGCAGAGGGCGCGTTAATTGACCACATCCGGGTAGAACTACCGAAAGTATCTCGAATCTACGTAAGCCTTATTTTGCCAAGAAGCCTAAATCGCCGTTATGGCGGTAAAAATTTAGGCTTTGTACGACGATGCAATGCGGAAGCGTGCAGGTTCAACAGAATGCTTCGCGGCCTGTGTCATCGATCGAAAACAGTATTTTTCATCGACCACGGTTTTCAATGGTTATCCCCCCACCGAGTGCTTGCTGCCGATGGGCTACATCCCAGCTTCGAAGGAGTTAGCCTGATAGCAAGCCACATCCGTCATCTTTGCGCCAAGAGTCTTCTGGGTGCCTCGTCGTTCTGGTGCGACCACGCGTCAAAAGAGTCCACACAGCCACCTGCACAAACCCCGATGTCAAGGGACAGAGTTCCATCCCGGGTTCCGTGCTGCAAGTCTCCAAATAACCCAGCACCGAGTGACCAGTGACTACAAGACTCCTTTGGTAAATCAACTTTAAGCACTGTTTCCGTATCTTTTCTGAAGTGCCGGAAGGTGACTGAAAAACGCATTCGTGCGGAACTTCATGTGTCCACCCTTAGAGAGTATGTTAATACTTCAGTAATCCCTAGGGGCCTTCGAATTCGTGTAAACCCAGCCACCTCTGAACTATCGACCGTAAACAAGCATAAGTGGCAAGATGTACTGACTAATGCTTCACTCCAGCTAGTCCGTATTATTTTAAATCACTATGAATCATCGGCAAGTTCACTTTTAAATGTAGAAAAAACCTTGGTTGGCCAACTTGCCTCGCATGAAGTACATTTGCTGAATGTTTACGAAGAAAGAAAGGTGAACGCGTTAACCAAAATAAAAAGTCGGAAACTGCTACGGGACAATGTCCCGGCGATAACATACTCTACCAAACAAACCTGTTCGGCAACTTCTGTAATCCCAGTTGCTAAAGCATTGCCGGAGACAACCAACCCGGGCACTACCATAGTTAACCTTTCCCATGTTGCGCTTCTGCCTACGGAAGAAAGGGTTCTTTCAAAAGGCCTCAATTTCTGTCCAGCCACCGGGGGCTTCGACGAATTCCAGTTAATGAAAGACATTGAAAACTTCTCCCGAAACTTAAGACTCAAAGAATATTTTCATGGCCGCGCTAGCAGCAGACAGGACCACCCAGCTATACCGTCCGCGACACACTGGACGCCTGCCTCACAACGGGACAAATGCCTAGACCTATTATATATCAAAGCTGTTTCTCGCGACGTGCTCGACACCTACAAGACACGCGCCCCATTCCAGAGAAATCTTTTCACTAGCGAATCCGATGCTCTTAGAAGCCTAAGCACGCGCGATGATATTGTTATTAAACCGGCAGACAAGGGTGGCTCGGTCGTGATAATGACAAAAGAAAATTACAACAAAGAAGTCGTAAGACAGTTATTTGACGGTACATTTTATAAAAAACTTCCCTGTGATCCTACCGACGAATTCCTTTCCATCATTAAGGAGACCATAAAAGCATTGGTGAAGAAGCAGAAGATCGACGATAAAACAGCACGCTCCTTGATCCCACTTAGTCCAATAGCTGGGCGCTTTTACCTGCTGCCCAAGATACACAAACCAGGTAATCCAGGCCGTCCCATTGTATCCGGCATCAGAACAGTCACAGAATACATCTCTCGTTACGTCGACAGTCTAATCAAATTTATTCCAGCCACATTTTCTTCTTTCATTAAGGATACTAATGCTTTTCTTAATGACATAATAGATCTAACCGTTCCCGAAGGCTCGCTTCTGGTAACGATGGATGTCACTTCCCTCTACACGAATATTCCCCATAGGGATGGCATTCAAGCTGTCTTGAAATCCTATGAACACCTCCAATGTAATAGCCCGATTGATAGCTCAACCCTCGAGGTTCTGCTTAAGTTAGTTCTCGAGTTTAACAACTTCGAATTTAATAATTCTCATTACGTACAAATTAGTGGGACATCGATGGGAACTAAAATAGGCCCCAACTATGCGAATGTTTTTATGGGAGTGCTCGAAGACGCGTTCCTTAATAGTGTACGACTAAAACCGATCTACTTTAAGCGCTACATCGATGATATATTTTGTATTTGGACGCATAGCGAAACGGAACTCCTAAACTTCATTGCGGAATTCAACCAGGCACACCCCGCTATCAAATTCACGCATCATTACTCACTGTCATCTGTAGACTTCCTTGACGTGACGATTACCATTGCCGATGGACGCCTAATCACAAAACTCTACAAAAAGCCAACTGATAATCATCAATTTCTTCATTTTGAAAGCAGCCACGTGCGTCATTGTAAGACTGCGATTCCATATAGCCAGGCACAGCGCTTTAAGCGCATATGTTCCGAAGAAGGCGATTTTAATTCTTGTTGCCAGGAACTCAAAAAGAAACTTCTCAACCGTAAATATCCAGAGAAGATGATCGATGACGCGATACACCGAGCGGCAGGATATGACCGGATGGACTTTCTTAAAGGCAGGAACAAGCCCAGTGGCTCCCAGTCGACTAATTTGATACTCACACATTCCGCATCTAACCCTAAGGTCTCAGGCATACTCCGCAAACACTATAACATTCTTACCCAAAGCGACAGGTTAAAAGCCATTTTTCCTGAGCCACCTCGTGTCGTGTATAGACGTTCGAAAAACATAGGTGACATACTAACGTCTTCAAAAATCGCCACTTCTAACCCGACCGGTTGCAGCCGCTGCAATAAACCACGTTGCAAAGTCTGCGCTCATATAACGCCTACATTAACTGCCACCAGCACAGCCAGCCAATTCATGTTCACTATTAAAGGCAGTTTCAACTGTGATTCATATAACGTAGTGTACTTGCTCGAGTGCGGCACTTGCCACATGCAATACATAGGGCAGACTGAAACACCTTTCAGGATCCGCTTTAACAACCACAGGTCACATGCCAAATCCCAACCAAATCTACCACTCTCGAAACATGTTAACATGCCGGGCCACTCATTTAATAATCTCAAAGTAACAATACTCGAATCTGCATTCCGCACCAACCATGACCGCGAGCTTCGCGAATCTTACCTGATTCACAAATTTAACACTGTCTCGTCTGGAATAAATGAAAACAAAGGAAAACTAACCTGTGTAACTTTAGATTGAGCACAAATATACACTTCCCGCACAGTGTACAGACATGATTTCAGCGCTTTTTTCTGTCTCTTATTTTACATGTGGCTTTTTTGACGTATGTCGCTGTGGCTCGAAGTTGAACGCTTAACATATTACATTTTTAGATAATTCGAGGTTGCACTTAGAGATGCCATGTGTCAAACATCACGCCTTTGTATCTGCACATGTAAGTCATTTTGTTTTCACTACACATAACCATTGTAACCACTGGCACTTACTTGAGAGTCATGTTTGTATGTATTGTATCGTGAACACATCTGCATTTCATTTTTTTGTATATTCCAAAATGCGTGTCATGTACAATCATTTATAATGCGCAATCATAATGATTTATGATGCGCAGTGTATGGTCGAGTCAGTGTAGATAGCGCGCCCTCTGCTCGTGATACGGTGCCTTTAAAGCTGTGTATGTGTTGTCCATGCGTTACTGTACTCTGACGAAGGCTGGTCCACCAGCCGAAAACGTTAAGTAAGAAAAAGAAGTCTCCCAAAAAGTTCGTCGTCTCTTTCCTGCGTATATATATATATATATATATATATATATATATATATATATATATATATATATATATATATATATATATATATATATAGAGTTGTATATATGTATATAATGTGAGATGACGGGTGCTGCCCTGCTGGGTATGTAGTCTTTGCGCACGTCCGTTATATGCGCCAATTCATACAGTTCGACATTGATTTTCTGCACTAGGAATTAATCTTCCCTCCCGAATTAAATCAAAATAATTTCTTCCAATTGGTACTTTCCGAATACAAACTGTTTTAGTGCTGCTCTGAGTCACCCTTTATTCAAAATAAGACGGCCGGGAATGACGGGGAAATAAAACACTCCGCTTTAAAGCAAGGCAGCCGAGCAGATCGTGCTCTCGGGCATGAACCAGGCACGAGACCGAGCCGGATGCGACGAAAGCGAGAGTTCCCGCGAGTCTGCTCATACAATTAAAAAGAAATAATAACGAAAGAAAAACCGCGGCCCCCGGGCCCGAGGCTCGGTTCTAGCTCCTTAGTTCTGCAACGCTGCCTGGCACGGGTTGCGCGCCGGGGTCTTCCGGGTCGGGCGCCCCACCAAAACGTCGCTATTACGCCGAGGTCGTGATAAATAAATCGCCGGGTGGAGCGGTGCACACAGCGAGCAAGTTGCCCCGGCGACGGCTCGTGCCAAAGAAAACATGGCGCACTCCGGGCGCTTCTTCACGTTTTTGCCTCTCCTCGCAGATACGACTGCACTTGCAGTCTCGGAATTTTTTTTTCAAAAAGAAAGAAGAAAGAAAATAAATGAAAGAAGGAGGAAGAAAGGAAGAAATGAATAAATAAATTGTTGTCTACAACAGCGAAACGCGTTCTTGTCTCGCAGTACTTGCAAGCGTGTTCCCTCTTACAGGAGCGACGAGGCTCGCGATAAACCAAGCTCACGGATAGCACGAGGCTCCGGAGAGAAATATTGTTGCTGCGCGCGACGACGCCCGTTTCCGCAAGGTGGCGCAAGCCCGAGTTTCCTAACCACGTGAGAGCGCTCGTAGCTGGCAACGTCTTCGAAGGAGTCGATGCGCTGCGGTACATAAGGCACGTTAGTAGGGATAACTTCGACCAGAATGAAAGCGCAGTTCAGACTCAAACAGATCCAGAAACAACCGAGAAACCTGAGATATCAAAATGTAGCATACAAAGCTTTTGCTAGAGAAAAGCAGAGGAACGGCCGCAGGGCCCGATGAAATCCTCATACAGTGAATCAAAAATCTCGGTCCAAAGAGCAAGACAGTGGTGACTAATGCCACAAAGCTAGTGATTTACAGAGCGAAGAAAATTCCGGTTGCGTAACATGAAAGCAAGATGATCATCATCTACAGAGGCAAAGGTGATATGGATCATTCGAGCTCGTACGGGCCAGTTACGGTAACGTCGGCGATATATAAAATGGCAACGCAAGCCATAATATTAGAAGTGTCGAAGTGGGAGGAAAAGAAAAATGTACAGGAGGAACCTACAGAATGGTTTTAGACCAGTAATAGCGCTGTCACACTGGACGTTTCAATGTCATTCGAATCGAACGACAATATTCGGCTGCTACAAAGCGATATTTGTTGCCATTAGAATCGAATGACTTCCGCAATCGAATGAGTTCAAGAAACTCATTCGGCTCCGCACTCGAAGCCGAATGCATACTCTCTACTCCAGAAATAAGGAAGAAATGTGACATTGAGTGCACGTAACTTGAGGAGCATTCACGTAAAAAAAGGTAATTAATTTTCAGTGGTTTAAGTCATATGACACTTAAAGCTAGAGAAAAGCTCTACGGCCGGCTGTCATAATGTCACAATTTTTACACTCAAACTCAGTCGCGTGTGGCCACCGTAGCTTTACTCGGTCATACTGTAAACAAGCGGGCGCCTGTGTACACGTGTGTTTTCGGCGTCTCGAATGGCGTCTGCGTCTATTTGACGGTCGAGGCTCTTGCGCTGATTAGGACGCTTCGTTCGCAATGCAAAGCACACATCAAGTAACCGCTTCACCTGCTGCAAATGAGCGTCGCCGTTCAGTGCTGCTATGTCAGTCATAGTGTTTCTCTTCAATTTATCGACTAAGCCTTGCTTTGCCTTATGGTGGCCACATATACTGGAAATAGCTTTATATGCGTGTTATTTTAGCGAAGCGACGCCCCATATATTAAGATATATCGATTGAGCTTTTGAGACTCTCCACACATACCTCGTTTTACGTTTCTCACTGATTTTTTTTTTGCAATGATCGCCATTGACATCGGGACCGAATGAGAAGTTGTTCCTATGCAGCAACACCACGGGTCAAATGTCATTCGAACCTAATGACATAAAAATATCCAGTATGACATAGCTAGGTATAAGGTGCTTAGAGGATATATTTGTAGTCAGTGCATAAAGATATCAGCATGCCTCCGAATAGACCTTTATGAGCAGCATTTCTAGATATTAAGGGAGCCTGCGACAACGTAGACCAGGAATTGCTCGAGGATATTCTCAAGAACGAAGGCATCGACGTCGATTTCGTGGAGCTGCTGAGGAATATAGATATATATATATATATATATATATATATATATATATATATATATATATATATATAGAGAGAGAGAGAGAGAGAGAGAGAGAAAGAGAACCGGGTAAGAATTGTATGGGAAGGCCGAAAATGTAAACAGCGGTGGAAATTCACCGCGGACTGAAGCAAGGATGTCCTCTCTCTGCGTTGTTCACGCTTTATGTTAAAGGCATAGAAAGACAGCTGAAAAGCAGCGAATTAGGGTTTGATTTATCCTACACGCGTAATGGACAAATGGTGCGACAGAGGGCCCCAGGACTTATGTTTGCGGACGACATAGTGCGACTAGTGGGCAGTGAAAGAGATTTACAGACACTGGACAATATGACTGGCAACACAACAATGAATCTATAGGCCTTAAATTTAGCACATAGAAATCGGGAATTATGACATTTAACGAAGAGACTTGTAACTACGTGGTGTCGATTCAACATCAAGTCATACCCATAGTCAAGCAATATAAATACCTCGGCGTATATATTAAACGAAGGAAAGGCCCACGAAGATAAGCTGAAAATAAAGGGCAAGCGGAATACAGCAAGAATGAAACACAGAACTTTGTGGCAGCAATAAATTTGTGGTAGTGCGTGGAATCTGCAAAGGAGTCATGGTGCCAGCGCTGATGGTCGCAAATGCCATTTTGTGCCTAACATCAGACATACTGTCGGGGTTGAAACTTGCCCAAATATCAGTGGCCAGTTGGATTCGGGAGCTCACAGCAAAACCACGAATGAGGCAGTGCAAGGAGACATGGGTTGGGCCTCGTTTGAAGCCAGAGAAGCACAGAGCAACATTACTTTTTAAGAAATACTCAGGAACACGGATCAAAATAAATTGGCGGCTAAAGTGCACAAGCATCTGCACCTAAAAAGCGTACACACAATAGAGGGAGAGGTCAAGAAAGTTGGCAACCAAGTACACTCTAATTTAAAGTGTAAACAGACAACCAGGAGTCGTCAGAAAGAAAGTAAGAGAAACAGAGAGAGCGAGTAGGATGTAAAGAATGAAAAAAAAAAAGACCATGGGGATTTACAAGAATGAGAAGAAAGAAATTAGAAGGGAAAATCTGTACGATATCACAAAGGGCAGTGCCTGGCTGTTTGATGCTCGAGCTCATGACAAAAAGATCCCGGAGCAAATACTGGCAACAAAATGCGGCGTGTGTATACTGCAGCAAAAATCCGGATGCCGCTCAGCACACCCTAATGGAATGCGAAGGGATTCGCCCAGTTATAACTGTAGGTAAAATACGCGTTCCAGAAGTCCTTGGATTTAAAGTGGGCGGAAGCATCAACCGCGGTCAAAAATTAAATTATGTGGTTTCACGTGCCAAAACCACTTTTTGATTATGAGGCACGCCGTAGTGGGGGACTCCAGAAATTTCGACCACCTGGGGTTCTTTAACATGCCCCTAAATCTAAGTACACGGGTGTTTTCGCATTTTGCCCCTATCGAAATGCAGCCGCCGTGGCCGGGGCAACCGCGGTCAGTAGTCGAGATAAGTAAGAGGTTTAGAGTATTGGTGAAAAAAAAAAAAAAGCAGGGAAGAGATTGATACGACCGGATCCGTTACAGGCATGCGTAGCGATACAAGGTAGGTAGATCAGTTTTGAAGAAAAAAAGATTATGGATATGTATACAAAAATGCTAGAATTAAAAACATGTACAGCATACCTGACTAAATTAAACAGGCTATAGGTGACCATTTGTCCCGGTGTCGTTCGGAGGGGATGCCAGTAAATTATCATCATCATCATCGAATTACAATGACGCTCCTTTCCCAGGTCCTCTCATCCAGGCACTCCACATTCTCTTCATACGTCGAATCTCGAAAAAGGCCAAACCTCGATTACAAGAAATCGGTGGGACCCGAGAATAATTTCGTTAACAACAACAGCAATAATAATAATAATAATAATAATAATAATAATAATAATAATAATAATAATAATAATAATAATAATAGTCTCTACTTTACCGTAACTAATTCCGTGCTCCCAGTGAAGAATACACAGAATGTCACAAAGTCAGTTTGATCAAAATGGACAGAACCGTACGCATAATCTTAGCTTTCGGGAAAACATGCTGTGCCACAGCCACGCAGCAGTAGAAATAAACAAAATAAAGTCATAACGGTAAATACGAACGCACTCAAAGTTTAGCTGTGCTTATGTTTGCCTGTATGCTTAACTGGAAGTTTAACTGTATTTTCGCTAAACCAGGCGAGACATTGATTGCACTTCTTTGCTCGAAGGCTTTGAACGCATCATGCTCTATGGATACGTGCCGATAGTTTTATAAAATCGAGTTTATGTAAAGCTACCATTAATGACGGCGTACTAATACCGTCACTGAACGTGTGCTGAGTCAACGTTAGTTTGTTCATAGCTATTTCTGGCACCGAAGACTACATTTGTACGAGAAAGGAAATAAGTCTTTTCGGATAAAAGCTTTGTTACTACGACATTTAATTCGTAATTAGTTTGCTGAAGTATCCGCTGTCAGGATTGGGGGCTCAATCCCATCGCTCGTGATCCGTTGTCAAGATTGGAGTCCGGCATGAATTAGAAGCTAGCTGGCCCATGCCGTCGTCCAACTGATCCACGCTGAGGACGTTGATGAAGGGAAGGACTGCTTCTCATCGAGACCGAGGAATACGGCTTTATTTACATTATTTACATGCAGTTCATCAGTCTAGAATGACTGCGAGAGAAAGTACGTCAGTCTAACACGACTGCTTGAGAGAGTGTCTCAGTCTAACACGACTGCTTAAGAAAGTGTCGAGCATCCGCACAACAGCAGTTTTTAAACACTCGGTCCTCCCGCGATACAAGGTGACGCGAACGTTCATTTAGTCCCCGTAAACTAGCCGCCTCTCCGCTGGACGGTTGACACACACACATGCACACACACACGTGTTCACGGTCCGAAACCGACACCACACGAATTTCGTAGAACTCGGAGCCCGCCCGGGTAGCGCGCCCGGGTAGCAGATCAGGTCCAAGTTGTCGTGTTGCGCACAAAGTCTGCTTCGTCGAACTCCTTCAGTCACAACGGCGACGAGGCTAGAGCGTAACGGCGGCGGTTTCAGCACAAAGCTTGCTTCGTCAAACGCATCTTAGCTGAAGCGACGGAGAGTGGAGGACGTGCGTATTGTTCCTGACGCAAAGTCGACTTAGTCACGCCGTGGCTAGAGGTTGGCGGCGGCATTCCAAGATGAGGTTGCCACCGCTGGCGTAAATGGCTGGCAAACTTGCACTGCAGCTGGCCGTTCTTAACACCGCAAAACGAAATCTCGCCCTGGCGCAATAAGAAACGCTACTCCATGCTCTGCATTAAGCTTATCGACCTTCAATATGAATTTTGAGGTATTAAACTCAGCCTATAAATTTACACGTTTGACTTTGTGAAGTCTAGCGCATCTTCTTTTTCAGTCTTGGCCTGTAGTGACCTGTATACACCGGCAGCCTTTAACGGCATCACGCGCTAAATGAAACAGAGTGACAGTTTCGTGCACATATCGAGCCAACACGTGACAGCGCAGTCGCCAAGGCCGTGCGATATCAACGCCTGGTCAGGCCGCTGCGGTTGCTTTTGAGCCGTGTTTCGATATGCGCTTATCGGGAGATACGAGAAGAGCGCCACTCGACGCGCCTCCACAGAAAAGGCGACACGACGCTCTTCGCTATAGAGATGCCCTGACGTCTCCGTTCTACGAGATTGCAGAGGCTTTTTTTTCTTTCTTTCTTTTTCATTGACACGACATGAAAGAGATGCGGCATCAGGAAGGACCTGGTACCGTGATAAAAAAAAGGAGAGAAAAACGTTACACAAATCGATTTTACAGGTAAACGAATGTATCGCACTTATCGCTTTCTTTTTTTTTTTATTCCACGGGCAAGGAACATGACGCCTTGCTCATATCGGTGCGCGTTACAAGAAAATCAAAGGAGAGTATTTAGAGGGACTCAAATGCGCTGAATTCATTCGGGAATTAACAAACAGAAGAACGGAAAAGGACGCCGACGGCCTGCTGTTAAGAGACGTTCTCTGAATACAGTCCCCATTTCGGTGAACAAAGGCTAGAACGGCGGTCACGCACAACCTTAAAGGCTAAGATATAGTCCGGCGTTCTCGGCGCGCCGGGCCGCGGCAGGCGAAGTCGGATACGCTGCGCTAGCGACGCCAGGGGTGCAAGAAATTTGCTTCCTCTAGAGTTCGGCGTGCGCGCGCAACTCGAGGCTGGCGCCATCTGTGCGTCTGGGAGCGCAACTTCACCGCCGCGGCGAACAGCTGTTTACATGGCGCATGCGCGTCTTGCATATACCCTCGTCGTTCGGGTAGCGCGCGCGCTTCTCGTTCCGCGCGCTGTTTGTGCGCCTAAAACAAAAACTTTTGCGGAATGGCGTTAACTTGTCCTGACAGCCAGAAAAAAAAAAAAAACATAGGGTTTTACGTGCGAAAACCACTTTCTGATCATGAGGCACACCGTAGTGGAGGACTCCGGAAATTTCGACCACCTCGGGTTCTTTAACGTGTACCTATAAATCTAAGCACACGGGTGTTTTTCGCATTTCGCCCCCATCGAAATGCGGCCGCCGTGCCTGACAGCCAGAACATCGCACTCATATTGCTAGTACTTCGGCTACGTCAAAAACGGAAGCGGACCATGTATGTACATGCGAAAGCTATTCGACAAGCGCCCTCAACTCGGCGACTACCACCAACTAGTACAGGAGCTGCGAAATGCAGCTTACCTGTGGCGAGACCACACTGCTTTCGTATAGCTTCCCACGCGTTGTTCTTCCGCTCTGTGTTGCGGTAGTCCATGCGTTTCACATCGTATACACATGGAAGGTTGCAAATCGCTTCAAGCAGGCGTCCTCACTAGCGCTGTCATCCCACACGGATGTTGAAAAAACCACAGCCGCACTGTCAATACGCGCACCGCAGGCCGCCATTCTGCCTTCTGCTCGCTGCCGCTGCAGCGCGCAGTGCATTCTGGTCTAGCGGCAGCCGCGTGAAATAGAACACGCTCTATGTCCGCGCCGGCGGCGTTGTGCTCGCCAAGCGCGCCCGGGCACGCCGGCTACGCCGTGACGCCGGACTGTAGACTGCGCGCTTTTCACCGACGTCGCTTAACCGCGCCGCGCGTGGCCGCGCGCGCGCGTTACGCCGGACTATATCTTGCGCTTTAGGCTAAGTTGTGCCTGCACTTGCAAACGATTAATGAAAGTGCCACAGACATCCAGGCAAGAACCATTGCAATGACCCGTTTTCCAGATTCAAATACATAGTCGGACTGAATTTTTTATAATAAGGCATTCCGTGTTTTAACTTGGTAATTCGAGACAAATTTTCCTTCAACAACCGATTTTCCGGCGCGATAGTTTCCGTCTGCGCAAGAAGGCTCACGTACAGTGCTTTGTGCGCACGTATAAGAAGCTCGCGTGGTTGAAATTAATCGCAGCACAACTACGCCGTCCCACGTAGCCCACCGTGAAGCTTAAACGCGTCAAACCATACAATTCAATATTAACGCTTTCCATGTGGCTTCCTCAAAGCAGCAACTGTATAACGTCTTACTGCTTAAGAAGCACAGACAGATGCGAAGACGTCATCAGGGCACAGCTGTACAGTTCATACAGACATTCTCCAGACAATACGTGACGTCACGCTATCGCGCAATGACAGTTTCAGGAACCGAAGCCAAGTTGCATTACAATGGTGGTGTTGAACAAAAGAAAACGCTACCGATTGCTGGGCATATTCTTCCTGCGTTGTGTGGTTCACACTCGGTAATTAAGCACGCCGCATACTGACGAAGGAATTATGAACGTATGAGGCGCATAAAATATGCAGAAATAGAAAACATGTTGATAATCTAACTAACAAATGGTCTTGTTTGTATACGCTGACACTGCTTTAACATTGGCCGCTTGAAAAATATGGCTGTACAGATGTGGATGCTTAGAGACGAGGCGCATATACTGCAAGACTGTCTCAACAGCCGTAACTCGCAGAGTAGTTTCACAACGTCACCCATTATCAGTGCAACGCCAGACTGCTTCAAAAATTCAAGATGAAAAGCCGAGTAATGCCTTTTCATGAGCGAAACTTCAGAACTATACATATATATACCTCGCTGCGTTGTAGAGAACGACGTTATGATGTCGAATGCTGTACAGCCTCTTCTGTATGCGGGCCAGTCTGAATTAACGGCCACAACAGCTACGAAGAACCCACAGTGTACCACAAAGATCTGCCTAAAGTGTATGAAAGTTACGGAAGCATGACGAAACGTTCTTGCCGGGAACGGGAGCGAATACCTCAACCTCATTCTGCGCCCATTCATAACGCGTATAATCAGGTTGTCCTAGGATTTTCATACGTGAGGTGAGAACTGTGCAATGCTCCTTCAAATGTACCGAAGCGCATTGCTAAATAAACATGATTATAGAACTGCACTTAAAAGCAATGAGTTGATTTTTTTTAACTAAAATTCACATGAAGCTAGCTTTGGATTTCTTTTCTCAAGCAGACAAATTTTAACTGTCGACACTCACTGTTCCCAACTTCGCCTGCGTACATAATCGCATGCACAACAGCACGCTTTCACAGGCACTTAGACAATGAAATGCTACACACATGCAGACACAGGGCGTCGAGGCTGCACAACTGTAAGACAAATTATTTAGAGCTGAAAGACCACGGCAACGTCCGCTCTTTCGACCGACCTTGTTCTTTAAACGCATGGCGCTAGAGTATAGTATGCATATCCTAATTACATTTTTGAAAGAATACCCAATCCCATCTCCCTGTGCACAGTAGCCAACTGGACACTTAATCTGATTAAACTCTCTGCCTTTCACCTCTCGTTCTCCTTCCTTCCCTCCTTGCATAAATACTGTTCTTTTTTTTTACTTCGAATAACAGCTATAAGGAAGGCCAAGCATGTAGAAAAAAGCCAGGCTAGCAATGCGTGAGACTCGCACGTGTGTCATGGGACTGGAGTGAATTCTTGTAGCGGATGAATCCGAAGCGAAGAAGCGGCTTGCCAGCTGGTGGGAGCACGATCGCTCTACAGCAGCGCGCGGTCATCACGAAGCCAAGCGAAGCAAAAGCTCGGCGATGGCAGAAAAGCGTGAACAGTTTCTTGCGCGCTGTTAGGAGTAAAATACAATGGCACGCACCAATTTCTCTCATCATGCGCCTCTGTGCATTGCATTTAATTGAAACGATTCAAGAAGCGGGCTTCGCTCAACGTATATTCTAACAAGTTCATTGTTTTTTTCTTCCCCTCCTTCGCCACAATCGTCACTGGTAGTTCGCGGCCGACAGCACCGGTTACGCGTGTTCTTCAGCGCTTACTTGGATTTCCAAAAAAAAAAAAAACACTTCGGCACAGGAAGAACTTTGCAACGACTTCCTGCGAAGTCGTGCCCGCGCTGGAATTTCAGTGAGAGACTATGCACTCCTCTTGAGATAATGTTACACTAAAGAGGCCAACGAAATGACGCGCACAAAATATGACGTGCAACACGACGTGCAGGCGGGGACAAAATAATGCGGGACGGCGAGCGCGTGACAAACCGCACTCTTGCGCCTTTTAACGAAGCAAGTGCCCTCTCTCGAGTCATAGCATTGCGCATGCGTGTCCTCTCATGGCTGTGTGCTTGTCCATACGCCCACTGTTTGCCAGCCCATTGTCTTAACAACGACGAATGCAGAAGGTTACCATAAGAGTGCTGTGTTATGCACACGACAAGCGTTGCCAAATCCTGACTGGAAGCTTTTATCACTGTGGCTGAAAAGCGTACAATCACTGCATTCTGCCGGTGCTAACATATGGGGCAGAAACTTGAGGTTAACAATGAAGCTCAAGAACCAGTTAAGGGCCGCGCAAAGAGCGATGTAACAAAAAAAGAATTGGAGGACGCTTCAGCTTCGCCTTTAAGAGCGTAACGCGCGATGGCATTCAAAGGTCTCCGACTGCTTCTCACGCTTCCCGGCAACTGTAGCTTATGCAACAGTAATGTTTACCGCAAAAACGATGGCGGCGAATGCTGTGCACGAAGGCGAGATTTCTCGTAGAAACGCGGCTTCTTGTGTGGGCCGCGATGCGGCAAGGTCCCCAGATAAAAATGAGCTTATGATGCAGCGGAGGCGAACGCCATCTGGAGGTGTTGCAAGTGACCGAGCGTGCCATTTTTACGGCCTTTGAAATTCGTGCGCGCAAATCTGCGAGGCCCTGGCCGCTCTGCGTATGGTAGAAACGCTGGAAAAGGGGTTTGTCTTATTTTAGTTTTCGCGTAATAGAATTATGTTTTTCTCGTATATTCAGATTGCAATACAACGCTATTATGTCTGTAGGTTGTGTGTAAGACGTACTTTAGAATTTTTCTACGTATTTTACCTTGAGAAATCCAATTAGTTCAGTAACTTCCTTGCGCCGTGGTTCGAAATAATTCTTGCCGAGACGATGTCCGACGCTGGACGCCGGACTTTCTGCGACACGTAGCCCTTAACGCCATCGCACTAAAATGTTACCCGTAACGTTAAGAGACAGGAAGAGAGCGGTGTGGATTAGAGAGTAAACGGGGCCAGGCTAGCCAATATTCTAGTTGACATTAGGTGAAAAAACAAATGGAGCCGAATGGAATTCCTTTACAAATTCTGTGGTAGGCCGCGAACCATGCGCATAAACTAGTCACTGTTTAGTATGTGTCCTTTAGCCAGATATATAGCGCTAGAAACGCTGCAGCATGCAGATATACGATTTTTTTTTTCAAGCGCTGAAACTGGATGGACGTGACAAAAGTTACGGGAACATGGGTTCACAGCGCCAACGCTGGGAATGCAGCTCATCAGCAGCTTACAAATAACAGCCGTACAAGAACACGACTATACTGCGCAAGTAAGGTGCTTTTAGGCATGTGCTTCCTCGGAACCAAAATATCGTAACGCGGTAATTCGACCTTTGTATTTGTCCCTCGTAACGGTCCCTCGTGCGTCATAAGGCACGGGCGAGCCACACCAGCGAGGCGGGCGATAAGAGCGGAATCGAAGGGAATCGTTACAAAATATCCTCGTCACAAAGCGCGCACGCTTTACCCCGTGTAGTTCGACGGCGGAGCCATAGAGTTTCTCACTATAACACCTAGAGGGTAATCTGGCGTCACCGTCTATGGGAGTTTCTTAAGGGGGCACCGTGCCGTCATGGGAATGACAGTATATGTGTCCGCGAGGCTCGTGTTGGCTGATGTTGTAAGAGGCTTCGTCTAAAACGTGCATATGGCTACGCAAATAACGCGTTCTCAAAGTAAAGTGTTCATAAAATGTTTCCATTCACGCATATTACATCTTTACTCACCCACGATGCATGACCAAGCGAAGAAAAGCAAGAACAGACGACCAACTGTTTCAAAGCGAGCGCGAACCTTGTCGTCTGTCCTCCAACTTTAGCGGCCCGCTGATACTTTTTACGTAACATGAAGTCGTACACACAATAACAAGTTCTCATAGTTAAACAAAACATGTTTTCGCGTAATAATAAAGCTAAAACAGCTTTTCACATGCTGTTCTAGTAGAAAATGAATCATTGTGACAGACGGAACGGTATTTGCCAAGCGCGTCTTCAAGGTGTCCTGTCTCTACGAGAACGATGCCAATCCGAATCCACAATATACCGGCATTCCCACGCATACCACAGCGCAGCAGCGCCAGATTTCCCTCTAGGTAATGTAGTGAGAAACTCCATGGGCGGAGCCCTTTCAAGTCGTGTTCGAGAAGCAGCACCGGGAGTGACTCAGGCGCAGGTACCGAGGACTTCCGCGAACATGCCGCGGACAAGCCTTTCCAAGTGCCTCCAGACAACCGGTTGTCTCAAGAGGAGCGAGGCGACGGGAAGGCGCGGTTATCACACCGCCGTCTGCCGAGCAACTCGCCGAGTCACGCCGCTCAGGGACGAGACAGCTTATCGTTGATGACCGATTTACGAAGACGAGCACGCGCGGAAGCGTGCCAGCCCGCGACGTTGACCGCCAGTAACGCGTATTACGTCACGAATTACGTTCTCAGTGTTTGTGCAGACGAGTGCGCACGACGCCGCAGCGGGCGAAGATAAAAGCGCGGCGATCGAGCCTCGCTAGACGATAAAGACTGGAGCGCGGCGCAAGACCGACGAGTGACGCAATCACGCGCACACGGTTACATCGTCTCCCGGGGAGATCCTGCCGAGGAGTACATTATACGAGGACGATAACGCCAGTCAGCCGGCGGCGTTCCTCGCCAGCATAGTTTGGGCACGACTCCGATGAGAGCGTGAGGGAAGAGTACGAAGGTTTCAAAAGCAACTCTGCGTCAGTTTTCTAACATTTGAATTAAACGTAAATGATTTCGCCGATGCATTTTTATTTATTTTATTTATTTATTTATTTATTTATTTATTTATTTATCACGGTACCCACAGCGCCAATTTGGCATTACAGTGGGGGGAGGGGGGAGGGGGGAGGGGGGAAGTACATATATCATTGACAAACAGCAGTTAATATAGAATACATGAAAAAAAAAAAAAGATACAGATCAGAGCAAATCGCCGTTACAACAGAAAGAAGAAACAAAGAAGCAGAGCATAACCGTACATGTGCGAAGTGAAACAAAGCGGTTCTCTTGACGCAAACACAAAGTACAGAGGGGAAAAAATTGCAAGTCATACGGCTGAAGCAAAGGCATCATTTGAAGATAGCGATACAACATCGCTGGGCAACCTGTTCCACTCACTGACCGTTTTAGGAAAAAATGACATCCGGTGGCCTTATGTAGCTATCACGATTGAGGCCGGTTTTAGAATGGTATATATTGTGAAAAAATTTTAATCTGAACGTTTTTCTACGATTTTGAAGTGTATTCCAGCCTAATGTTTCTTTTGTTTGGGATGCGCTAAAATACCGAGTACAATTTTGAACCACGAAACGGGCTGCTAAGCTTTGTACTCTCTAGTTTCTTTATGTCTGTCGCAGTCCACGGGTCCCAGATAGTACAAGCACATTCCAGTATTGGTCTTACGTTAGTCTTGTAAAGCAGGTTCCTTGTTTCTAAAGGAAAGCACTTCGCATTTCTACATAGCATAGCAAGAACTCTATACGCCTTAGCAATTATGCAGTTAACATGACGGTGCCAGCATAGTTGAGGGGTCAAGTGTACCCCAAGGTATTTATATTCACACACGGATGCAGGATTTGTCCCGTTAATGCTATATGTATATACATTTGGTGACCTTTGTCTCGTAAAGCACATCTGCACAGTTCTATCAAGATTTATACTCATGCCCCATTTATCACACCACTCTGCAACCTTGTCTAAATCCTTCTGTAGTTCATTATGATCATCGGGACCTTTCATAACGCGATACAAAACGCAGTCGTCCGCAAACAATCGGATGAAAGATGATATGCCAACGGTAATGTCATTCATGTATAACAAAAACAATAGCGGACCCAAAACTGAACCTTGAGGCACCCCCGATGACACATCAACACCATGCGACAGCCTACCTCCAATGACTACGCGTTGTGTCCTACAATTTAAGTATTCTTTTATCCATTCAACAACCGTTTTATTTATGTAGTACCACGACAATTTTTCCAGCAGTAAAGAATGGGGCACTAGGTCAAAAGCCTTCCTGAAATCTAAAAATATACTATTTACACAGCCCCCTTTGTCAAGAGTGGATGCTAGGTCATGCGTTAATTCTGTAAGCTGAGTAATACAAGAAAAACCACTTCGAAATCCGTGTTGCTGAGGGATTAACAAGGAAAACAAATTTAAGTGAGTCATGATATTGCTAAAAAGTACATGCTCAAAGATCTTGCAAGGTACGCTAGTCAAGGACACCGGTCGATAATTAAAGACACATTTTCGAGGTCCTGACTACGGAATAGGAACAACATTGGCAATTTTCCAGTCTATAGGAAACATTCCGCATGTCAAGGACTTGGCAAAGAGCACATAAAGGTATTTAGACAACGGGCCTGCACAAGCGGAAAGCAGATAGTTCGGCAAGCCATCGGGACCGCTGGCACTAGTGGTACTTAAACGCTCAAGTTGTAGTTGAATACCCCTCCTGTCGAATACGATGTCATTCATTGGTTCCCCTCCGATAAGCCCGTAGTGAAACACTGAATCAGTATTAGTTGCGCATTTTCAGTAACTAACAAAAAATGGGGTCCTCAAGTTCCTGTTATCCTTCCCGGTTCCTCTGGAGATTGTCGCGCACCCTTGACTATTCATTCGAGTACAAAAATAAAGAGAAAGCTTAGAAATTAAGAACACAAAAAGAATATATAATGGGCGCATTGAGAGGACAGCACAAAATGGGGCCTCAAAAGCACTGAACAATTAAAATAAATTACACTATGGGGTTTAAACTTTAGAAACTGCACAGCGCACGTCGGGTGCGTTGAAGTGCACCCAAAGCAGGGTACACGATCGGGCTTTTCTTTTTCTCATTCCGCTCCATCGGAGCTTGCAAACACTAAACAACAGTTTACATAGTTCAATTGACGGCATCGACCAGAAGAACCAAGAATCGCCTCATAATCCGCTGTGGGAATTCTTGTTTACGTAGAGTGGCTACTGAGAAAGAGTTACATAAGACTGGTTCGGTAGCTTGGGTTCCGCAATACGCAAAGCGGGCTTTGCCGTGAACGGAGGCTTCCTAACCGAGAAAGGGAATAAACGGAAACGAAGGGTGCCGGCGCCACCTTTGAAATTTTCGCAACAGTTCCTCATAACGTCATGAATACTGACACAAGCTGTTTCAATTAAGCTTAGTTGTTGAGTATGAATAGCCTACACAACTTTCGAAACCCAGCAAAAATTCAACCTGTCGACTCTTTGAAAGCATTTCTTGAATACACCGACGATTACGATACTCCCTAATGCGAAATTTGAGCGCAGCTGTATACGTTTTTTTCATTCCACGATATATTGGCTGACGCGGACAAACTGCCTCGTGCGGCACGTTGCAAACGGATCGAAGTGCGGTGCAACTGCCTCGTTATAATCTGTAAATCGCGAGAGGCAGCGCGCGGGCGACGCGTCGCGTCGCGCTGCCGTCGCGCTGCGCGCTGCCTCCCAGACGGCGCGTGCCACTTTGGCGCCATCTCGTTGCCATCTTCACCGCACTACGCTTTTTCTTTTGCGCTTTCGCCATACCCTCCTCCTCCGCTTTCCGCCTCATGGTATCGCAGCAACCTCCTCCGGCGCTTTCCTCCTTGCGTCTTTCATCCCCCGCTGCGCTCCGCGTTGGCTCTCATCATTCAATGCGCTCGTTCGCTCTGTTACGCCAACGCAGGAACGGGCGCACAAAGCCCAGACCACACGTACGCTCGCGGACGCACGCAAACTCGCGGTCACGCGCCCACGCATGCGCAGACGATGCGGTGTGGCTCGTACGCGTCGAAACGCGGCGTGACCTCGGGGAACAGCTCCTCTCTGTTATCGCGCGGTTGGGCTGCCCCGCGTCAGCGCGCCTGGTTTCGCAGCTGCGGCGCGCAACGTTCAACTCTCATTGAAGCAGATTTATATCATGCAAGAAACTGGTTCCCTCCTTAATGCGCTGATCTAACAGCTATAAAAAAAAATTGGAGGACGCTTAAGCTTCGCCTTCAAGAGTGGAACGCGACAGCGTTCCCGTCGACCCGCCAAGAGTGTAAGACAATGGGCTACGGCGCAGCGACTACGCGCCCCGCATCGGACGCGGTGAGCGTCGAGCAACGCAGCGTTCGGCGCGACAACGAAATGTGCGCCTGAGCAAGCGACGCACGCCTGAGCCTTAGAAACAGTTCGTTTCTAAGGCAACACCGCGTTCACTAGAGGCGTTTTTGTACCGCTTTGAAGCATCGAACTCGTGGCTCAGTGGGAAAGCTAGAACGCAGTTCAACAATGCCGATGTCAATTCGCGACCTACACGTGATCACTTCATTGAATCTGTAGTACGGTTCAGGGATGTCCATCGGGCACTCCCTGAACAACCAACATGGATTGACATGCTAGATAAACTTGTAGCATTGGAAAAATTTTGATATGACGTGCCAGCAGAATCCTTGTTGACATGTTTTTCCTTTTTCTGTATTGTTTGTGTATGTCAAAGCCGGCAATAAAGAAAAAAAAACTCGTGGCTCAGTGGAAACGTCTCCGTCTCACACTCCGGAGACCCTGGTTCGATTCCCACCCAGCCCATCTTGGAAGTTGCTTTTTATTTATGAAGTGCCTGTCGTGATTTATCGCTCACGGCCAACGCCGCGGACGCCGACACCGACGCCGACGACACCGGCTTTTCTGCGACACGAGCTCCTTAACGCTATCGCGCTAATATAACGATTACGTTTATAGATATCGAGGCATTTTGAAACACCGTCGATAAGAAAGTACGGAGCGGCGCCTGTCAAGGCGTCTGTGAGTGGCCCAGTGAGCGCGCGCTGTCGCGCGTCTCTGTGGATGCAAACCGCCATTACTGGCGAGGCGCGGCAGGCTCTAGGCGCGCGGACGCGAGCGTACGTGTGGTCTCGGCTTGAAGGCGCATTAATTTTATAGTCCGACGTGATCGGCGCGCACCGAGCATCGCTCGACGCAGGACGTGTTGGACCAAAGCCACCTAGAAAAAAGTATATTTTTTTCTAGGTGGCTTTGGGTTGGACGGCGTTGGCCACGTCCGGTTACGTTGGCTGCGCCAGTGCGTCGAACCATGGGTCGAACTACAGACGCTGCTGTTCTCGCCAACGAGACGGAACGTGTGCGCGCGCTCACGCTATACGTCAAACTACATGTATCCCTTAGGAGCTGCCCTAAAAAAAGAATGCCCAAGCTACGCCAAAAAGAGAACAGTGGAATCTTAACCCTCATACCGAGGTCCTATGGGCTTCGCTGTTTCCGGGCAAAATTCTGTAGAGAAGTTGGGTCTTTATTTTCTAGACTCACATCAACTTTTTCTTTCTTCGAAGATAATGCGGACAGCGTTCCAGAATCGTACACTACACAGGCATACAAGAACTGATTCAGGCACATCTGTTGAGCATTAACTGCGAGTACACATCAGCCAATAAAGTTCATAAGTGCATCGCGCTATGAATACCAGTCACATCGCAATTCTAAAAAAGAAGCAAGTCCGATATGAACACTTCCAAAGTTGCGCCCAGTCCTGTTTCCTATTTAACAAGACGCTAAGGGCCTATTTACGTTCGAGCCGCCCATCGCCGCAAGCCGCACGGCACGCTTGGGGTCGTTCGAAAAAGCGCACGTATCCAGCACTTGTGCACAAATTACCATTTACACTGTGCACAGTGTGCACCTTACACATTGTAAACCGAAATTTGTGCACAAGTGTTTGATATGTGCAATCTTTCGCGCGACCGCACGCGTGCGGTGCAGCTTGCGGCGATGGGCGGCTCGAGCGTAAATCGGCCCTAAAAGCGCACAGAAAAAGCGCCTATCGGCAGTTTTCTCGCGCCCACGCCTCCAGTATCTCCATTAATTACTTATTAAAAGGCGGCTGTCTAGTCTTGCGTAGGACTGTTCAGTCAAGTCATAAACGTCATTAGAGCGCCACTGTTTTGTTTATGCCGGAACTTCGGAGCGAAAGTCGAACGCGCTGATAAACCCGCACCCACTAGGTTATTTACTGAAAGCCTGCGGGTTCCAACACGAACAACATTAAACGTGCCAAGACACCACCGTATTTCGACTCGTGATTGGATTAGCCGAACCAGTAATGGGAAGGAAAGTATTTACGTAAAAAAACCCAGACGCTTTAGTGCGAACCGGAACTGTGTGCATCTGGAAAGAGAGAGGGGGTGATACACTCCTTCCCGCCTTTTATTCACTTAGCGACGCGCCGAGGCACACGCGCTCTGTTACGCATCGTCGTCCTCCCAGACGAGCGAGCCCGTCCTGACCGACGCTTCGAAAGCGTGCGGACACCGGACAGGTCTCTGACGAAGACAGCCTGTATAACGAGCATCCCGAAGGAAGAACGCGCGACTGCGCTGTCAACGTTGGACGCTGCAGAATGCCAGAGGTTCGCGGCATACAGCGAGGCCGGTTAAGAAGACACGTCTTCCTGGGGGAAAAAAAAGAGCTCGTCTGCAAAAAAAGCTCCACAAACCCGACAGAGAGAAAGAGGGAGAGGGGAATAAATGAGTTCGATGCGGGTGAAGGCGAGGGCTAGCGGGTCTGCAACGCCTGCAGCCCGCTATGACGGACATCATGGGAGAACGAGAATCGATCGAACTCGCCGCATTTGCTCCGGGCGACGCGGGCGCGTGACGCCCGTCAATTTGGGCGCGACAGATGGCCCCGCCGCACGCCAACACCGAAGGAACGCACTAGCTCAACGTTTTCTCGCGTCACGACGTCAACCGTCGCCGAAGGCTGCTCGCGACGGGAACTAATGCACTATGCGTGTCGGAATTCGCATTGTCTCCGAGGTCCGGAGCGACACGCTATCTCGGAGTCCATAAAATTTGACATTTTATCACTCCGTTTATATGTACATCACTAAAAAAAAAAAAGAAAGGCCCTAGGTCCCGTCACAGCAAAAAAACGAAAAGAAAGAGTACACTACAAACGGGAAGCCACGTCAGTTTTCCTTTAGAAAAGTAAGGAGGAATATGATGGTTCCATTTCGAAGCACCTGGCTCCACTTCCCTACAAAATGCACCTTTCATGTCATAGATTTCCAGCGATGCGAGAAGCTTCTTACTTGTCATACGATATTACCGCTGGTGCGAGCCATGACTATACACGAATACTGAACGACCGGCCTTCATTTACATAAACGTCTGCCCAAATTACGGAGACTCGGCCAGGTGTACGTTCGAGAGACAGACTTGCGCAAGCTCATCTCGGGTGACTTCCTTCTCCGTCCCGACTGAGCGACGTATCGTGTTCGCGCTGCGTAGTTGCTCGCTTAATAACCACACACTGCCTCCCCCTCTTCACACACGCACACACAAACACCCGCATCATAACTGACGCTGCGGCAAATTGCACGCGTTCGTGCGAGGCCATATAACGACGTTGCGTAATGAGCTCGCTTCTCCTCAGCTATTTCGTTCCGTGTAAACTCGGTTGTTGCTGCGGGCTGGCAGGCAACCCGGAAACAGAGCGCGCAGAGTTCGCGGTCTTCGCGGCAGCCCACGGTTTAATTTATCAAGCAACGACGTTGCGCTGCGAGCCGGGACCTTGTTAGACGGCCCGCTCAGTTTAATCGCGGATATTGGGTGACGGCGGATATCGCTACGGTTATGCGTAGTTACGCGGCTGCTAACTGGGGACGCTCCCGTCGCGTTAACCCACCCCGCAGACTGAACTCGCCAACCCAAATCGAATCAAACTGGATGGCAACGCCGCGTCGCAACATTTTTCGCGTGCCTCACGGCAGTGAACATCCTGTGTAATCAATGTGAACGCTGAGAGTTATATTCCATGCCGTAACGGTCGCACTCCGAATGGAGCGGACTGAAGAAAGGGGGATGTTCGTGCATACCATGCTTTTGTTTGCAAGCTAAGGAAATAACAGGTAGCTGAAGTTATACCGGAGCCATAAACAGTTCAGATATGTTAAACAGCAAAGTTTAGTTCGTCAATGTGAGCCTTTCTTCAGGTATATTTCTCCTCTAACCTGACGGCACCGACCGCGCAGCATTGCGCAATCGCGAATTTTGTTTTTGTACCTCGACAGCGGTAGCCCACGAAAACGCCAGAACGTGTGAGTGCATAAAAGAAATGCAAATGACAACCCACAAAAGAGTGCCACAAAGCACAGCGCGGATTGATAGTTAAATCTGTTCTGTTGTTTCCAGCGTAAATTAGGCAAAGGGCGCAATTTCCACGATATGTGTGAGAGGCCATAAAAAAAAATGGCACCTACCTTTATACGTCGCATTTCTGAAATACGCGAGTGTTGTTTGATCAGTAGTGCTTTCTTCGTTCCCTGTCGACCACCCCCGGCCCTGTGCTTTCGCCAACATTGTTTTCTTGCAAAACCCAACATCTGTGCATGAAATGAACCGACACCCCAGTTGTAGGTCGAGGTAGATTCGTACCAACGCTGTTCTTGAGAGCGCGTGTTACTGAACCTTTAAAACTGATGCTCCTTTGCAAGAGCGAGAACGAAATTGCGTTAAATCTCAGCACAAACCAATATTGCCTCCGAGAACACATTCGCATAGTGTTTTCAATGGACAAGCTTTAAGCGCTTTACAGCGATTAACTCCATTCGAGATTACAAATAGCCATGGCGCGGTGCCAAGGTCGATTCTACAGCCGCGGTCAAATTCCCTCTGTAGCGAGGGACATGCGGCCGATCGAGAGAAAGACGTGCACGGAATTCTTATGTTGCCTGCTTGGGATGAGATTTTCACCGTTCCGTCGATATGCGTTATCACGAATCACTTTCCAAAGTACCCTATATTAAAGCTCTACTGTGCTATCTGGTTACGAATCCTTGAACTATTCAACGTGCTGTTCGTTCGTTCTACACCGTTCCCGAACTGCCTTCGGCCTCATCTCGTGCAGGATCGAAGTGCACGAGATGATCCCACGCATGCAACGCCGCTGGCGGCGCTACTCATGGCGCAAGCGTCGTGAGACGCCTGGTAGCTTCCATGGGGGCGCTGTTCCTGCTGCGCGCTGCGTGCCCGGTGGCGCCACCATGTCGTACTCTCTTATTAAAAAAAAAAAAAAAAAAAGAAACCACCGTGTGAAGAGTTACAGCGCGACGCCAAACCTTAATTGATATCGCTTTCAAAGCTTCACCTTCTATGCGGAACTGTCCAATCTACCGATGGTCGCCATTATTGGGCATAAGTAATCTGCCCCGCGCGTTCGATCAGAAATTGGAGCGCCTCTGCGCAACAACCGCGGTTCTTCTACAGCAGAATCGTTCGCAGCAGTCTTCACTTGCCTCGATATATTTTCCTTTTACCTGCAATAACGGTTGTATCGCTTATTCTATTAAAATGAATATTACGTAATTTTGGATCGCGAATCATTGAATCGGATACGAATCGAATGGCAAAGACTATTCGATTCGTATACTCTAAAATTCCAATATTCGCGCTTGCCGCTAGTTTTGATTCTTTCATGCCCGATTTTTTTTCCCCGTGGCTTCTCGGACCGGTTGAACATGCATAAAAAATTTAGTTACGATGCCAGAATGATCGATATGGTAAATAGATTTGCTTAAATTTCGCTCTTATGGCTTCAAAGACCTTTGTGACCTTCCAAACCATAATTCCCGACAACATTACCTCACATATGCAACAATTGGCAGTTATTATATGAATGTGCGTTAAATTATTTTTCTGAACACGATATGGCGTTTAGAAAAATGGCACTACTTCGTAATTTAGGCCAATAAAGGCAGATAAACTGGAGTAAGTAAGGCCACAAGAACGTGTGACCATAGAGTTTCCTACAAAAATTACTGTAGGTATACTCCAGTACTGCGACCGTTCGTGCGAGTAAGCACGCAAGTATTAGTACAAGCATGAATATGTCTGACCCTTCCTATACATTTAAGTTCAGACGTTCATGCGGCTTTATGTACTGCGCTTTATCTTCCTTTATCGGCCCACATTTCGAAGCAGTCGTATTGTTGTTAACCGAGAAGGCAATTACATTCTGCGAACACGCGTAATCGCTACGAATTGTTGCACTTACACGCACGTATACAACGCAACATCTTGTTGGAAATAACTTTGAAAAATCGCAAAGAAGCCGCGTTTGAAGCCAGAAGGCCAAACTTTGGGCAAACCCATGTACTAGTCATCATTCTCATTCTGCCCTACCCGAAAACACTTGCCGCTCCCGTATAGGCACTGTAGCGTAAACGCTTCCTCTGACAAATTGTGTAGGAAATGCTTCGATTAGGCCTAATTGCTCGTAATATGCTTAGCATCTTCCTTCCTTCCTTAGGTCGTCATCGTCGCTTATCACACTCCTCGTCCCTTTTCTCTGGCGCCGACCTTCTCCGCATTTCGCAGCATTTAAGGGACACTAAAGTGAAACAATAAATCAGTTTAGACTAATAAAGCATTGTTTGAGAACCCTGCAGGCAGTCATTTCAAAATAATAGTTTGATTATGAGATCAGAAAATGACGGTCGAAATATCAGTATTTGAAATTCGCGCCGAAACCCCGACGCCGGTACGTCACTGTGACGTCAGGGATTCCAAAGTATGTTTTCGCATTTGAGCCGCGTTGGCTGAGTAAAGGTTCCCGAAACTTGCCGTGTTTATTATTTGGTTCCTTTAGAACACGATGCAATCAATCTGTACCGCTATACAATTAAGCAGGCCCTAGAAGGTGCCATCAAAATCCATGACGTCTCAGCGACCAGGTGGCGGGAACTTGAAGGAGGCGTCGCCACCCGTGTTTCCTTCTTGCGCTTTTTCTGGCTTACCAAGAGTCTTAGCATAGTAAGAGTGGTATTTTTTGGCGTCGTAGAAAGGTAATTTACCGATTCAGAAGAAATTATTTTTCTCTTTAGTGTCCCTTTAAACATTTACCGCTCTCTCAAGTCCACGCATGGACGATGCCGGGACCGGCCACTTATCTGGAGCCTAAAGAGAGCAAGGTGCAACAGCAACGAACAAAACTAGAGCACGCTACGCTGCCCGACGTGTGCCTACACACGCTAAAGAAAGCGATGGGGGAGGGCTGGGCCGACGACGCTGCGCGTGTAGCGGGCGAGGCGCTGCCAGACGAACAATGCGTCGTCCCCTTGCGCAACCGCCGCATCCACACAGTCGGGCGCCTGCAGTGTAGTGGAGAGCGCACTGCAGTGCGGTGGGGGGCTGTTGCTGCGCTTTCGTCGCCGCGGCTGGATGCAGTAACCGTGCGGCCGTGAGGATGCAGTAACCGCGGTTGTGCAACGTGTTGCGCCGATAGCGTGGACGGTAGGAAAGCGAAAGAGCGGCCTTCGCCTTGACCACGCGTATACCGCGAGCGAAGCCGCCGGAGAGGCCCACCAAACGCTGTACGATACCGTACAGTGTCCCCCTCAATTCGGCGCCAACGCGCATCGATTCGGTGTGCGGCCGTGAGGGAAACGCGGGGCGTTCGACGCGCGGGAACGTTGCGCCACTGTCGCGCCCAGTGGCGCGTTAAATGGGGGCGCGTCGAAAGATAAATCCGCCTACGCAGGTATGTTTGTTGTTCGCATAGTCTGGCGGTATAAAATCAACCGCGTGGACAGGACCGTTCGAAAACTCCCCCGCTCCGTTATCACATTTTTCGTCTCAACTCCGGCACGAAAGCCTCTCCCGGCGATCTCCAATTACATTGGTCTTGCGCAAGCTAAATAAACAGTTTTACTCGGCGAATTTCCTAACTTCGTCGCACAAGCTTGTTGTGTACCGTTCCCGACCGAGATTCCCTTCTCTTGTTGGCACCCCTTCTGTAACTTTTAACAGCCAACGGGACTATTGACTGGTCGCTGTCTTCCTTTTATCTCTCTCTGTCTCTCTCTCTCTCTCTGTCTCTCTCTGTCTCTCTCTCTCTCTCTCTCTGTCTCTCTCTCTGTCTCTCTCTCTCTGTCTCTCTCTCTGTCTCTCTCTCTGTCTCTCTCTCTGTCTCTCTCTGTCTGTCTGTCTCTCTGTCTCTCTGTCTGTCTCTCTGTCTGTCTCTCTGTCTGTCTCTCTCTCTATCTCTCTCTCTGTCTCTCTCTCTGTCTCTCTCTCTGTCTCTCTGTCTCTCTGTCTGTCTCTCTCTGTCTGTCTGTCTCTCTGTCTGTCTGTCTGTCTGTCTGTCTGTCTGTCTCTCTGTCTCTGTCTGTCTCTCTGTCTCTCTGTCTGTCTCTCTGTCTGTCTCTCTCTCTATCTCTCTGTCTGTCTGTCTCTCTGTCTCTCTCTCTGTCTCTCTCTCTGTCTCTCTCTCTCTCTGTCTGTCTGTCTGTCTGTCTGTCTGTCTGTCTGTCTCAATAGACCACGCTGTCCTACGCATCATATTTACAAAGATTTACATTTTTATTTACAAATGAACTCCCTTATAGTAATGAGTCCGAGTTTACCAGCTGCGGTAGCGCAGTGACAATATGGCATTGCGCTGCTGAGCCTGCCGGGTTCGATCCGGGTCCTACTTCGGTGGCAGCGAAGTGCAAAAAACACTGGTCTACTTGGATTTTAGGTGCACATGAAGAAGCTCAGGTGGTCAAAAATAGTCCGGAGTTTCCCACAACAGCGTGCCTCCTAATCAGATTGTGGTTTTATGGCACGTAAAACGTAAGCAGTTTCTTTGTTTCTCTTTCTTTCTTTCTTTTTTTTTTTTTTTTTTTTTTTGAAGCTTCCGTGTTTCAGACGACCTCGGGACAGAGCGTATGCGCCGAGCCGTTGCAGGGCTGGCGGAATTGACTGCGACCGCCGACCTGTGCGCGCTGCGAACAGCACGTCGGCTTTTTCGGTGCTCCGAACGCACAGCCCGTCCGGGATGTCTGCCCAGCACAGATTCCGTTACGAATCGCTTGCTGCAGCCTTTCTAGGCCGACTCCGCGGACAACCCCTATCCTATCTGGAAACGAGGCAAGTCAGTCGTGCTGTTTAAGTCTCTCTCTCTCTCTCTCTGTTTTTTTTTTTAGCTCCCTTTCATATATATATATATATATATTCTTCTCTTTTTTTTCTCTCTTTCATGGCTGTCAAAAACTAGCGAGGCGTGAAGAGCCACGAAAATTCCGGAAACCACGGAACGAGGTGTCCTCGCGCCAGCGCTCACTCACACGCCGCCGACGCAAAGGTACGCCGCGAGCGAGCCATGTGGACGCCCCGCTGACTGTCCCGGACTATGCTAAAAAAAATAAGATCCGAGAGGAAACGAGCTATTACTCGACAAGCTTCGTGGCAGCGGCGCACAAAGGAAATTGCACAACGAACACCACCAATGTCATCATTAAGTACAATACATAATAACTGACTTATTATTTTGCTGGGATGCAGCACTGTTGCAGAATTGACGTCGCTCAGGACAGTTAAATGACATTTTGTTAGAACTATGTGTTGCATCCGTTTCGAGAAACAAGTGCATGCACTCAAAATCTTCAGCGAAATGACGTTTCTTTCCATCTAATCGTTCGCCGCACCGCGCAAAGCGTATGAGCGCGTCTCTCTCTCTCTCTCTCTCTCTCTCTCTCTCTCTCTAACACACATACACACACATTCCTTTGCGAATGTATATGCGTCTACGTGATCCGAGTTTACGTCTGTGCACAATTCTTTTTACGGTGCTATTCACGCGGCCCTTATCAAACTTGTTGTGAGCCGCGCTTAGGTGGCCAACCAGATCAGCTTTGTGCGCATATGTGAGTGAACTCCGAAATCTAAGCTATGCATGTGAGCACTTAGTTTTGTAGTCATTTTACGACGCCTCCTGTAGTTTCCGATTCGTCCCGACAATCGCGCAATAAAAGAAAGTGTTGCTGGTGCACACCGGTCAGCAATCGATACCTGCCGTCGCCGTCCACGAATCGGCAGTCGCTGATCCGCCTCGCCCATCGATGTGTGCTACAGCATTTAGTATCTCCCAAGATATCCCTGCGCGCACTGCGGACACAGCGTCTCAGTGCTGAGCCCGAAATGAACAATGAACCGCTGACAACGCGGTCCATGCAGTTGGGAAAGGCGAAAGCTACTTTCCTCTATGCGATTTATCCCAGACGGCTGCAGCATATACTACTAGCCAGAGATTACCAGACTTGGTGACCAATGCGTTAGCACGCCGTCCTTGTTACTGACAAAAAAAGAACTTGAGCTTTTGCACGTGCAACCGCTATCTTGAGTGTATAAAAGAAAAAAAGTGCTTGTTTCACATGATGTGCGATCACGTGACTGCGACACGTGAGGGCAATGTTTATAAGAAGCCGTGTTTCTTTCGGAATAAACGTTGTTGAAAGTCAGCGCTTGTGGTGTCTTCTTGTCTCGTCCCTTGTCTACATTTTGCGCTGTTACTAGCAGGATGGAAAACCAACAAGCCCAAGCTGCTATTCTATCGTATACTAGCCAGCCGGCCAGTGGCGAGGGTAATGCAAGAACACTGCCACTGCACTTCGAGTACGCGTCCCACCACCGCCGCACTTGCGTGCCGTCCTCCACATAGTCGAATATATATGAGCGGAGATGGAGGCGCCTTTCGCAACGCTGGCTGCCGACGGCGCATACGAGCGCCGCTTCGTGAAAGAGTAATGCTGAAGGCGAGCGCAATGCTGGAATCACGCTCAGCCACCATGGCATCCCAGGTGCGCAAGTGCACAACATGGTGGCGAAGCACTTTCTCCTTCGCACCTTCAGTTGTACGTGGTCGAAGAGCCACCGTCGGCAGCTCGAGTCTTGGGTATAGCAGGCTTAAAATGTATTCAAGGCTCGTCATCGGAGCTTGGAATTTTATTACAAGCGCAGTGCACCACTCGCACGCGTTTTGATCGTCGGCTGTTTACTTGCGTTCCTGCAGACAGAAACAAAAAAGAAGGTTCGCCTCCGTCGCGACCATCCGTGATTTCGACTTTTTTTCTAGCGATAATGCCCGAGGATTATTAGACTATAGACGCACTACACGTGCGGTTCTAATACTCCATTGCGCAATGTTGATGCTTCTTCCCAGACGATCGATGCGTCGCACATAATTCTATTAGCCCAATTATCGGTGGGAAGACCAAATGACAATCACAGCGCGTGCGTGGCATGTATGACACCAACTAAGTGACAAACGGTACCACGCGTAACTTATTTGCTGAACATTTGTCTCGTTGTAAGCTGCTCTAGCATGAAACTTGGACGATGAAACCGCATGTAGAAAGGCAAGCGACACAGCTGGTATAGTTTCTTTTTCACGACTACATTATACTGAAATAGTGACAATGCACTGGGTTCAAATGATGACAGGACCAATCAACGAAGAACTGAGGCCACAATTTCGGGCTTCTACGTCGGCCGACACGCCCTTTGTAGTGCCTCGCCTTCGAAAGTGCTGCTTTTCGCAGTAAAAGAATGCGCCTCTACGAGCGGGTCTTTCTGTGGCGGTTGTGCGTCACTATGAACGTAAGAAATTGGTTCACGATTCAAAAGTTCGTTTCGTCGCATTTTCTGCTGCGAGCACGAGAAAATTCCGCTGCCCCCTGATGTCGTAAGCTTGAACAGCTGAAATGTGGCCAAGCATCATGAGCCAAAGTTCTATCCCGACAGGGACAGAATACCAACACTGCCTGCGACGACAAATCCGCAAAAAAACGATCGGTCCTGTTTACAACAGGTGCATGCTTTGCGTTGATATTGTCAACGAAACTTAGCAAAGCTATAACGCAACTAACCACTCTGTCCGCTGCGTCCAGCTCAGTTGCGGACCGCCCTTTGACGTTTCATGCAAACAACAGCGGCGCCGGTTTATAAAAGTGTTAAAAAGGCATTCACACATGTCACGTTTCTCTCTGCTTACACCTCTCTTCGCCACTCTTCCCTCGACAAGTATCAAAGATCGCCTACGTCGTCGAGACACTTCTGCGTCTACGCTTCACATTGTGCATCCGTATGAAATTCTTTTTTTTGCCTTTCGGCAAAGCTTGTTAACGGTGCATAAAAATAAATAATATCTGCTGCCGTGAGTAAATACAAATCATGCATTAGAATACGAGTTGCACTGGACTAAAGTAAGTACAATTGTATGCATCAAATTAAGTAAAATAGCATTTACGTATCCGCTTCACGACCGCTTTGCTACACATTTCAAAATGCGCGTTGAACCTACACATTCTTTTCCCCCCTATAGTGTCCCTTTAACGGACACCTATAGACCACGCCACACGAGTTTTTTAGCCACCTCTGGAATAGGGCTAAGGTGGCCAGGAATCGAACCCAATATCTCAATGGTAGAACGCAATAGGCACCGAGTCCGTATACCGCCGGGCCCGAGTAGACGGCTCACAAAGCGGAAGTCTTGCGTTAAATCTCTGCCGTTCGCAACGACGCCATAAAGTGCTTCGAGCCGGTCGCTCCCGTTTGTCTCTCCCATCAGCCTGGCATTCAGACGTCGTCATTCGATCCTTTCTGGGTGCAAAGGAAATCTCTTGTCGATGCACGCAACAGTCTCACGTCAGCGAGCTGACCAGTATACAGCGAGCAGAATCGATCCGTGTAAAGGCGACACCGCAGAAGCGGCGCGCAGACAAGCCTTCTTCAATCTTCCAGTGCCAGGCTATACGTGTAAGGCGCGCCGCATTTCCGGCGTAATCTCATTTCCGCGAGACCGTAAAAGCAGAAGTCACTGTCTGCCCTGCACGGCGAAGAAAATGAAGGCGAGGAGGGTTCACACGGCAACACACGCGCGGTGGAGCCACCGACGTACGTTCTTGTTCTCGCGGCAGACGGCAGGCAGCATCAGAGAGGAAATGAGCACGCGCGAGACGAAATGGAAACCGGAGACGCCGTCGCCGCAGTGAATGCGAGATCGCGGGCGCACAGTTCATCGCGCGCTTTCCCCGACGTGTTTGAGCCAGCCGGTTTTCGTCTGAACCCTGGCTATACCACGGCAGCGCCGCAACGCGAGCACTATGTTCTAACCGTGACTGTAAGAGAGGGAAGCGCCAGTAAGATGAAAAGAAAACGCGTCGAAAGATCGTATGTACGCCACGTGAATACGAAGCACGTGGTTGACGCGTCAGTTTCTCTTGCTCCAAAATACCATCGTAATTAGGGTAATTTACATGCATTGCAGCATGAAGCTTGCCAGAAGTAACCGTGGCGCCATAGCGCGCGTCTGCGGAAGCTGCAATGTGGCTGTTCACTCAGCGTACGAATGACGACATAGTGAAATTGCACACTGCTACAGTGTAATCCACTACACCACTATAAGGACGGATAGAAGTGCGTTGCTTGCTTGAACTTTGTCCTTGTTGCTTCGCACTGTTTTGTGACTTTGCGAATTTATCACGTTCCACAAAATATTGCTTTTGAGTCCAACGATTGGCCATGACTATGCACTTGTGCAAAACCTTATTGCCTCCACGTGTTTAGAAAAATATAAAACTGCTTCAAAACTTCACCGGAACGTTTACCGCCGTAGTATACTTGCCATCTGTCGATCGCAGTCCTCGAGTGCCCTCGAGTAAATTTTGTAGAAAAAATTGCATTCCCGGACGGGCACTCCAAGAGATCTCAATCAAGTTAACTATCTTGCCTCAGCTGACTCCCCAGTATGGCTGCGGAACAGGCCAAAATGCGCATGTGTTTTCGAGAGGGTTTCGGGCGCTGCCGCCAAGCGTGGCCTCCGAGACTGCGCGCACCATTGAGCGCTGCCCGATCTCGAAGGCCGCCCGCCCGCCAAGGCGCGAGCGGATGGTCCTCGCTAGCGTTGCGACAATGTGAAGCATGATCTTAGCGCGGCCTTGTCATCCGGCAAAAGTCAGCAGGCAGGAAGACTTTCAAACGTCATCCAGTAGGATGACGCGGTCACTCCGCCGCGACCTGATTGCGAAGTCGTAAGCCCATGCTCCCCACTCGAGCTGATCCCCACGGATGTGAATTTAGTCGTCCAGCGGCAGTAACCGAAAACGTAACTGCCCTACCAAACCCATACTATACACTTCCATTTCAAGAACCAACGAGCGGCATTGTCACCGCTGACGACCGCCTCGCTTGTGGAGACAAAAAAGGAAAGCCGAGAGAAGAAATAAAGAACAAAGAGAGCTAAAAATAGCACGTACTGCAACAATGATCTCTAGCGCCACCATCACAGAAAGGTAACGGAGTCCCCTGCCGCGCGGGGTTTTGTGTTTCACCGACGAGCTTCAACTTTATTTTGCATCTCTAAGAGGGATGAATGGAAGCACGGTGCAAAACCCAAGTATCACGTGAACTAGGTTTCACCGGAGCTACGTCTCTGAAGTGAAGACGCTGCGGTAGATTTCAAAGGTTGACTGGCACGTGTGTTTCTGAAATGCCCCAGTACTGCCTGGACTCGTTTTCATTTATACACTATTTTAAGACTTTCGAATACGCGGCGCTGCGTGGCCAAGCGTTTTATTGTTATTATTATTAGTAGCATCAATAGAACAGCATCAAGTGTTAGTAGCAGCAGCAGCAGCAGCAGCAGCAGTAGTAGTAGCAGCAGCAGCAGCAGCAGTAGTAGTAGTAGTAGTAGTAGTAGTAGTAGTAGTAGCAGCAGCAGCAGTAGTAGTAGTAGTAGTAGCAGCAGCAGCAGCAGTAGTAGCAGTAGCAGCAGCAGCAGTAGTAGTAGTAGTAGTAGTAGTAGTAGTAGTAGTAGTAGTAATAGTAGTAGTAGTGGTGGTAGTAGTAGTAGTAGTAGTAGTAGTAGTAGTAGTAGTAGTAGTGGTGGTAGTAGTAGTAGTAGTAGTAGTAGTAGTAGTAGTAGTAGTAGTAGTAGTAGTAGTAGTAGCAGCAGCAGCAGCAGCAGCAGCAGCAGCAGCAGCAGCTGAAGTCAAGGCAGCCGCGTGCGTGCTCTCTCTCACGTGAACTTCAAAACGCGTACGTCGCATACGAACGCGGCGCACAGTGGGGCCTCATCCCTGTACACGAGAGGTGAACGCAACACCGCATCGCGCACGCCGCCCTGCCCACGTAGCAGTGGTACTACACGGTAACGCGCGCGCGGCCACTGTCACTGTAGCAGGAGCAGCAGTTGGGCGGCAGCCGCATAACAACAACAACAAAAAAATGGGAGCACCATACGGGCGCGAGAGGGCACGTGTGCGTGCATGCCCACCCGCACGTCCTCGAGACGGTCACCCGCACGGCGCACTGACACCGGCGCGCTTTAGAAAGAAGGCGCGACGACGACGACCGGAGTGGCTGCGGAGATTAACGACCGCGTCGCCTCCTCCTCACAGCGGGTCACACCTTTGCCGTGCGCCCCGCTGCGACGGCGGCTTCCAAGTGTTCGCCGCTTCTGCGGAACTTTCGCCGAGCAACAAATGCGGGGTTCGCGCCGCCCACACGCCCGAGGCGATGGTGATCGAGCACTGCGCCAGATGGGGGCGGCTGGGGGCACGGTGCTCCGAGTCATGTGGCACGGTTAGAAGGAGAGAGGGAGATATTAGAGAAGAGCGAAGAACGGTTGTTAACTGTCGTGGCACACGGTTGACTACCTTTGTAAGATGGGAACGGAGAAAGAAAGATACGAAAGGAGTCGGTGTAAACACAACCACGGTCATGTAAGCCCCGTCGCCTTCGAGAAGCGGAATACCACTATGGCGGCCTTGTGCATACAAGAGTATACTTGGGTCAGTCATCTGTTCGTCAGAGAACCATTTGCCGTCTAAGCGGTACGTTGTTTACGAAATAAACACTACGAGGCAGGTACTGGCCCGCAGTTAGGTGGAGGGTCGAAGGATTACGGGATACAAAAGGCTACAGTAGACTACACGATACGAAGGACGGCAGTTACGGGTGCCAAAGTGACGGTATAAAATCAATCGCGTCGTCTGTAGCAGATTGTAGTATACCACACGCAAAGCTACATAACTAATCCTTCAGAAATACAGCGTACAAGTTCGCATATGGTTCGTCGTGGTAGTGCCAAAGGGCATCAAAAACAAGCTTTTTTTTTTGCGTGTGTGTGCTCGCTATACTGAAATTGCTTCCTACCACAGCATAAGTCACGCCACTATCGATATCAGCGCTCATTTCGGTGATGCGTGAAAATGACATCTGCATAGCAACTGGCACGCTTCCCTCGCAGACAGGTAGCATTGACCACACATACAAACCGCTTTTCTTGAGCGTCAGACACGCCTCGAAAATCCATCGTCCTGACTGTTCGCATTGGTAGTGTTCTCACCATCTGACCCTTCAGTCACAGGCTCGCAATCAGACACGAGGCAATGGCCTAGGAGACCCCCTACGCTCTCCAACAGCAAGTTGTTTCACTCGACTCCTGCCTCAGTGGTCCCACGTCCAAGCGCCCGCCGTTCAAATTCGTTGCAACTCCTCCTCGCTTACGGCACACACACACACACACACACACACACACACACACACACACACACACACACACACACACACACACACACACACACACACACACACACACACACACACACACAAAAAAAAAAAAAAAAGAAAGCGCAATCACTGCCGGCGCTCTCCCTTTCTCTCTCTTCAGCTCCTGTCAGCTCCATGATGCGCATAGCCGTACGTGAGCGCTTACTCGCTCTCAGACCTTGGCACACAGGCAGAGGTTAGCTTCTGGGAAGAAGGGTTAACGAACCCGTCTTCGCTCCGTCGGGAATAACGCCCTGCGCACGTCTATTGTAGGACAGAGAAGACGCAAGGAGCCGTTGCACGAGAATGCGCTCGATAGAAAAAAAAGGTCGCCGTTCGCTCAATGACGGATGAGTGCGTTGTTCTTTAACAGGCCAAGATTTATTGAAATGTTAGCAGATCTATTCTTATTAATGATTTTCCGCAAGTTGAGCTCCTTTAATTTCTTCGTGAATTCTGACATTACGGTGCGCCGAGTTTGAGTTGCATTAATTATGTGGCTTTTAAAACAAGTTGGCAAATTGTAGTAGAGATCTTGGCAATGTGTGCTGTTGTTGCATTGCAATGGCCGACTCATTTATGTGCGCCAAGAGCAGATGCAAAGAAATTAAATTGAATTAGTCATATTCCATGGCTCACGTGCCAGATTCACGGGCTCTACATTAAGCTTCACCACCTATGTTTCTTTAAGGTTGACCTAAAACTAAGCACGCGAGCGATTTTGCATGTAGTCCCTATCAAAATGCGGCCCGGATCGAAGCCACGACCTCGAGCTCAACAGCGCGACGCCATGCCTATTACTAAGCTACCGCGGCGGTGATGATGATCATGATTTATTGATATCCCCTTTGAAATTGGGCGGTGACAAATGCACATCTAGCCTGCTTGAGTAAACCAGATATGATATACAGGGTTTGTTCGGGAAGTAGTATAACAATTTTTTTTTCCCGCCAAAACGTGGTAAGGAGGGCGATGTTACTGCGCTGGCGGGGTGCTGGGGGGCCTTAGCTATGAGCGCACCAGTCACCAGTCGTTTGCAAGCCTTCACGGAGTGTAGATAGAGTTTAAGGTGAACCCATTTCAAAGTGCCTTGTCAGCTGCACAATGAATCATTTGTTAGAACAGCGTTACGCGGTGAAGTTTTACGTCAAACAGGGTAAAACTGCTAGCGATACCATATGACATGATCAAGACTGCTTATCGGGGTGGATGCCGTATGGGTCGATCAAGTGTTTTTGAGTGGCACAAACTGTTTCCCGAAGGAAGAGAGCAAGTTGGAAGACGAGAAACGGTCAAGACGCCCTTCAACGGCAAAAAGTGCCGAAAACTTGGTGAAAGTTCGAAATCTTTTGAATTTTGAACGCAGACTGAATCTGCGAATGATATCAGAACAATTTAACTTGCCAATAGCTGTTGTGCCCGAAAATGACCGAAAACTTCGGATTGAGAAAAGTTTGTGCAGAATTGGCGCCGAAGGCGTTAACCGATGAACAAGAACAAAGACGTCTCGTGATTTATCAAGCACTTCGTGATTGTGTTCGTGACGCTCCATACTTTCGCGACAGTGTTACAAAAGGAGACGAGTCGCGGATTCTTGAGTACAAAGCCGCGACAAAGCGCAAAGCTCTGAATGGCACACCCCCGCCTCACCCCGCCCGAAAAAAAAAAAAAAAAAAAGAAAAAAGCCCGTATGAGCAAGTCGAAAATGAAATTGATGTTGATATTTTTTTGACTGCAAAGCAGTGGTTCACAGAGTTTGTACCATCTAGTCAGACTGTGAGTGTTGCATTCTACGTGGAAGTACTTAAGACTCAGAAAACGAGTCGCCCGCGTCCGTCCAGCAATTGCTGGATCATGGAGCCGCTATCACGACAATGCGCCCAGCCACACCGGCTTTGCTGTCATGGACACCCTGACGAAACATGGCATCAAACAGCTTCCTCAGCCGCCCTACAGCCCAGATGTCGCTCCTTATGACTTGTTCCTCTTCCCCCGACTGGAAAGGGTCATGAAAAGAACGGCACACCACGGCTCGGTCCAGGCCATTCAAGAGGCTGTAACGAGGGAGCTGAAGAGCATTCCCGTTTCTGTCTTCCAAAGAGCCTTCAGTGATTGGCAGAGTCGCTAGAAACGTTGTGTTGATGGAGAGGGGCCATATTTTGGGAACTATTAAGTCGATGCGTCAACATTGTGAATATTTTTTTTATTCAGTCCTACTACTTTCCGGACAAGTCCTGCACATACTTTTCATGCTAATATTTTCGTATACATCTCCTTAATCCTCTTTCTCTTCCTCGGAAATTCTCTATCTAATCTATACCTTGTACCTAAGCCTATAACGGATCCGGTCGTATCAATCTCGACTACTTGCTGAGTGGTCTCCGGATTTTCGTTGCGGCAGACATGCCTCATGTTATTGCGAACATTTGCTCCCGGAAATGTTTTGTCCTTAGGCAACCGGCTCGAGCCTCACATAGCGAGGTACTGCCGTTTGTGTTATCGTACAGATTTTCTCTGCCAAATTTTTAATTCCGGCTATTTTAAATCTCAATGGTATTTCCTGTTTCACTCTAACCGGGTTCGAGTGAAAAAAAAACAACAACAAAGAAAGCTTCAAGGCCAGAAAACGAAAGATTAGATTATGTCTTTCGAGGGAGCAGAGACACATAACTGATTTAGTTTGATCACGACAGCATTGAATTGACAACGCAACTGGCTTCGACCAGGACGCAAATAAAATATTCGAATCAGTCAATCAACGAAAATGGCAAAAATGAGATGACAGTGCGACCAAGCACAACAGATGCTAGGTGCGGTTAAAAGGAGAAGAAAAAAGAAACACAGAGGAAAAAGAAAAACGCGCCGCAAGTTCTTTGCCGCTCGTTTGAGGCTACGTAATTTGATGATATTGCTTTGAATTAAGCGCCGAGTACGGGTTCAAGAGCGACGCGCGCGCAATGTCACATGACACTTTGAGCGTAGGTGTATATGCAACTCAAAAAGAGGTCGACGTAAAAAGGGGGGAAAACAAGAACAGATTATTACGCATTTCAGTAGCGTGGAACGCCTACAATAGAAATTATCCCCAGGCCTGTATAAGCAGAGGTGTACTATCGAGCATTAAGTACAGCTACCATTTTTAGCAAGGTATACTGACCGACCTACATATGTTGTTGCTCTACAGTGACCGACCTACACATGTCGTTGATCTTTTTGGTTTCATTCATTCATTCATTCATTCATTCAAAGATATGTGTATTGGTTACGACTTCATAGAGCAAGCGTGCGGCATCGTCATGCGTGGCCGCATTGCGGCTTCGGCTTGTGCTGTTTCTCTGTCGAACGATGGCGGCCACATCGGCCGCTTGACCGCTCCATAAATGCAGAGCGGGATTCACACTGTAGGATACTCGTGCACCTTGCCGCACAAGAACGGTCACGTTGTGTAAGCAGAGAGAAAGAGGAGAGGCAGTGGAGGTTGACCAGAGGCGAGTTTCCGGTTTGCTACCCTGCACTGCGGTGAGGGATACAGAGGTCGGAAAGAAGGCAAGAGAGAGAGAGAGAGAACAGGTAACAGGGAAGGCGTTCCAATCACGGGCGTTCCCACAGGCCGGATCTGCATGTAACTGATGCGGAGTGCGGTTGTAATGAGCGACATGGTTCGGCAGAAAGTCGGCAACGTCTGTCGCGCGGATGCTCGGCGGGGCTCGTGCGATGTCATGTCTGGTGGCGTAGCCGGTTGCAACTGCAATCCCCCTATCGCCGGAGGCGGACGTAGCAGAAGGCTGCTCCAGCAGACCAACACCGACCGGAAAGCATGGATCTGGCGGAATGCTGAGAGGTTGAAGCTGGCCAGCAGGTAGAAGGGCACAGCGTTTGCGACGCTGCTATAGGCTGCGCAGGCGGTGACGTACATCGGCGCAGGGAGCGGCAGACGCCCTCTCTCTCTTGCCGCACCTGTAGTGAATCGAGTCACAGCCACGCGGTGGCTCTGAACAGGAAAAACAGCGCCAGGTGGGAATGGAGAGGAGGAGGGCGGCCAATAGTGGAGCAAAGCGCTGACCGCAAAGTGATCACATGACGCATAGTACGGCGGCCGATCACTGTACCGTAGCTTGTAGCTTCGTGCAACAACGCGGGTGCACGACAATTTCTCCGTTTCGGGAGCCTTGCTCCAACCTTGCCAGCTTCCGAAGAACCGATTTCAAATGCTCAGCGTCCCTGTGCCTCCGAGCTGTCGAATTCATTCGCCCTCGCTATTCGCCTCTGTGCGAGCCTCCTGGTTAGCTCGGATGGTAGAGCGGCTGCCCCGCGCAACGGCGTTGGTCCGGGGTTCGATCACCGGACCACGACCAATTTTTTTTCTTCGACTGCGAAGCTTGCCTTTTCTGAGAAACCCGTACACATGCATGGGTTTCCCTGGTAGCGCTTCGTGGCGCAGCCGCGGGTGGATGACTTTTTTTTTTTTTCATTTACGCACGCAGTAGCGCGTATCTCCGTTGCTCTTCCCGACCAGGACGGAGCGCGCAGCCTTCCGTCATCGTCCGACCTCGACGCCGAATGCAGATGCGCCGCGGCTGACGGCTTTGTGGTGACGCAAGCGCGTGCCTCGAACTGTGCTGCGCATTCTTTGACGCACGCGTGCGTGCCAGATACGGACGGCGTCTGCATGAACTCGTTTCTGCCGCGCCGAACATCGACTGCAGTATGGAGGCCAGAAAACCGAGCGCGCGAACAGAGCGCGGTCTTTCCATTTCTGTAGGCCCTCCTAATGTTTACACAGTGGCGCCCCAAAACCAAGGAGCTTTTAGACCTCCTTGTCCAAAACAGCCTCCTTGCAACAGCCTGCTAAATTTCGCCCCGGGTAAAGTAGTTCCGAATTATTATCAAACTTCAATGACCCGCAGATACCCATACTCCTCTTAGTAGCATCACTTTCGCTACACAGTTAAAAGATAAATTTACTCGGAAATGCAGAAGAACGCACTGGCGAGGCGTGTTTCTTATATAAAAAAAATACATTATAACTGTGTAGATACATTTGCCTGCAGGTCACAATAATTTTTTTTTCCTGGCAAGCTTAAGTGCCACCAAACATGTTATGTGAAATTTTTCGAGTCAGGATACCTACTGCTGCCACAGGGCGAATAAAAGGGTCTATATTGGGAACCAGCAGTGGCCAGGAAGCGCTCACGAAATTTTCTTAATATTTTTAAAAATCTTAAATCGGTGTATTTGCTGCAGTCATGTCAAGCTTCGAATTGCATTTTTTTTTCTGTCTTGCATTATTGCACACGGATGTTCCAGCGCACTTACTAAAGTGTGCTGCCGTCCTCCGCTGCGCATTCAACAAAAGAAAAAGGAATACCACATTAGAAAACCACAAATAAAAATAGCGTATAATTAAGATTTGAAGCATTTTTTCAATCAGCAGTGACCGGAACTCTGATGATTTCAGGACAGCACAAGAGCTGAATGACGTTAAATTTTATTTTATTACTTCATCATCATCATCATCAGCCTGGTTACGCCCACTGCAGGGCAAAGGCCTCTCCCATACTTCTCCAACAACCCCGGTCATAACCGGTCAACAACCCCGGTTATACGACCTCAAATGACCTTGACAACATTAGAGCAAAAAAAGAGCACATTAGCGAGTGGTGTAAGGATGGCGCTTAAGCTCATCTCTCGTTGTAATCCGTAAGGTTTCTTTCAGCGGCAGTGGCAATCGGAAGTGGAAATTCGCCAATTTGGCCATCTGCGAGTCGTTGGCAAATGTGCAACTGTATTTCTTTACCAGACAGACAGTATTGTAGACACTACCTGCACAAACACATAATCAGTAGCGGAAAGAAATTTAAAAAAAAAACACTGATCTATGCGATCGTTTCGAGCTCTATTTCTACTACACGTTTCAGCACGACCGGTATCCCAAGCCAAACTAATTTACGAATATTTATGTAGCCCTAACAAGGACGTGCAAAAATGAGACATCAAAATGCGGCTTCACTTGTCCTGTTCATATTGGTCTGATTTCTTGAATTTATTTATTTAATCCGTACACCCTCAAACTCAAAAGCCCTGTAGACGGGAATGGATTACCACGGCTGCTCGATGCAAAGCAAGGCTTGTGCTTTTGGATCGAGCGGCCGTGGGATTACAGATTATTGAAAAACAATGGCAGAATATGGCTAGTTATGCAACACAAAGATAGTGAGAGCAAGGTGATTCATACAAAGACTTATCAAAAGGTGAAATAGGACAAGTAAGTAATTATTAGAAAATATTAATGCTTTTAACGTGGATTTGCACAAACTTCCGCCTTCTGGCTGCGAACGGCTTCTTTGTGATTTGGCGAGTTGATCATTTACGAGAAAATATTGCGTTTTATATTGCGTCAATTCGATATGATTACACTTGTGCTCGAAAACGTATACTGATACAGCTATTACCTCCACGCGCTTACAAAGTTTAGAAAAGACGAACCGCAATAAAATAACGTCGCAAGAACATGTATGAACACACGAGAATGCAGATTAGGCAACTTTACTTACTAACCATGCATCAGTCCCACGGTAGCTGAAGGGAGGTAACCTCGTTGGAAACTACACACGTGGCCGTCGGAGACCGACGCTGCGTCGCGATCGAGTGAGCCCCATGCCGCCTCCCCCTCCCTACCTGGCCCCCGGGCTCGCTGGTGCGTCGATCAAAATGTGTAGGCGGGACGAGCCTTTGCTCCCGAAACCCCAATTTCCCGCGTAATGAAGCGAGCCCAGGCCCGCGATATGAGCTTTCTCTGAACGCGTACTCGTCCCAAAAGTTCTCAGGAAAAGAAAGGATCGTGTGTTCTAGAATGACGATCGATTTCGACGTTGAAACAAACACAACGCACCGAGTTCGTAATGAGACGGCGGAAGAATTTTTACTACCTCAGTCGTGCTTTGATCCCTTTAGATGTTCCTGTTCCGGTCGACGCTGTTTATGACACTGATGTTGCTTTCGTGTCTTTTTTTTTCCTTCTCCCCCAGAGGACTAATTTACAGCGCAATCCGCGCGTATAAGCAGTGACCGCAGTAATGAAAACGACTGCTCGGCGTAGCGGCACGAACCGCAGCCCCAGTGTCCTTGTTCGCAGAGCCACGTAGCGTGCGGAGAGCGCGCAAATATTGTCTTCATAATGTCGTCGACGAAAGCAAATGCGACAGCGGACAAAGGACGACAGCTACGTCAATAGAGTGCCGAAGGAACAACGAGCCTTTTCTCGTCGCCATATTGACGACGGCCTTCTATTCTGCCCCGCTTGGCATAGATCTCCCTCTCCCTCTCTCTCTGTGTATGCGCGCGGTTGATGAGGGGAGAGGACATTAATCTGGCCCGAAGCCAACAGTTCCGGGGCGCCACGCTTCTCTTTGCTGCTTCGTCGTCTTTGCTGGCGGTCGAGGGAAAACAGCCACCGCGCATATGATACGCGGTATTTTCACTTATTTACACTATTCACAAGCGTATGGCGCATGCGCGCCTCGATCGAGTAGCAGAGTATAGGGGCAACATTCCTCCCAGCTCCTTATATCTTACTCCTGTATCAAAGCCCATAACCTCTGGCAATCGGGCCGTACAGTGTACGCGAACAATTATGCTATTTCAATTTGCCAATTATTTCGAAATAAATTTTTTGAAATCTTAATCTAAGGTAGGTTATTTGGAATCGACAGTTGGCTTCTCCTGGGTCACCACCGATTTTCCCAACGTTCACATAAAATTAGCGTTGCCAACGATCCCGACTTCTGAGGAAAAGTTCGCAGTAGCGACTTGACAGAGTCGCGACGGACAAATGCCCCAATTTCGCGTTTTAAGCATGAAATACTTTTAGCTTCCGTTGTCGGCGACCTTCAAGAGACCCTGAGCCAAAATCTTGAGCCGTTAATCGGGCGAGAATGTAACAACATCTGGGCACCGTTGGGAGAACAAAACGAGATCATCCAAGGACGAGTCAAAACTTAAGAAAATACATCCTTTGGCCCCTAACCCTTTTCTACAGGACCGCACTACATACGCTAGTTACTGCCCATACAAGTTACAAAAGATATTGCTTCCGAGTCCTTCCTAATGTTTGTTCCCAATGTCACTCAAGCTGCAACTTCTAGTAAGCTGAAGTTTTATTTGTAATTTCCAAAGCAACGTTTAAAAGGCAGATACAGGGCACTACACGCTAAACTGTCATCTTTTGGCACTGAGACAGGGTTGCCTGAGCTCGTTCCAACGCCAGCGGTCCGTTAGTTCCGCGGCGCGTCCGGCGCGCCGCAGATGGCTGTTTAGCCGAGACGAGACTCGCAATGAGGTTGTGTCTGTGACAGGAAACTATTGCGTCCATATGAACCAGTGCACAGTATGGCGTGGTGCGATGTGGGGCCGTGGGCTGTTTCGTTGCGAACAGGCACTGCACCCATTTTAAGATTGTGGCTAGTACTATCTCCAGCCAATGTGCTTTGCCGGTAGCGATTTCATGCTTACATCTGCTCTCGATTACGGAAGAGCCAGCACCCTTTTTTTCCTGCTGAATAATCAAACTAGATTCTCCTCTTTATAATGCCTGACAGCTAGCTCGGTTGCACATTCTTCTCTTTCCGCTTCAGTTGCATTGTCTAAATATAAAGGCGGTTTCGTTTTCGTCGTGATTCTAGTTCCGTTGTAGGCTCTAATCATTCTCAGCGTCTATATTTGTATTGGTAGACATGGTAAAAAGTTAAATTGTGGGGTTTTATACTTGTCAAAACCGCAATCTGATTATGAGGCACGCCGTAGTGGAGGATTCCGGAAATTTGGACCACCTGGGTTTCTTCAACGTGCACTCAAAGCTAAGTACAGGGTCGTTTTTGCATTTTGCCCCAATCGATATGTGGCCGCCGTGGCCGGGATTCGATCCCGCGACCTCGATCGTGCTTAGCAGTCCAACACCATAGCCACTAAACAACCGCGGCGGGTTTTATAGACATGTTAGCTAGGCAACTTATATACTGCACCTTTCTTATTGTAAATCACAATCGCAAATCCTAAACTGAAAATGCAACTTCGTTGCACGTAGACTGGCGGATCTGGGCGTCGCCGGCGCCAACCTATTTGCGGGCGCAGCTTATGCGAAATTCTGGTATAGGTGGTCAACGATTACGTACGTACCGTCTTCAATACAGAGCCTTTTTACATTTTGTCCATACTTCTTTTATAACGTCCTCGGAGCACGCTAACTGCGTCCACGTTCATCGTTAGATGGATCGTACAGTAGGAACTCGGCAAACGGGAACATTGGCCGACTTCCTTTAAAAAGTGTTTTTAACTGCACCTGCCAGCCAAGAATGCTGATCGGCGTTTTCTTTTTTCTCGTTATATTTCTTGTAGTACATTGCTCATGACCGATCTGCAAGTACTCCGTCTGCTGCTCTTTTTTTTTTTCTACTTTCTGTGGTGCATTTCAGCTACTACAAGCACCCAACCCTTTTTTCATAGCGCTGCGGTATGTGCAAGTTGGCAGGGCAGAGAAAGTCGCGTGCCGTTGTGTTGGTGGTAGCCGCGAGGCCAGAGCTCGTGCTTGCTTAGTTTCCGACTGTCTGATGCTCGCCCTTGGCCAACTGGCCTCGCTGTAAATAGACCACGCTGCAACGTAAACAAAGCAAAATACTATAAGAAAGGAGAGAGGAGAACCGTCGGAGAGGGGCTCCAATGTTCACTGTCCTGGGGCTTTTGAAACCATTAACTTCATCCGAACTGGAGCGTAGACGAGATGCATACAGTAATTGAGCTGTCCGCTGAAGTTCTGCAAAAATATATATTTTTAATATCATTCTTGGACTTTATCATATGATTACGAGGCAAGCCTTAGTGGGGGTCTCTTGATTAATTGTGACGACATTGGTTTGACCACCAGAAGGTCACAATGATGTTTATTTCTTCGCTGGCTGAGAACACGGCCAGCGTTAGACACTTGAACGCGACCTCACCGCTGCAGATACGTTTACCTCGTGTTCCTGAGCCTAAGCGTATACAGTAGCTCTGTCTTATCCTAGCTTCGCGGGCAGGCTGAGGGGAAAGCTACAAAACTATAACGAAAACCCCAGGAAATTCGAAAGAAATACGTACTCGCTGGTGTTTGCTTCAGCTTAACTTGAATTCCTAACCCGTAGAGTTCTACCCCCGTCACACGGGAAGATTTGATGTCATTCGAATCGAATGGCATTTGATGCATCGAATGCCATTCGGTCTCTTGCGGTGCTACACAGTAGAATATAATGGCGCACGCAAATGATAGCAATGACGATCTGGAACAAAATTTGTGAAATTCAAAGAAATTTTGTGCCTATTAAACGCGTTTAACAACTTTTGCGAGTACTTTTAAAACGGACGAGAACATTTTGACGCCAATTATTCACAACAAAAAGCACTGTTGCGGTGGTCGGCCATACATCCAGTATGGCCGACCACCTCAACACACTCCGGATGCAAAGAGTAATAGCGCTTGAGCAAAGCCCATGGTGACAACATCGTGGCAAAAATAATTATTCCTTTTTATAAGTCTAAAAAATAACTTCTGACTTTGCTGATGCACGCATTGTTTTATCGCGTTGCGTGTCGCTGTTGTCTATGTGAGCTGAAGAGTACACATTCGGTTCAAAATCGAATGCGAATGAGTTCCCTAGCTCATTCGATTGCAGATGTCCCTCCATTCGAATTACATTAAATTTTCCCGTGTAAATCCCGATTAATGGGATTATATGCGAATGCCATTCGATTCAAATGACATTAAATCTTCCAGTGTGACAAGGGTATTAGTCAGACGGCGCAAGAACGTAGAATTTTATACCCACATAGCTGAAATGTGCCGAGGATTTTCTCACATAGGTCGTTTACAGGTAGTTTAAAATCGTGATTGATAAGTGCGTTTATTGGAAAGATCTCACTTTTTGAAATCCGGTTCCCATCCACTTACGCAGCGCCGAGCAGACAAACACCGAAAGATGGCGCAAGGTGTCGTAAATAAATAAATAAATAAATAAATAAATAAATAAATAAATAAATAAATAAGAAGCTACAAGAATTCCGAGAATTGTCTACTAATGCGTAGGCAATTGTTTCGCTCACCTGTGACTTCATTTTTGCGTATAGTATTGCGTAATTGCTTTTCCTATGCGCGTCTAGCCATGGCCCTTCCGGTGGCAAAGAATGCTTAGGCTGCAGCAGACAATTGTCAGGTTTTCTCAACGCGTCCAGCCCTTTCAAAGCGATCGCAACAATTGAGGCGTAACGCCGGGCACGAGCGCCCCTCGATAGCGCGCGTGGTATGCGTTTGTCCCTAGGCGTGCCGGCATTGCGGAGTGGGGCCGTGTTTGTTTACGCTCCAACGCTGGCTGCCGGCGCGGTGAAACGGGTGAAGCAGCGGGCACTGACGCCCCATTTGGCGACCGCTGTGTCAGACAGTCTCGCACTTGCGGCGCTCATGCTAAGTCAATCGCACCGGATCATGCCTTTATCGCGTCTTACGGCGACGTATTTTGGAAATAACACCACAGATGTTTCCGCGGGAGCAGTAGGGACCTTAGTATAGGCCAGGCCTCATATATTGAAAATCTAGAAGTCAGAGCACCTTAGCAACAGCGTTTCAAATCAAGTGGCTGAAAGGCCGCCGGTGACGTACGACGCCCCTGCAACCGCTATGAGAATATGTCGCGCTACCCAAACGCATCTTACGCTAACCTAACCTAACGTGGCCGAAACGCGAAGACAAAAATCCGCACGGCGTAACCACTGTGAAAATACGCCGCGCCACCCTACAGCCTCTTACGCTAACGTAACCTTACCCAAGGTAACCCAAACCTAACCTAAGGTGGGCGAGACGCAAAGCCAATAATGCTCACGGCGTGATATCAAGCAGTGTTGTTCAACCGCGCTTGCGCTGTGCGTTTATTTCACCTAACACTGAGAAATGCCCCTGGAAAGTGGCGGACAGCAGCATGCGAGAAGCCTGCCAAGAGAGAAGTAATTGCACCAGCAGAGCAGGCCGGGCGTCTAACTACGGCCCCTAATGCTGCCCCGGAAAAGTCAGTGATGCTTTTTTTTTTTTTTTTTTTGATGGCAGAGCGCCGTAAGAAGAAAGAAAGATTTATTCCAGCATGATTGACTCAGCACCAGGGCCTCAGGCGCGAGGAAGTCTGTCCGACGTACCCTCAGACACAGCGATCACCAAATGGGTGCATCCGTGCCCGCTGCCTCACCGCACGGGCAGCCGGCGTCGAAGCGTAAACAAACTCGACCACACTCCGCAATGCCGGTATGCCTAGGGGACAAACGCATACAACACGCGCCAAGAAACCTCCTCCGTAGTGCCTAGGCGGAGTCATATATTCAAGGAGCAAAAGCCCCCAGATTTTCTCGCTCGCGCCCGCTCTCACTCGCGCGCAGACCACTGGCGATCCCTCAAAATGAATGCGTCTCGTCTCCCCGACGGGGCAGAGCGAGAAAGAGAGCGCTAGGTGCCGCCATAGCGCGTGAGGTGTCCTTGACGCCCCTTGGGTACAGCGAGAGCAGGGGGAGGTAAACATGTCCGCAATAGAGATTAGTAAGCGGCGATTGGAAGATTAGTGTAAGTAGGGAAACGACAAACAACGGAGACGTACCAAAACAACGTTCACAAAGGGGGGTAAGAAATTTTGGTTATGGGAATCCATCGTGCGTTTTCTTTTTTTCTTTTTTCCCCCCTTCTTTTTCCCAGTTAGGTAGGACATTAGACAGTATAACAGCAAGAGCTTGGTGGCGCAACCCGCCTCCCCCTTCCAAAGGGGGCACTCATAACATCCATCCATCCATGTTGTGTGAGGGGAGAGTGCATGGCGCAAGCCTGTCTTATGCGCGCCTCCCGTGTCCCCGCAAGTTCTCGCCTGCGTTCTGACTGCGCCTTCGTAAGGTCCAATGAAAACGCACTAAGCTCCTCAACGCGCTCGCTTGCCCGCGAGATGTTCATAACCCGAAAGAAGCTCAGCAGCGTTCAATTGGATATTGAGTGACCCGAAAAATCTTGAGTTGGCCAACACCCAAATTTCAATTTGGCCCACACCCGAATTTCAACTCGGCCCACCCCCAAATTTCAGTTGGCCAGCCCTAGTATAAATTTCCCAGTGTATTTTCTGAGTTGTCCTATGTATCTCTATAGGTATTCTCTTCATTTTATTTTTGTTTCATTTAGATTGTTCCTTATCGCTTAAAAGCAATCAATAATCTCTGTTTACGCTACCATAGCGAATAAGTGTCTTTGCAAATTACGTCTCTTAGTGCAAATACAAGACATTACATTTTTCCGCGTGACAGGGCTGGGGATCTCGCCGCAGTGAGGTCACGGCATCCGCGTAGAGCCTTCCTGTGCGTTTAATACAACGTGCAAACTTGTCAAGCAAACAGACAACGATAGCATTCCAGTTATCCTCCTTACGACAACAGATTAGGTGAATGACACGCAATGTGACTAGCTCGCGCCTTGCGGCCCCTCCAAGCCAAGCACGCTGAAACCATCACCGGAGCAGGTCTGCCTGATACAGATACACTACGCAGCAGAGGGAGGGCACTCGTTACCATGAGTGCAGGCAAGGAGCGCGATAACAGCTGCCAGAGGCCTCATAAATACGATAAGCAGAGTCGAGGTCAGCGTTCCACTCTAGGTCGCGCACAGCGAGAAAATTGTGCTTCCCTTCATCAACGGAGGCGATGCAGCGTGCGGCTAGTCATTCCTCGGGGGGCATCGGAACTCTGAAGGCGTCCCAAGGCGTTTACCCAAGCCCGGAAAGCTGCGCAGCGGCAATTGCAAGTGGTTAGGTGTAGCCCTCTCCCCCTAGCCTCTCTATACATGTCTGGCGCCTCACGGCGCTCCACGTTTCCAAGTTTCCTCAACGCAAATAGTGCAGCTTCCCCCTTCTTTGTTCCGCTCTTAGTCTTTCTTTTTTCTTATTATTTCTTTGCTAACTCGTAAGGTCGCGTCGTTAACTTCTAGTCGTTCGCTGGCCACCGGTTTCGTTCAGCGAGCCAACGGCGGTAAAGAACGAAAAAAAATAATAAGGGAGCAGCGTCGTCGTCGGAGAGGTGATGCAAAGACAATAAAGAAGTGGAGCACGCGCTAGCGCGTGCCCGCTGCGTCGGTGGTCACGTGGCCGTCCTTGGCGCGACCCCGACCGGCCTGCCGCAGCGCCGGCGCGCACGCCTGTCTGCACAAAGCACGCATGTCATCACGGTAGCGTAGAGACTCCTCTACACTAGCGTGCCTCAGCGCTCCCCTCTCCGCTACGATTGCACTGCTCTCTCTCTCCCTCTCTGGATATATATGTCACATACACATATAAAAACAACATAAAGCAGAAAAAAAAAAACATTCCAAACAGCCAGCGACAACGACGACTACGTTGGTCTCCTCTAACTCGTCCACGTCTTTTGCGCTGTTTTCGACACAGAACGTAAGCAACTCGCGGAAGCGGACACATTCCGAAACACACACACATCCTCCCTCAATAACGAGTGCGCTTCCCCCTTACAGCAAGGCATGGGGTTCGGTTACGTGCATTACAGCTAAGTATTTGCTGCTCCGGCGATGAAGAGGCAATCACGCGTAACCTATTTTCGGTGCCCACGCGCCGGCCACCCCGCGTCGCCGCGTACTTTTCGTGCCGCTTCGGACCCGTGCTGTTATCAGGGGCGACGTAGCGAATACCTCCTTCAATCGGTAACTGGACTAATCGGCACGAGAAGAAACGATGCTATCATCGCTCAGCGCAAGAAGAAAAATTACGGCAGTACTCGCCTCACGATGACTGTCGGCGGTGACGCGAATGGCAATTAGAGTAATTTAGCGACAGAGAACAGTACGGTTACAATACAATGAGGAAAGAAATTGACGTACGAACAACGCAGGCGGTATGACGACGGTTGCATGACGACCATCGTATGACGTTACCGAAGTGATGACAATCATAAAAGGACAGCCTCACGAGGACGACATCGTGACAACGGTGGCGTGATGAAGACGGCATGACGACAGTAGGAATTAGTGAATCGTTGAGCTACGCGCGCGGCGGCAAGCAGGCAACATTGGGCTCAGCAGACTGCTATGCGGATAGAGCAGGACCAGCCGCAGCTCGTCGTCGACGGCGCGCGGACGGTTCAGATCCTTCTCGTGAGAACCACGAGAAGACCCCATGGTGTCGAAAAACGGAGCTCCTACGAAGCCGCTCCTCCAGCTTACGCTATGACTGTGCTGTGTGTACCACGCAAGCCTGTGACTCTACTGTGAGGCCGGCGACCGACTTGCGCTTTATTATCGTTCCACGTGGTTCATCTTCTAATTCAAACAACAAATATTTTTCTTTTTCTTCTGATGAACGATTATACTGCACACTTGCTGTCGTGCGGCGCTGCCACAGGAATTCGTAAGCGCAGAAAATTCCTTATAGTCCACCTTGCACTGTCCTGCGCAGTTTCTATAGCTCGTCGCATATGATTCAAACAGGGTTGACACCTGGCTGGTTTTGTACCGGCACAACCGGCTTTTGCTTCACGGTGCGGGATGCCGGTTCGCCACTTGGCGGTTCTCCCTAAATTGCCACATCATGAGCTCCGTCGCAAGGGCTCTCTCTTCTGGGCGTTCAGGCATACCAGACAAATAAAGTGCCGCGAAATTCTCGACCACTTGATTCCTATCATTCCTGAAACGCTCCTTAATTCCTTAAAGTTCCACGTCTTTTGTTTAAATATAGACTTTCCCGTATCGGTCTTTTGTTTCTAGGCCATTATTCTGTCTTACAGATAAATTATTTGCCACGGAACGAAGATTTTTAAAGATGTTCTAAATTATTGTAAAGCTTTTCAATAAGTTGAAGTCGCTCAATCTTTGTAATGGGCGCATCGGCAATCGCTGCTGTTTTCGTTTCATTCGTATTTTCGAGAACAGTACGTTCTACTGCCGCCCTTCTGCCCCTATCTCTTTTTGTAGAAGCCAGTATGCTTTTTTTTTTCCACAAAGGAGGACAGGACTGCATGTGAAAGGGCTTCGCGTATTTTTGGAAAAGAACGTAGTCGCGACAGACCGCCTTTCTTGCTAAGTAACTCGATTAGCTCTGCGGTCGCTGTCGAAACGAAACTACAGAATTCCAAGAAAATGCATACGTACCCCCCCCCCCCCCTCTAGCAGCTACGCCACGCGTCACACAGCGTCTTCATCAGCTTGAACCTAATCACTGCCGCCGTAAGGACGTGGGCGGTATCCACAAAGCTTTTCGATCGTATGTAGTACTCGTCATTGGCTGGCCACCTTCGCTAATGTCTATCGCCAGCATTGGCTGGAATTTGCTCTTATGGGCAATCCTAGGGCAATAGCATTTTGTCAATACGCGTGCCCTAATTTTCTCGTTATATCTCTCAGCTCAAGAAATTAGAGTGCCCTCGCGTCGGCAGACGCACACGCACGCACAGAGAGAGCGAGAGAGCGAGAGAGAGAGAGAGAGAGAGAGAGAGAGAGAGAGAGAGAGAGAGAGAGAGAGAGAGCCCGCACAGAAACAAACCACGTGTGGTACAAACTACGCATGTGAAATTTGATGGCTGTATGGTCGCAGATAAATTTTGTCAAGATAGCCTCAGCTCGTATAGTACATGATCTAGCGGTAAATTCAGAATAAGTTCATGAAATACGATCAGTTTTCATTACGAAGCGAGGCCGCTTTGACTTCATTTGTTTACTGCAATCCACAAATTGGATGCAAAAAAGTATGCTTCGCCACGAGGGAGATCAACAAATTAATTCTTCGCTGCTTAAAAGCACACTCGTCCTCCCTAATAAAATATGTTTACGTTTCACGAGGCCCCGCGTACTTATGCGATATACCTTTTGTAACGGCAAATGACTCGAGGCAAACTAGTGGAATCGAGACTGACGTTAAGGGAAACGACAGGCAGTTTGAGAAATAGCGGAGCGAAGCGCCTTCGCGTACCCAAAGCCCCGGGCCCAGCTTGCGTTCGTCCCCGAACTTTGGGTGCACAAAACCTAAACCTCCCCGGATATTACCAGGTTCTCTAGCTTGGCATGACCCGGGACACCCTCGACAGCATTATAGTTGCGGCATAATGTAGCGCTAGCACGACGGTTACCGATTCCTGTACAAAATTATAGGGCCCGCTGGGCGACTTGGTTTGGTATCGTGATGAAACCGCGCCAACGAGAAGCGCGAAGAAATATCAACAGAGCGCGTGCGTCGTCTCGTTGTTCCTTTTGTTCGTGTTCGTCTCTGGCGCTGCTTCGTCACGATTGCTGGGGCCGCAGTAAGTCCTAAAGATCGGGGGCTGCATGCACGGGGACGCCGTAGTGTAAAGGTCTCCGAATTTTTTCGTTATACCCACAATTATTTAACGTACCCCGATTTCCGAACACGTGATGGCGTTTCCATCCAGATTCTCGTCGGAATGCGGCGGTGCAGGGCAGAGAAGAGAAACCAGCGCGTGAGAGTCACGTTGGATGACCTTCAATCGGCATGCCATGTCGCGTGACCAGCAACCGTTAGGAACGAGTTGCGCACGAGCACACTTCACGCAGCATCGGCACTTCGGCATAATCGATGCGCGGTTGCGTTATCAGCGAGACGAAGCACAATAGTGACAACTTACGTCAGCGGCGAACGTGTCGCGCGGAATCTTTTCCTTTCATCCGCGAATAACTAGTTTCGTGCTTCCATCGAGCCAAGAAACATGACAATGCGATTCGACTGTTATTTCGAACGCGCTGTCAACATAAAAAAAAAAGCGCAACTCACGAATCAAACGATCGAAGACGACAGATGGTGAAAATAAAGACCACGACGGCGACGAGGAAACGAAGGCTCCAATGATAATCACATCTGTGCCCGCCTGCGCGTCTTCCAAGGTCAAACGCTGTCGTCGGCCTAGTGCGCGCGCACGCTAATGACATTTTCACCGAAGTACACTAGCTGGCCGCGCTTGGAAATGAAAAGAGAATCTCTGTGAGCAAGCCCCACAACAGGTTTGAGACTCCGACGCGTAAACATTAAACGTAACTTCGTTGCACTATCTCGCCGGAACAAAACGTGAATGGCAAGAAATAAAATTGGAGTGGCGATCTGGGCGCTAAATGCGAGAGAAATGCGTGAGCATTAGGCCGGAGCTAAGTCCCGGATCCCTGATTCAAACCGCGTTTACCGCATTGCCAAGTTTTTTTTTTTTTTTTTTTTTTCAGGCGCTCAGTCGGCACGCCGCCTGCCTCTTCAACTGACGGTCGTCCGTTTCGCACCACCTTCAGCCACACTAACACACACACACACACACACACACACACACACACACACACACACACACACACACACACACACACACACACACACACATAGTGTGTTTGTTCATGATCATACACCTTTTAGTAGTACTTTGTACTAAATACACTTGCTTTTTCACTTTGACACTCCAATCAAGAAAACATTAAAGGAAGACACCCATACTACGCTTGATTACTTCCAAGCGAAATACGTGATCGGGGCGCAGCCAGACGCTAAGTGCACTCAGCCTCCCGCGTCCCTCCTCTACCTAAAAAAGATATATTTGAAAAAAAAAAAGGGGGGGGGGGCGCTGTTAGGTGCCAAAACCACGCTATTATTATGAGACACCTTGCAGTGGGGGGGAGTCTGAATTAAATTTCACCACCTGGAGTTCTTGGTCATGCCCTTAAGTGCACAAGCTTTCTTGCAGTTCGCTCCCTTTCGAAATACGGCAGCCGTGGACTGGATCGAACCCGCGACCTCGAGCACCACAGTGAAACGCCATAGCCACTTGAGCTCCCGCGGAGGTTCTGGCCGCAAAGCCAAGCCTCCGTAAATTAATCACCACGGTGTCCGTCATACGCAGCGGCTAACGTGGAAAGGAGATTTGGCAGGCTAGTTCGCTTTGTCGTGATCGCGTTAGCGGGGCTGTCCGCTCGGGCAAAATGAAGACGTGACGCTGAGCCCCCGTCTCCTTTCTTTCTTTTTTTTTTTATTCGTCAGTGTGCATGAGACATTTAACATTGCATCTGTACCAAAGAAGTGAATAAAGGTAATCGCAGAAGGCGCAAGGTAATTATAACTAAGTAAACACTATTATGTTCCTTGACTCTCGGGGAGCCCGCATGACGCTCCAAATGAATTCCGTTGGCGTCGCGCAGCGCGTACCAAAGCACAGTAAAAAAAGAAAGAGCAACGCAAATGATTTGTGCCGCACGATTAGCTTCAGCGGCATGACTACTGTGATCGGGGATCCTTCAAAGTTAGCGAGATATTTCTATGGCTTTTTCGCTCTAATAAAGCGACATGCAATGGCATAGAACGTTTTTTTTTTCTTTTTTTTAGCTCTAATTTCGTGAGAGTGAAGCTGACCATGAGGAATTCATCTGACGTCAACGACACCACGATGGGGGGCTACCATGAAACCCAGATTCGAGCTCTCCAACTGCTATCGCTGCAAAAGCCGCGACGTTCAACTTGCCATCACTTACCCGTTTTTCTCGCTCAATCGGTGCGTCTTAATATAGGCGCTCCGTGGACAACGTTCCTCTGATAATCGATTACGGGACAGAAGCGCATAATGGTGTTAAAAAAGCTTTCGCCCGCGGACCTATACGGTCCGGACAATGTAGGTCAACACCGGTGGCGACGTAGATCGGGCGAGCGAGAGAACAGCGAGGAACGAAACAAAGAAGAAAACTCACGCGGCGGGCGGTGACTGCGTTCCCCCTCTCGGCCACCCTTTTCGCGGGCGCGCAACGTATCCCCCCGTTCTATCGATTGACTCCGCGTAGGCGCGTCATCTCTCCTCTCCCCACCCCCTTCCTCCCCTGCATCGGGAATGATGTAGCTGACACCGCATGACGTCACTCGGCTAGGCCATTTCCGGGCCTGTGCTGCAGCTTTCATTTCGCTCTGTTGGTTTCAAACTGCTCTGCGACGGTAAACAACTGCAGGGAAGGCAGGGGTGGGTGTGCCCACCCGAAGAAAGAAAGTCACTTTCCCAGAGTAAGAAAAAAACATCGGAACGTCCAAAGGAGCACAAAAAAGAAGGCCAAGTTGACTTACGGCGGTTTGCTTTCAAATGGGGAAGACGCTGCGCCATTAATGTTCTTTTAAAGCGAAGCCTTATTTGCCTCTCACCATAGGTTTGGCGTTCGTCGCTATTTCTTCGCTGGATATATTTGTGAATATATGTAGTGTTGGATCTGGAGGACAATCCCAATTGCTGTCCCCCAGATTTTGGACCTTGCCGTTGGGTGCGGGAGTTGGCCGACGTTGAGTACTTTGAGATGAAAAACTGGAGGTTTATTTACATTATTTACAGTGAGAGTACAAAGAAATGAACAGTCATAAAGTCATTACGGGCCGGCATCAACTAAGACGCTGTGCCCCGTGGCAAGAAGCTCGAAAGAGATGAATGAAGGAATGCTCTCTTGCTGCTCCCGGTCTCTGGCTTTTAACCCCTTCGGTGTCTCGAAGTCACGTCACGTTCGGCCTATCGGCGAGCCCGCTCAGGTGTCATTTTCGGCCAATGGTAGCCGCCCGTGCGAGTGTACGTCACATTCGGCTCAGAGGGTCACTCCTTGGGCTCCAATTGTCCGAGGGATTATTTGTCTGCGGTATTGCCTTCCCGGTCTGCAACTGCCTTCACAAAGGCGGATGGGGGGATTGCTGCCAGGGCTTCTCGGTGCATTACAGCCGTCTTGCCTCGGGACCCACGTTACCTGGAACAGTGCCAGGCTCTCGCTGCACTTTCGGGAAGAGTCAAGCGGTGAATAGTTCCACCTGCGGCGCACGAGGTGGGGGACGCCAACTCGTTTGCACGTGCCGCGTCTCGGAAACGGGGTAGATGTGCTTCTGCGCTCCTTAATTAGCTGTGACGCGATTCGAAGTGGTCTGGTGAACTCGAAGCAGGCTCCGGAAAAGGTCCCGTATCTAACAGTAGACAACTTGGGTCACTGCTGCCTTGCCGCGTATGCAACATGGGTCATTCGGTATGTGCACGCATAGGCAACCTCGGCGCTGAGTATGCGTAACTGGGTGGGTCCCAATCGGTACGTACCCATTCTTGGCCCACTACGCAAGAATAAACGGGCCACTGTGACACAAGGGCGTACGTGAAGCCTCAACTGTATTTAGATGTATGTCGTAGTCCTCCGTGCATACACGTCCCATCAACATTCTTCTCTCGACAAAGCATCTAAGATCGCATTCGTGCTCTTGACGAGGATAGCAAACAGCTGCACGCGACAAGGCTGTGCTCGCGTCGTCCACTAATGCCGCTACCTCGCCATCTCAAACGAGCTTTGTTTCATTTAGATACATATATTCCACTGAATTGACTTTTTCTGCTTTCACTCTTTTTGCGCAGCTCATCGTGCAGCGAGGGCGAATAAAAAATCGCGCGTTATAACAGCGCGAAATTCATCTGCATGAGAGGAATTCTGGGCTGCTTCAAAAAAGAAATAATAATAATAATAATAATAATAATAATAATAATAATAATAATAATAATAATAATAATAATAATAATAGTAATAATAATAATAATAATAATAATAATAATAATAATAATAATAATAATAATAATAATAATAATGACCTAGACACTGGGCAATGCTGCAGCAAAATTCTTTATTTAGGTAGAAGCAGCCCGGCGCTGCGACAACGCTTCGCGTATGCATGGTGAAGGTACCTATACGGAGAAGCACAGTACAACGGTTTCCTGCCACGTCCATCATCATCATCATCATCATCATCAGCCTGGTTACGCCCACTGCAGGGCAAAGGCCTCTCCCATACTTCTCCAACAACCCCGGTCATGTACTAATTGTGGCCATGCCGTCCCTGCAAACTTCTTAATCTCATCCGCCCACCTAACTTTCTGCCGCCCCCTGCTACGCTTCCCTTCCCTTGGGATCCAGTCCGTAACCCTTAATGACCATCGGTTATCTTCCCTCCTCATTACATGTCCTGCCCATGCCCATTTCTTTTTCTTGATTTCAACTAAGATGTCATTAACTCGCGTTTGTTCCCTCACCCAATCTGCTCTTTTCTTATCCCTTAACGTTACACCTATCATTCTTCTTTCCATAGCTCGTTGTGTCGTCCTCAATTTGAGTAGAACCCTTTTAGTAAGCCTCCAGGTTTCTGCCCCGTAAGTAAGTACTGGTAAGACACAGCTATTATATACTTTTCTCTTGAGGGATAATGGCAACCTGCTGTTCATGATTTGGGAATGCCTGCCAAACGCACCCCAGCCCATTCTTATTCTTCTGATTATTTCCGTCTCATGATCCGGATCCGCCGTCACTACCTGCCCTAAGTAGATGTATTCCCTTACGACTTCCAGTGCCTCGCTGCCTATTGTAAATTGCTGTTCTCTCCCGAGACTGTTAAGCATTACTTTAGTTTTCTGCATATTAATTTTAAGACCCACTCTTCTGCTTTGCCTCTCCAGGTCAGTGAGCATGCATTGCAATTGGTCCCCTGAGTTACTAAGCAAGGCAATATCATCAGCGAATCGCAAGTTACTAAGGTATTCTCCATTAACTTTTATCCCCAATTCTTCCCAATCCAGGTCTCTGAATACCTCCTGTAAACACGCTGTGAATAGCATTGGAGATATCGTATCTCCCTGCCTGACGCCTTTCTTTATTGGGATTTTGTTGCTTGCTTTATGGAGGACTACGGTGGCTGTGGAACCGTTATAGATATCTTCCAGTATTTTTACATATGGCTCATCTACACCCTGATTCCGTAATGCCTCCATGACTGCTGAGGTTTCGACTGAATCAAACGCTTTCTCGTAATCCACGTCTCTGCCACGTCCGCTGCCGGGCAAATCTCAAGCGGACTACCCACAAGGACGACGTGTACTTAAGGCGGCGTGTGCCTGACTATCGTTGCAACCAGCGTTCCTTATAGCACATTGCGACCTTACTGACGCGCCGCCTGGTGCGAGGAGTAGCGGGAAATGCCCCCGTCAGCAGTAATGTTGCGCGTAGTTTAGCGGTATACGCTGTAATCCGCCTCGATGCAGTCATGATAAGCACGCAAACAAAAAAGAAAAAGACGGAAAGGGGGAGCAGAAGAAAGAGAGAAAGGAAGAATCAATCATGCAATAAGTCACCCGAGGCTCACTCATGTTAGTGGCGTTAAAAAATGGTGTGTTTTTTTTTTTTTTTCCCAGCCGGTATATCTCGCAGCGAGATCTAACCTCCTCAACGTTTAATACATTTTTTTTTCTTTTCCCTAGTTTTCCTTTCTAAAATATCTGTCCAACAATATCCGTGACTTGCCCGCTCATAGGTCGTTGCTGTTTCAAACTCTGTATACACCCTGCCACTGGACACACACCTTCGAGTACTCCATTCAAGACATTTTGCACCCTCTCAACTTCATACCTTTCGCAGTGATCGCTTCCACTATACATACAACGTCGCCGGTGCTGACCCCGCCTCTTGTTTCCTAACTTGGTCAGTAACGTGGTATCTTCTCCTCGCGCGGCGCTTTCGAAAAATATCTCAAATCTGATCTTCCCAATTCTATAGGAGCTTCTCCTAATGTGCTCGACATTCGATTCAACACCACGCACTAAATGTGCAGCGCAGATGACAAATGGCGCCTGCAACGAAGACGCCCCAAGGCGGTTGGTCTGTCACAAAGCGCCACGTAAATATGCGTCACGAAGCTACAATATCATGTCCGATTTCACGATTGGACGGCAGTTGCTCCTGTACTATTTTATTTTATTTTTTATACGGACGAGGTTTGCTGCACGCGGAACAAGTTTTGTAAGATCATATGTGGAAGGTTATTCGAAAGATACACCATTCGCGCCGTCTAACAACGGGAGGAAGAAACTTTCGTAAAAACAGGCGGAAGAGGCGCTTCCTCTTCCGTTTCCCATCGTTGCTTATGCGTCACATCTTCCCGGAAATCGCGGATACGGAACGTCTCTTCGTCATACGTGCCACCGCATGAACGATCTTGCACGCCACGAACGACTAAGCTCTGCTGGGTTTATGTGACATCTTGAAAACCGAGCTAAAATTTGCGTTAGCAAACTTAACCCGCGAGTCTCACGGGTCGTCTGGCTCTGTAAAAAAATTTTTGGTAGTCTATATCAAATTCACATACGTTTTCTTTTTTTAAGTATACATCCTGTACAAATAATTTTTTAGAAATGTCTGCAACGCATATAAATTCCCATAGAAAGTCATTTGTCGTAGGAAAATATAAACCACAGCACTATATGCCTATATACAAGCGGACATGCACTTAAACAACTATTATTCGTAAGAATGCCTAGAGATATTCCAAAAGGACTTCTTGGACAAGTTGGTGTTTAGATTTCCTAGGTATACTTTGTCGCGCAACATGCATTCTTGAAAAGGGACAGAACAAAGGAGGACATTGACGCTTCACTGTCCTCCTTTGTTCTGTCCCTCTTCAAGAATGTATTTTGCGCCACAAAGTATACCTAGGAAGCCTAGGGATATCTACGCAGAAAAAAAAATCAGAAAGCAGTAAAAGTAATCCGCAATACATCCACGTGCAGAAACGACCACAACAACTATTTTTAGTTTGATGACAAGCTCGCACAGCCCTCAATAACGGCTCGTATGCATCCGAGGTAGCGCTGATGCCCGAAGAGCAGGCCCCGCTTTATAACAGAACTATGTTCTTAAACCAGTGCTACATATAAGTCCATGCGTCCGGCAGTTCTCGCACACAGTACACGAACTTGCGACAGCGTACTAACAACCATTTCCTACAGAATACCTACGGATTATGTAGCGACAAAAAAAGGTAAGATCAAAGAGGGAGACGAAGTACAGGCAAACTTTCTACAGGCGCAATAACACGCTTTGGTGAGCTATAGTTGTATACATGACTGAAAAAAAAAACGAAAAAAAAAAACAGGATTTAAAAAAATTGACTAAACGAGAAGGCACGGTACCAGCCTGTCTCTTCTTGTTCAGTCCCGTTTTCATACAGCTCGTAAATAAAAGGATCCTTCGTCCTAGCAAAAAAGGGCCTTCACCTTCAACGCGTGACCTTTGCACGGCTACGTCGCGACCTTATATGGGGGGCTCACACTTATCTGCGCGCTCTCGCGCACGCCTCAAAGGAGATCTTGCGAAAGGAGCAGAGCCAACGACTTCACCGGGGCTGCGCACCGGTAGCGACGAGACTGCGCTTTCACGTCGGCTCTTGAGCAAGGACGACCTCACCGAAGACGGGCAGTCCCCGTAACTCACTATCTCGTCTTCAAGTGTACCGGGCCGTTACGTAAGCTCGGAAAAAGCACTTCGAGCGGAAGGCGCTCTTCGAGAAGCCCTGCGTAACCGCGGCGTGTTCGCTTCTGAGTCACCGCGAAGCTCCGTCCGCGGACGTCAAAAGGAGGCAAGCGTCCCGTTCCGTTTCTGCAGGTTGCCGCAAGGCGCGTAACGCTAGAGGGAACTTTGGCGCTGTGATCGTTCTGCTACCGCGGGAATGACGGTTACTACACGATTTTCTCTGTACTCTTCGTGCTTGTGGCATTAGATTTTCTCGTGGCTAAGTTTATTATACCGTATCTGCCGTTATTGGACTGAATTTCGAAGCAATCCTACTTTGCTGAACGTAGGAGACATCAAGACTCTGCATATATGCAGAACCATGGCGAACTGCTGCATTTATAACGTATACACTACTGTGTTGAACATGACAACTTCGCAAAGTCGCAAACCACGTATGAAACCGCAAGGACGAAGATTAAGAAAAATATATAAATTCACCATGATAATGACCGCGCTGGTTGAACCGTCACGATTGCAGCTCCCGTATACATGGCCGTTTTTACGCGTCAAAATCCCGGTATGATTACGAGGCACGCTATATAGTGTGGGACTCCGGATTAATTTTCAGCAACCGGGGTTCTTCTTTAACTTGCGTCTGAATCTAAACGTACGGGCGTTTCCACATTTCGCCGCCGTCTAAATGTGGCCGCCGCGGCCGGGATCGAACCCGCGATATCGAGCACCGCGGCGCAACGCCGTGGCTACGGCTCTAGTCGGCACTAACGCCAGAGTACCCGCCGCTAATTTTTGTAGGAAACTCTATACCCAGTCCACACATAAGACGGGGCGTTGTAATGCTAGGCGCGGCGTCCATTTCCGTGCTTTTAGATATGAAATCATTACCTGCCCCATTACGCGAAAGATCCAGCGTTGTCGACGGCGGCGTTACCAAAAGATGGTACCAAAAATGGCCGACGGCGCGAAGAACACGTGAAATATGCTCGGAATGGCGTCAAATCTCTCGCGTAGGTTCCTGCAAACAAAGTGAATTAATGCCTTCGAAAAGAAAAACAGTTAAATTTCGGCCTGGGTGGGAATCGAGTCCGGGCCTTCACGGTGTGAAACTATAGCACCCTTTCCCGACGCCGCGGTGGCTTCACGGTTATGGTTGACCAAAGTTGTGCCCAGTGCGTGCTTCATTGGACGCGTCACGTCACTGCCTCCGTGGCGGCTCCACGCGCGTCTCTTGCTCTTCGTCGGTGCTGTGCCTGCTGCTATCCGCTCCGAAGCGTCTACCTCGGCGGCAGCTCTGAAACGCGGTCGCCCAAGAAACCACGCTCCAGACGACGAAGCGAGGGAACATGAAACAAGACGACGTAGTCACGACAGACCTACCATTAAGCATGAAAACATTCATCGTTCTGCAGCAAAACGGTACGAATGTTCCCAGTCTGTGGCCAACGTACGCTCTCTCTCTCTCTCTCTCTCTCTCTCTCTCTCTCTCTCTCTCACACACACACACACACACACACACACACACACACACACACACACACACACACACACACACACACACACACACACACACACACACACACACACACCGATTCAGCAGAAAGAACTTTATAGCATGTAAAAAACACCAATCGAAAACATTTCACTTAAGAGGAAGCTTTAGCTCGAGTGCTCCTATCTAAATACATGTAAAAGGAGAATTCGTTTTTCTCGGCAACCACTGCACCAAATTTGACGAGGTTTGTTGCATTTAAAAGAAAAACTTAAAATCTAGTGACTGTTGGTTTCGAATTTTTGAGTTAGGTCGTCAATCTTTTATTAAAAATTGGTGAAAATCAAAAATTTTCAAAAAACGAAACTATCAAGTTTACAACTCTGTAACTCAACCACTAAAGATTATAATACAATTCTGTGAATTGCATATAAAAGTACATCCATAGCGGACAAAATTGATATGTTACACATGAATATCAAAAAATTTAATCATAGGGAAATACAACTTTTGTAAAACCGTTGTAACCAACGTAACAAATTCATGTAAGATGTAAAATGACATATTGAATTTGTCCGCTTTGAATGATCTAATGGATGCCGTTTACAGAACCGTGATAACAGTTCTTGATGCATAGCTATCAATTTGTGAACTTCGTGCTTCTATTTTTTTCAAACGGTCAAATATTTGAAAATCGTTTTAGGAAGATTCAAGCCCTAAATCGAAATTCCGCTTCCAACAGTCACTAGAATTTAACTTTCTCTTTCAAATGCAGCAAATTTCATCAAAATCGGTCCAGGGGTTATCCCATAAAAACGTTTTTGCGTTTTACATGTATTTGAATAGGCCGCGTCGGAGTTGGGCCCGAGCTAAAGCTTCCTCTTAAGCGATTACAATGCCTTCGCATCGTCGCACGTCAGCAGTCTTAAATGTCTCTGTTGACTTTTTTTCGTTTTCGTTCACGCCGTCGGTACCGCGCCAAGCACAGCGTCACGGTGAGTCGACTCGACGAACGGTGCGCGCCGAGGCCGGGCGTCATCTCAATCGAACGGCGGGCGTTATCGCACGAATTCTGCGCGTAGCAAAACGAAAACTACTGCACCCAATATTTTTTATGTAGCTCGTCGGTAACAGTGCGATCCGATTTCCGCGCGACCGATTGCTTCGTACGCGCTTGGTGCTGGTTGCGACGGTAAAACATTTGCCTCTCGGTTTTCCGGGAATCCGCGTAGAATGAAGAAACCAGCCATCCGCGTCCACGTGAACAGAGGAAATGGATGTCTACTTGCAGTTCTGCCGAATAAAACTCGTCACCACGCGTATTACAGTGGTATTTTTTTTATCTCTCACGCTTTCTTTACATCCGCGGAAAAATTATAACCACAGCCGCTATCACAACAACAAAAACATTTCTCAATAGACTAACTTTTGCATTGAAGATATTGCACTCGAATATTTTAAAAGTAGGTTAATTAATTTTCTTAATTACTTAAGATCACACCACAAAAAAAAAAAAAACTTTCGCTTGCTCAAGAGGAGAGCGAAGAAAGTTGGTTGCGTTATCGTAACTCACACGTGGACCTTTTTTTTTTTTTTTTTTTTGAGGTTTGGCCCGACTTAGCTGAAACACCCTGTATACACGCTAAGGAAATTTACAATTATATTTGCGCTCCCTTTAATGTAGCATTGATGTAGTTATTTCCTTATTATCGAATTAGCTTTGCAATACTTTATATGGCGTATTAAACGAGTAACCTCTATGTATTGTGCGCACACACTAAGGAAATAGGTGAGGCGCAAACTTGTAAAGGTTCATAGGACGCGTCGTCTGCTCGGTGCTTCCGGTTCAACAGGTGACGGTTCCGGCACACGGTTCTCCGTTCGCGGCGCCACTCGCGCTTAGTCTCTGTGCACCTTCATCGCAACGTATGGCCCACGCTGCTCATTTCTAGAACCAGTGATAGTTGTCTCGATGACTGATCACGAAATCTGAGCATAGGCAGTCATTTATATATATATATATATATATATATATATATATATATATATATATATATATAACCGGACCCATCCTACACGTGAATTAGCTGTGCGCGCTTTCGCGGTGATGCAACGAGCGGAGAACGTGCCAAATGCAACGAATGTAGTATGACTCCCTTTGCTCTCGATCACGGCGGGAATGGAAGCCAGACTGGAGCAGTGTACGACTCGTGTTCGGTCGAATGACACCTTGCTGAGGACGTTTAGAAACTGAGATATTTAGCGGGGCAAGAACACGCGCTTCGCGGTTATCGAAGCGAAGCCCAAGTTAAGTCTCCCTCTGGCTAATGGTACACTGCAGCGAAAACGGCCCCAGAGAACACGAGGGACAAGATTTGACCAATGTCATTGCATGTTACAGTGCAACGCGTGAACAACGCTGCTACCGTCACTGATGGGAGCATATCTGCGATTTCGAAGGCGAGGTCATCAGTAGAGGTTGTCTGAGCAGTGGCTCACGTTGACGTGCTTCTGCACACCTCCCGAATCCGTTTGCTGCATGGTGGCTCGAATGCGTCGTGTCTGTCACAGTTGTTCTGGGTCTATCTAGCGCGGAAGTCCCTCAAGCTCTCCCAGAGAGAGTACGCCCCTCGCGGCGGGTGTTGGGACAAATGGCTCCTGCGCCGAATAATATTTAAATGTCTAGACTAAATGTTGCTAACGTGAGGTAACGTCGCTGAGTACGTCAGTATAATATATATATATATATATATATATATATAGTCATTTCAACTGACTGATTGCCCAGTCAGGAATCCGCGCGCGCTGACACAGTGTCAATTGCCGAGTAAACATTCTAAAACGGCTGCTTGACCGTTCTTTCTACCTTACAGCTTCGCCTGCTGTTGCGTTTCGCCTGCGACACGTGGTTTTGCCGGCGCGACTGCGGCGGGGCGGCAGACATTTTGGCCCGATCGTCGTCGCCGCAACACTCATCGCCAGGTGTTTCCAGGCGCGACTGCGGCGATGCGACCGCCTAGGGATCATCCTCGCATTCCAGTCATTGTGCCCGAAACAGGCGATGCCAAAGCAGGGATCTCATTCCAGTTATTGGGCCCGAAACAGGCGATGCCAAAGCAGGGATCTCGTTCCAGTCATTGTGCCCGAAACAGGCGATGCCAAAGCAGGGATCTCATTCCAGTTATTGGGCCCGAAACAGGCGATGCCAAAGCAGGGATCTCGTTCCAGTCATTGTGCCCGAAACAGGCGATGCCAAAGCAGGGACCATCCTCTCATTACAGTCATTGTGTCCGACCGGCAGCGCCACGACAGGGTGCTACGAGATCGTGCTCGACATGGTGCTACGGCATCGCTACGACAGTGTGCGTCACCATTAGCCCATTGTACATTCACGTGCTCGTCTTTTGAGGGGTTCCTTCTTGCCCTCAACTGCGAGAGTATAAAAACAGCTGCCCCCGGACGCCAAAAAGAAGGGCTCCGATTTCTTCTGTTGAGTGAAGTGCTCTCCCGTCTCTCTACTTCGGTCAAACCTGACCACCAACTCTTTGCGATGTTAAAATAAACAAGTTGTTTCGTTGTTACCAGTCGACTCATGCTTTGCCGGGACCTTCGGATGCTTCCAGTTGTACCCCAGGCCGCCAGGCCAACGCTACCCTTGGGGCTTGCGACCCAGGTACAACCACGGGCGTCAGCGCCGAGTTCCCAACAGATCGTAACAGCAGTCCGATCCCAAACATCTGGTGGCAGCGGTGGGATCGCCTACGATACGACTTCAAACAACTGTCTGCCAGCGGCGAGATCGCGACAACGGAGGCCAGCAGCGAAGAGATGCAGTTGACGGTATGCTGAGCAGCTCAACGACGATCCGGGAGCAGTGCAACGAGCCCTGTGTGACGACTGGTTGCCTGCAGCGGAACGACTGCGCGGAATTCCTGCCTGCGAGGTTTGGTGAGTGCGGGACTTTCTTCTTCTGAGCTTTGCCAGGCTTTTGTTAGTGTTAGAAACAGAGCTGGTAATTGTGGTTGTCGTTGCTGCCGGGTTAGTTGCGGCAAGACAATAGTAAGCAGTAGAGAAAGCAGCATTCAGAGCAGCCATGGATTTGAAGTCGTTGCGCAAACCGAAATTGTTGGAGCTTGCAAGAGAGTTGGGTCTGGATGTCTCAGACAAACTAAGAAAACCTGAACTGCTAAAGGCTATTCTTGAGTTAGAGGCTGAGGATGACGAGCTGTCGGAATGCCTTGAGACTATTGAGGAGAGGTCAAAAAGACAGGAGCGCGAACTTAAAGAGCAAAAAGAGAAATATGAGCGCGAACTTAAAGAGCAAAAAGAGAAACAGGAGCGCGAACTTAAAGAACAGAAAGAAAAAGAAGAGCGTGAACGTAAAGAACAGAAAGAGCGAGAGCAACAAGAGCGTGACCGTCAACACGCTTTGGAAATGAAGCGTCTCGAGGTAGAGATGGAACGCGCTCGTAATGGAAGTCAGGCACACGGTGCAGGAGAACGCGTATTGTTCAAAATGACTGACCTGATGCGGCCGTTTAAGCTTGGAGAGGACATTGGTTTGTTCCTGGTTAACTTTGAGCGAACGTGCGAGAAGCAGGGGTTCTCTCGGGAAACGTGGCCACAGCGCTTGCTCACTTTGTTACCCGGCGAGGCGGCCGACGTAGTCGCTCGCTTGGATAGAGAGGAAGCAGAGGATTTCGACAAAGTAAAATCGAGTCTGCTAAAAAAGTACCGGCTGTCTGCGGAGGCGTTCCGTCGGAAGTTTCGGGAAAATGAGAAAGGCAGAAGTGAGTCATATACAGAGTTTGCGTATAGGCTTATGTCGAACATGCAGGAGTGGCTCAAAGAAGAGAAAGCGTTTGGTGACCACGATAAAGTTCTGCAGTGTTTCGGGCTAGAACAGTTTTATAGTCGGTTACCGGAGAACGTGCGATACTGGGTCTTGGATAGGCCAGACGTGAGTACGGTGGCTAGAGCCGCTGAGCTAGCCGAGGAGTTTGTGACGCGTCGAGCTCGCGGAGCTAAGGACGGTCAAAAGGGTGAATTTGGCTCGAAGTTTGAGAGGCCGAAGTTCACACCCATGAGAGCAAAGGGGAACACGCGTAGTGCGGATGCGAGTGGAAGCAGTGCGACCGAACCTAAGGAGACGGCGGCAGCCGAAGCCGAACGCAGAAAGCGGTTCGAGATGAGGCGAGCGGGCGTTTGTTATACGTGCCAGAAGCCGGGTCACTTTTCGGCGCAGTGCCCGGAAACAACACCAAAAGTTGTGTTTTTTTCATTAGGCAGCACTGACGAGAACATGAAGCTTCTCGAGCCTTACATGCGAGACCTCCTCGTGAACGGGAAAGAGTGCCGAGTGCTTCGCGATTCCGCAGCTACGATGGATGTAGTTCACCCGTCTTACGTAGAACCCCATATGTTCACGGGCGAGTGCGCATGGATCAAGCAAGCCGTGGAAGCTCATAGCGTGTGTCTGCCGGTAGCAAAAGTGCTTATTGAAGGACCTTTCGGAGCGCTTGAGACAGAGGCGGCAGTGTCATCTATGCTGCCACCCCAGTACCCGTACCTATTTTCAAACAGGTCCGATCACCTCCTGCGCGAGAAGGGGCTTTTGTTTGGTGAAGCTAGTGTTCAGGCCTTAACCAGATCGAAGGTTCGGGAGCTCGCTGCAAAGGCGGTAGTTGCGGGGCCGACGTTATCAAACAACGAAAAAGGGTCAGAGGCGCAGCAAGCTGATATTCCGAGCACGCCCGAACTGAATAAACTTGAGTCTGTAACGTTAAAGGCGCCAGATACTGGAGAGGAAACGCCCGACGCGGGAAAGTTAGAAGAGCTATCTACTGATTTGCTCATCGCGCCTACGTCAGACGGACTTGATAGGTTGCTAAAAGTCAGCCGGTCGGCTTTGATAGCCGAGCAAAAAAAGGATGGCAGCCTGGAAAACGTGCGCTGCAATGTCAAAGAAGGTATCGCCAGGAAAACTGCGCGTTTTGTGGAAAGGGGTGGAGTCCTGTACCGGAAGTATCTAGACCGCCGAGGAGTGGAGTTCGATCAGCTGGTCGTGCCTCAATGCTATCGTCAGGATCTGTTGCGCTTGTCACATGGGGGTTCGTGGTCCGGACACCTAGGAGTTAAGAAAACTAAGGACCGTCTCTTGCAAGAGTACTATTGGCCAGGGTGTTTTCGGGACGCAGACCATTTCGTGAGGACATGTGACACTTGTCAGCGGGTGGGCAAACCAGGGGACAAATCGAGGGCGCCGTTGAAATTGGTACCTATCATTACGGAGCCTTTTAGACGGCTCGTTATTGATACTGTGGGACCTCTGCCGGTAACAGCCACGGGGTACAGACACATTTTGACTGTGATCTGCCCAGCGACAAAGTTCCCTGAAGCAGTGCCGCTTAAAGAACTCAGCTCAGTTGAGATAGTCAATGCACTACTGTCCATATTTGCGCGAGTTGGTTTTCCTGCGGAAATCCAATCAGATCAGGGCACAGTGTTTACTAGCGCTTTGACGACAACTTTTCTCGAAAGGTGTGGGGTAAAGCTGCTACACAGCTCAGTGTACCACCCACAGTCGAATTCCGTTGAGAAGCTCCACTCCGTCATGAAGCGCGTGTTGAGAGCATTGTGTTTTGAACATCGAACTGACTGGGAGCTGTGTCTGCCTGGGGTGATGTTTGCTTTAAGGACCGCGCCGCATGCGGCTACGGGGTTTTCGCCAGCTGAACTGGTGTACGGTCGCTCGCTTCGATCTCCGCTTCGCATGCTTCGAGAATCATGGGAAGGTAGGGGCGACGACCCAGTCGTGGTGGAGTACGTACTTAAGCTCCTCGAACGCTTAAGAAGGGCACAGGAGTTGTCAGGTGAAGCAATGACAAAGGCCCAGCAGAGGGCCAAGGTTTATTATGATCGGACAGCCAGGGCCCGTCGTTTTGAGGTTGGCGATGAGGTCATGATATTGCGCACATCGCTAAACAACAAACTAGACGTGCAGTGGGAGGGCCCAGCACGAATTGTTCAGAAACTGTCGGACGTTAACTACGTGGTAAGTCTGCCAGGAAAGCGGAAAGCACAGCAAGTTTACCACTGTAATCTGCTCAAACCTTATAGACAACGGGAAGCAGTGGTGTGCCTGATGGTAAACGTTCCTGAAGAGCTTCCGGTCGAGCTTCCGGGACTAGGCTCAGTGACGAACAGGGAAGACACCGGTCAAGTCATTAGTGACCTTATCAGTAAAGCACCGCTGTCGCCCGAGCAGAAAACCGAACTGCACCAGCTATTACAAGAGTTTCAAGGTCTGTTCTCTGAGAGGCCTGGTAGGACTTCTGTACTTACTCATGATATAGAACTTACCTCCACAGAGCCAGTACGATCCAAGGCGTATCGGGTGTCACCCCGCCAGAGCGATATTATGGAGGCTGAGGTAAAGAAAATGCTACAGCTCGGTGTTATTGAGGCAGGTGAGAGTGATTATACCTCCCCTTTGATTTTAGTTGAGGTACCGGGCAAGGAACCTCGTCCTTGCGTCGACTACCGCAGGCTTAATTCCATCACTAAGGATCAAATTTATCCGATCCCTAACATCGAGGAGCGCCTTGAGAAAGTTAGTAGCGCTCAGTTTATTTCCACCCTAGATCTTGTCAGGGGTTATTGGCAGGTTCCACTTACAGAAGAGGCTAGTAGGTATGCGGCGTTCATTTCACCAATGGGAACATTCCGTCCTAAAGTGTTGAGTTTTGGTTTGAAGAACGCGCCATACTGTTTTTCAAGTCTCATGGATAAAGTGTTGCGGGGACAGCAAGAATTCGCTTTACCGTATCTAGACGACGTAGCGATATTCTCCGCATCCTGGTCTGAGCATATGGCACACTTGCGGGCAGTGCTAACCCGCCTGCGCGAAGCGGGCTTGACAGTCAAGGCTCCTAAGTGCCAGTTAGCACAGGCCGAGGTTGTCTACCTCGGTCACGTGATTGGTCAGGGTCGTCGCCGCCCCTCTGAAATAAAAGTGGCCGCTGTGCGAGACTTTCCGCAACCGCGCACCAAGACCGATATTCGGTCGTTCTTGGGTGTCGCCGGCTACTATCAGAGGTACATCCCTAGGTACTCTGATATCGCGGCTCCCCTGACGGATGCTCTAAGAAAGACAGAGCCTCAAACAGTCGTCTGGGACGAGACCAAGGAAAGAGCTTTTAGCGCCCTAAAGAGTGCCCTAACAAGCCAGCCTGTGCTACGATCGCCAGACTATACAAAAGGGTTCATTGTTCAGTGCGATGCTAGTGAGCGAGGCATGGGCGTTGTACTGTGCCAACGGGAAAATGGAGAAGTAGAACACCCCGTCCTGTATGCTAGTCGTAAGCTGACCAGTCGTGAGCAGGCGTATAGCGCCACCGAGAAAGAGTGTGCATGTCTCGTGTGGGCCGTTCAGAAATTGTCATGCTATCTAGCCGGCTCGAGGTTTATCATTGAGACGGATCACTGCCCTCTCCAATGGCTGCAGACCATCTCTCCCAAAAATGGCCGCCTCCTGCGCTGGAGCCTCGCTTTACAACAATATTCCTTTGAGGTGCGTTACAAAAAGGGGAGTCTCAACGGTAACGCCGATGGCTTAAGTCGAAGCCCCTAACGTAGGAATCAGCCTCAAAATTGTTTGTTACTGATGTTTTTCTTCCTGAGGCAGGATTTTTTTTTAACATATTGCTTTTGTTTAGTGTTTCAAAGTGATGATATGCTTTCTAGTGCAATTTTTCAATTTGTGGACGCGTTCTGAGTGATGCTAGACTACTGTAAGGAACTAGGCAGTGGTATAAAAAGGGGAAAGAGCCTGGCAGGGCTTAGTGAGGGTTGTGCCGTGCTTGCTGACTGAGCGGTTGAGTTTCAGCGTAGTTCTAACGCTTGCCGGGAACGAGAACAAAAATGTGAACTCTCCCGAAGTCACTTTGCAGTGTCCCGTGCGAACCTGAACGAGAGAACGAGGCCTTCTCTGTGCGCTGCGCTCAAGAAACGTCAAGGGACGCCCGACTTCGGTTATGAGCATCATCGAGCGACATCCCTCCGGACAGCGGATGCAGTCCCCTGTCCATCGGGATCTCCTTCCCCCGGCGGGGCGGTCTGTTGCGTTTCGCCTGCGACACGTGGTTTTGCCGGCGCGACTGCGGCGGGGCGGCAGACATTTTGGCCCGATCGTCGTCGCCGCAACACTCATCGCCAGGTGTTTCCAGGCGCGACTGCGGCGATGCGACCGCCTAGGGATCATCCTCGCATTCCAGTCATTGTGCCCGAAACAGGCGATGCCAAAGCAGGGATCTCATTCCAGTTATTGGGCCCGAAACAGGCGATGCCAAAGCAGGGATCTCGTTCCAGTCATTGTGCCCGAAACAGGCGATGCCAAAGCAGGGATCTCATTCCAGTTATTGGGCCCGAAACAGGCGATGCCAAAGCAGGGATCTCGTTCCAGTCATTGTGCCCGAAACAGGCGATGCCAAAGCAGGGACCATCCTCTCATTACAGTCATTGTGTCCGACCGGCAGCGCCACGACAGGGTGCTACGAGATCGTGCTCGACATGGTGCTACGGCATCGCTACGACAGTGTGCGTCACCATTAGCCCATTGTACATTCACGTGCTCGTCTTTTGAGGGGTTCCTTCTTGCCCTCAACTGCGAGAGTATAAAAACAGCTGCCCCCGGACGCCAAAAAGAAGGGCTCCGATTTCTTCTGTTGAGTGAAGTGCTCTCCCGTCTCTCTACTTCGGTCAAACCTGACCACCAACTCTTTGCGATGTTAAAATAAACAAGTTGTTTCGTTGTTACCAGTCGACTCATGCTTTGCCGGGACCTTCGGATGCTTCCAGTTGTACCCCAGGCCGCCAGGCCAACGCTACCCTTGGGGCTTGCGACCCAGGTACAACCACGGGCGTCAGCGCCGAGTTCCCAACAGATCGTAACAGCAGTCCGATCCCAAACACTGCCTAAATCTGGCAAGTCATGAGTGTCCGGTTTCTACCTATATATATATATATATATATATATATATATATATATACGCAGGAAAGAGACGACGGACTTTTAGGAAGACTTATTTACTGAACGTTTTCGATTGGTGGACCAGCCTTCGTCAGAGTACAGACTGTACTCTGAACTCTGACGAAGGCTGGTCCACCGGTCGAAAACGTTCAGTAAATAAGTCTTCCTAAAAGGTCGTCGTCTCTTTCCTGCGTATGTTACGTCGAGTCCTGCGTGCTGAAGTTTGAAGAAACACCCTATACACATATACATACCGTTTGCATCCCAACTGTACCGCAGAAGGCGCCGGAACGGGCCGTGCCTGCATATGTGTGCATTGTGACCCAATGTATTCCTCTCTGCAAGTTGATGCCTTTGTGTCGTGCCTCCTGGCTGGCCGCGTTCTTTATTTTTTGACCCCCATGTGCTGTCACACGGTACTATAGGTGAATGAAATCGCGCAGCTCTTTTTCGCACAGAGTCTGCATAAGCGGCCTGCGTCCCATATTTTCCGTAATTAACTATTCCTACTCTGTAGTCCGGTCTGTCCATATCCCGGCACTTCTAAGCACTTTCCCTATTGTGGCACTTTTTCCAATTTTTCGGTAGGCCAGCACAATGCGTTGGCGGGCTAGTTGGTGCGAATCCATAGTAGCGCCTTGTCCTGTCGTCTTTCTTGTGTCTGTCTTTTTGCGCTAAACAAAGTATTCATGGTTTCGCTAGGCCGTCACCAGCGTGTGTTGGTGTGCTCGGGTAGAATCAAAGAGTGCACAACGTATGTTTGACGAATAACCCAAAGGCGACAGCGGAAGGGGCAGGGTGGGACATATTCCGCCATAACGACTTTCTTAAATTTGCTAATAAGCGTTGACTGAAGCAACGCGAGAAGACGGTCGACAGCACACTGCGCAGTCTGCGTCACACGGCTTGGAAGATGAATGAGCTTCTTCCAGCAAAGCCAAAAAAAACATCGCAGCGATCGATTCCTGAGTGGGATGCTCTATAGATTGGGGTCTCGTAAATCGATGAATATGGGCCGCGACCTTTCCGAGCATGGGTGACGCCTTTGCGAAAAGGGTGCAGTACGGAGGAGATCAGCGGTCCACCTGCACACGCTGGTGACGGCGAGGACATGACTACACGAAGAGGAGGCTGGGTGGAGCTTCACGAAGGGAACGCACGTGGCCCCTAAAAATACCGTACCCTGCATGCTAGCCCGCGATGCCGGCGGCAGAAAAAAAGGAGCTATTTTCGGTCGCGCCGCTCGATCGGTATTTAGACACAGAGTGTTTGAGCAAATGGCACGCGAAAATGAGAGACACCGATTAGTTTGCGCGCATTACGTCTTATCGCATAGTAAGCAAAATCCACGGGACGGAAAAGTCAGCGCGAAATAGCCGGTGGGCAGCAAAACAACGTAAAACGGTGCAGAAGAATGTTTTCTTAACGTCGTTACGTGTCTCGTGTAAGCACACTCGGAATCGCGATGCATTCGTACGCGACTGATTACCGCTGGTGGGGCTGCGCAACGCGCAAAGCTTTCCAATGTCCAGAACGGCTCGCGTGGACCGCGACACCGCGCTGCGTTTTGGCTTCCTGTGCCGCCTGTACTATTCCGGGTTCGCAAAGGTTTCGCCTGACGTCACGGCACAGGTTGCCCGAACGGAGAGCCACGCTCGATCTCTGCGCGCTCCCTTGACGAGCGCTTGAACGTTTTGTGCAAGTTTACGACGTTACGCTTCCTTCCACGCGAACAGAAAGGACTCTGTCCCCTGCAGAAAAATTCCCGTTCGAGGCTCATCGTTCGGGGGGGTATCTGCGTGCCCGGTTATTCCAGTAACCTCGGTAAGCGCCGACTGCGGTTCTTACTGGTCGCTGGAAGTGGAGACACGCACCGTCGAGCCTCGTACGGAATGAATGAGACCGGCGAATGCCTCCACTCAGCCTCGCCCCAAACGCCGCAGCGGATATGGAAGTCCCCGTCGGTCGAAGAGCGACCGCGTTGCATGCTTCGCAGCGACGCATGCGTCGAAAGCGGAACAGCGCGAGCGCAGCGAACGAACCACGAGTTCGTCAACGTGAGCGCAGGTCAACAAAACAAGCTTGACGCTTCGCCTCACCTGGCTTACGGTTATAGCCGCAGCGGCGGTTCTCCGGTGCTCCGCAGCTGCTGCGTACAGCGGCAGCGATGGCCGCGGCTACAGCCTCGGCTCGCTCGGTGCTCGCTTGCTTGGAAACTCTGCGTATCCGGCGGTGTTCTTGTTCGCCTGAACTGGTTGATGTTGGGGTTCACACGGCGACGGGGCCGATTACGCCGGTGTTGACGGGTGTGTGTCTGTGTCGCAGGATGGCACTGCTGCGACGCGCACGAAATGCGGGCAGGGAGAGACCGCACAGAAGCAGCAGCGGAGCAGACCCACACGCACGCACGCACAACTCGACGCGTACTACACACGCAGCTCGAATTATTGGTCGCCGGCGCAGAGGCGCGTGCTCCGCTGCTCAGAGCCCGCCGCCGCGCTAAGGAAAGAGGGAGAGGGCGCGTCGCTGCAGGCGGCATCGTAAGCGACCGCGGCGCCACCGCTTCGAGCCGCGGTGTCGGCTCGAAGTTCGCACGCGGCAAAAACCACGAAGGCGAGTTCCGAGATCGGCGACGCTTCTCTTCTGCGTAGCGCCAGTAAAACATCGCGAAGTCATCGGAGTTGCCCCGTGGGCGGCGTGTTAGCGGATCACAGACAAGCCAAACGTTCCTGCAGCAAATGTCCCCTTCCGGCTGTCTGCAAGTTCAAAATATGATGTTCGGCTGAGAAATGTTCAAATGAGAGAGAAGAAATGAAAGGCGCCGAGGTGAACCACACACATCCGGTTTGCCACCGTGCACTGGGCAAGAATTTAAAGAGGCTAATACAGGGAAATAAAGGAAGAAAGAGAGCACCATACACAGGACGCAGCAAGTCTCAGAGACCTGTCGACTTTCAGGTGTACAATACTAAGGTTCCCCTTGTCTTCTGAGCCAACGACGCGCAAGGCCTTGTTCCGAGGGCCATCGCTTCTAAAGATAATAAATAATGTTTCTTTGGAAAATATTACAGAAGTACACGTAGTGTCCACACTCACCATTCTCTCATTTAGGCGCGCAATAAAAAGAAGAAAAGAAAGCGCACGGTTAAACATGGGTAAAATCCCTCTAACAACTCTATCGAGACATCCGTCCCTGAAATATGCTAAAATATGCATTGTTGTTATTGGCGTTCCAGTTACGACCTTACCGAAGGGCTAGAGGAAGGCTTTTGGGAACGCATTATCTGGAACGCCAATGTGTTTGGTAACGAATTTCAAGGGCGGGTAGGTCGAGAGTGCTGCTTGTCTCTGAAGTCTCGCTAAGCAGATATTATTTAACTACTGCTGGGCTTGAGTTTCGCAACTTCGACATATGTGTACCAGAGTGCAATATAAAGAAATTCAGGCAGTGCACCTTTCTTTAATTAGCTACGCAGGCGTTGCAGTTTGTCGTGCAAGTAATCTCCTCTTCTTTGGGTGATCCACCTCAACATGTCGAAATTCGCTAGCTCCACGCAGTATTTTAAAAACTCTGTTCGAGCGAAATGAAAAGTACGTGGTATATTTAGATTCGAGGAGGCAATCTTAAGAGGAAGCTTTGCTCGGGTACTCCTATCTAAATACATGCAAAAGGAGAATTCGTTTTTCTCGGCAACCACTGCACCAAATTTGACTAGGTTTGTTGCATTTGAATGGAAAGCTTCAAATCTAGTGGCTCTTGGTTTCGAATTTTCGATTTAGGTCATCTATCTTTTAATAAAAATTGGCAAAAATCGAAAATTTTCAAAAAACGATACTATCAAGTTTACAAGTCTGTAACTCAGCACCAAAAAATTATAGTACAATTCTCTGAATTTCATCTAATAGTGCATCTAAAGCAGGCAAAATTGATGCCACACATGAATCTCAAGAAATTTAGTAATATGCAAATACCGCTTTTGCAGAGCCATTGTAAACAACGTAACAAATTCACGTAAGATGTAAAATGACATATCGAATTTGTCCGCTCTCAGTGATCTAATGGATGCCGTTTACAGCACCGCGATATCGGTACTTGATGCAGAGCTATGAATTTGTAAATTTCGTGCTTCTATTTCTTTAATTTTGAATTTTTGAAAATTCTTGTAACAGAATTCAGGACCTAAATCGAAATTCCGCTTTCAACAGTCACTAGAATTTAGCTTTCTCTCTCAAATGCAACAAAGTTCATTAAAATTGGTCCAGAGGTTACCTCAGAAATAGGTTTTTGCGTTTTACATGTACTTGAATGGGCCGCGTTGGAGTTGGGCCCGAGCTAAAGCTTCCTCTTAAGCTGTGACATGAAATCATGGTTATTTCAACAAATGTCTTGGTTGCAAACATGACGGATCTACCGCCAACAAGTTGAAGGGGCCGAGAGCCATTTCTTCTGTCTTTAAGTGCAATGGAAAGCTTGCTGGTCAGAGTGTTCATTCCTGTAGTGCATAGTGGCGCTGAAAACACTATCAAACTTTTTTCAATCATCATTGTCTATATGCAATCGCGATCGTGATCGAAGTCGTACGCTGGAAACAATGATATAAGTGAGCTCAATAGCGGGTGCACGCCGGTATTGGCCTGAAGCGGTAGGATATGTAGTGCTGATACGCATCTATGTGTGGCACAATTAGTTGATTGAATTTTGTATCCTACATGTAGGTCACAGAATTCGGGGTACTCACTTGCAAACCGCGAGCATACAGAAGCGCTTACGTGCCTCCACGCATGCAATCAGCGTTGCTCACAGGAGCGCGCGAGACCTAACCCTCCGCGACGCCACCTATTCTGGTCGTGACCATCCCAGCAAGAATCGGGACCCTCCCTCCATATACAACGAGATCACAAAGCACATTCATCCAGGCCGCAGAATATACAGCACACCTCACAGTAAGCTCACCAGGCCTCAAGCCCTCACGTTCAGAATGCTTCAAACAAACACGTACCCCACGCAGAACAGACTACATCACTACATGCCTGACCTATACGAAACATCATATTGCGAAAATTGCCATAGCATACTAGACGTGCATCACTTGCTCTGGCCGTGTGGTCGGACCCACGCAAACAAGGATCAAGACTCCGCCAGGCTACAAGAAGCTTTACGCAGCACGGACCTGGCGGAGCAGCTCTGGGCCGTCCAGCGAGCCCACGATGCGGCCAAGGAGTTACAACTCCCGGCCCCAACGTGGGAGTAGCCCGCTCTATGGGACCTTGCGCCCCGTAGCTCGCAGGACCTTTCATTAAAGTTATTCCATCCATCCAGCTGTTCCAGTCGTTGCCGCAAACGCAACGCTGCTCGTCCACTCAAAAAAAAAAAAAAAAGCGTTTAGCTCGTAATACGCATACAATAAAGTGCGAAAGTTCAAGTAATATAAAGACTGCGAGTGTGGTGCACTTAATAACAGCCGACTTAAGTACAATGATTTGACTAAAAATATATCTCAAGCACTAAGGTTTCACTGGCACTTCGTGCCACGCACAGTTTTTCGGGACTTTCTGTGCGGATTCAAAATTAGAATTCCTACTTAAATGGTCCGATTCTATCACTATAAGTTATGAGTTTATTTCTTTCTTTCTTCTTCTTTTTTCATTTCCACCAACACTTCACAACACGTTCTGTGCAGTTGTCGGTACCTCTATGGATCGAAACGTACTGAACCGTCTCCGAAGGGTGAGCCAACGTTTCCATGCGTTATCGTAATGAAAGCAAACGCGTCATCATGGACGCGATATTTCTGTGTCGTTAGCCTAGTGACGCCAGTAGTGTTGCTCGCGGTGACGGCAAGCGGCAAAGAGAAAACAGACATTCTGCGCATGCGTTGCCGCTTCGGCGAGAAGCACAATCAATGCCCAAAACGCACAAAGCTAACACGGCCGGGTTGACACAACCACAGCGTTGGCAACGATAACTTATCGAGACGGCGTTCTCTCTTTGGAGAAGCTGCGGAATTGTACCCGCAAGTACCAGGGTACAGGGTACCCGCAAGTACCCAAGGTATTGCATCTTATTTTTTGTACTTTTCATCAACGCATTACGCAGCGCCGAAAAGACACGAGATATGAAATTAGGAAAGACGAAAGTATGATGTGGAAGAAAGCAAACGAAAGAGGGAAGAGTACCATCCATGCATATGAGAAATTAATCAGTGAGCAAGATTTCACTTACGAACTTCACTAGAACGAAAAATTCAGTTGAACGAAGTAACCTCTAATTCCACTCCCCCCAACGGACGTTATACATTGCACGTTACAAAGAAAATGTTCCCGTTGAACTATGGGTATGACGCAAGTGTCAGTACTGCGCGGCCTTTTCCCTGACACGGCAGCGCCTGCAAGGGCGAGTTCAGCCGGCCCAATTCACGAAGTCGCCCAGCGGTAACATTGTTGATAGACGCTAGATTTTGCACTGTTACGCCTTCCTTCAAAAAACTGTGCCAACTAGGGCTACAAATCGACAAGAAAGTGTAATCTGAAAGATCGAGTTTCCTCATTTCTGCATTGACGCAAGTGAGCTAAAAAAAATGTCATTTCATTTCGAATAGACAAAACTGGGCATTCATGCACTAACTCTGCAAAAAAACCAAGCTATGATACCACAATCAACGATTTCCTGCCAACGACACTTCGCGCGGCTGGACATATCAACCATGCGAAATTCTTTCTGACACAATCGCAGGAGCATTCGCGGGGGCAAATGAGCTAAGTAACATTCTGTAGCAGTAGAGCATACGTTCGCTCATTGACAGTGAGGCCGGCTGCACTGAAAACGCACTCGCCCGGCATTGGGTTTATCTCTCGACTGGCGCAAGATCTCGCAAGGTGGTGGTACGGACGAGCTGTATATAACCGCAGGCTAGGTGACTGTCTCCGACCCGTTTCGAAGGGGATGCCAGTGAACGATCGTCATCATCGATAACGAGGTTTATAGCGTTGCGCACTGTGCCCTCACCCGGCGTTCCAGCAATACACCGAGGCGACAGAGCGCGATGAACGGGCGATCGAGACAAGTGGAACAAGGAACAAGACAAGACAAGGCAAGGAGGAAGGAGCAAGGAACAAGACAAGGAACAGCGCCCTAGCAGATACCGGTCGCGTCGCTTCGCTGGCCCGTGGGGAACATCTTCATTACTATTACTTACGGTGTGCACTAGAAACACGGACAAAGAAGAGAGACGAAACACGGAGCGCTGACTCGTGACTAAAAGTTTATTGCATTCAAACAGCCGTGTAAATCGAAAAACTCGCACGTCGCCACTCACACGTCACTGTCGGCAACGGTGCCACACCGCGCCTCGACGGTGCGCGAGCAGAGACCGGCGGAAAAAAGTGGGGGAAAAAATAAAATGCTGGCGTTTGGCACCGCCGGGTTTCGCTTGCCGTTTTTGCAGCCCAGACATGCGCCACGGTGTGGTGAGCACACGGCTGCTGGCTCGGAGCGCTAACGCATGCGCGCACGATGCTCATGCCGGCGTACAGTGGGCTGCCCTGGCTCCGGCAGAGCCGGTATCGAGTGGGGCACGAAGGTGATTCATCTTGCCACGCACAGCGCGGAACGAGATGTACAACACCAGTTACGGCTCATACCCTACGTGAGGGTGACTTGGCTTCGACGCTTTTGCAGCTAAAGGTGCTAAAGGCGCTACGCGTGTCTGTACGTACCCCTTCTAACAATCCACCCGGGAGCCGCGCATGCGCGAATTAAGGAGGGGGCGCGAGCGCTCCTTCAGTGTCCTAACTGCTTTCGAAATAAAATTGGCTCTTGTAAAGCGTCCTTGCTGCAAAAAGGGGCTTAAGCTCACATTAGGCGGAAGAGCAGGTAAAAATTCAAACGCGCACATTCTAACTTGAGCACGAAAAGGTGGGATATATGCGTTGCCCCTACGTACTAACACCCTGCTGAGCCCACAAGAAAGCAATTCTCATGTATAAATTTCAGGCCCGCGAATAACATTGATAATGCTGTTACTGTGTATGTCATCTATGTTGACTGCAGTGCCCATGAAGCAACGATCGAAGTGGAACAATAAATAAATAAAGTAGTAAAGTGACGCAATTTCAATAAGATAATCGCGTCGAGAGCGATGAAACAGTACAATGATAAAAACGGTAATAGTTACATCGAATCAAGATGGGTTTGGAGTATACTTTCTTTCGCGAGAACAAAGCTTGTTGTTGTAGCAGAAAAAAAAAACACTTTTTACGAAACAAGAAAAGTCAGACAACGAACATTTAGAACTCCTTTTAGTTTTCTTTGCTATGGTAATTAAGAGCCAGCTTTCCCAACTTTTGATGCTTTGCAGAGTGCCCACGTGTGCTCGAAGATCTGCACCTATGCTCACCAGTGATCGGGCCCGCGCTCGGCCTGGGCCCGCGGCTTCAAGCCCGAACCCGACCCATTCGCGACGGCATCAGACGCGGACCCCGTCAAATATCGCTTTACCGAGCACCCGCCCCAGGCTTACGGTCCATTCCTGGGGCGGCTTGCACGAACATTTAATAACGAATATAATAACGAATTTACGAACACGTTCTTAAATGGTCCATAGACAATGCCTACTCCGCACGAGAACGCGTTCTTAAATTCGTTATTATTTTCGTTATTAAATGTTCGTGCAAGTCGCACCTTGTCCATGCGGTGCTCTAGTTCATGGTCTAATGGAGCGCATGGGGCTGCTGCGTTGATGGAACAGGGCTAGAAAACCAACCGTTGGACCAACTCGGGTCACTGGGTATGTGGAACTGGGTAAGTGCCGCTGTTCCACGAACTTCTTTGATGCCAACTTAGAGCCCTGGGTACGTGGAACTTGGCCTTGCACCGCTCTTCAGTGAACCTGACGCCAATTTTGGCCACTGGTTATTTGCGACTAGGTGTGTGCCATTCTTCAATGAATCCTTTTGAGACCAACCTGGGCAGCGGAGCATATGCCATTGCGTATGAGACGTACTTCCGTGACAAAAAAAAAATATCCTTTGAAATCTCTCCTGCGCTCGACTGAATCGAAGCCGCGCCATTCGCGGACTTCGCGACGGCACCGCCAGATGGCGTAGCGCGTGAAGTGGGAAGTGCGAGAGAGGACCCGCAGTTGCGTACACGTTTCGGCATTGTCACTATGGTGTGTCACTTAAATTGGTTATCGCACTAATCCCATTAACACCAATCATCTTGGTGAGATGGGTTCTGCCAGAATGTTCTGAGAATGGGTAGAACAGATATGTATATAAATAAAAAAAGAGCAACACGTGTAGAAATCAGCAGCGAAAATTCCCGGATGCCGCCGCTGTGTCGTTTCAGTGCGACAACAAAGTGGCCCGAGTGTCTGCGTGCCGACGACACACAGCTGTCGCCGATACGGCCGATCGGCGGACCTTCTGCACACTGTTGGTGTCGGTGCAGCATTTTTAAAAAGGGAACGACGCTCTCAAGGTCGATCCAAACAGGTCGCGAAGCTTCGGGCGGAAAGCGCTTCAGAAGAAATTATCACCGACATCTGCAAGGGTGGTTATGCGAGTAGCGAATTAAGAGCGACTTTGTTTGGAGGGAACAAACGTTGGGAAAGAAAGAAAAAGCGTTTTTTAATTAAAGCGAGACACAGTTAGATTCATTCCACGAAAGTAAGATTCCTTATCAATTTTATATACGCGTGACGAGTAAACCAAAGAAACTGAATTTTATTTTATCATTATCAATAAGTACCTTTTTTCAGCGCCCATCGTAAGAGGGCGCTGAATTGAGAGCGCTACATTGCTTGCAAAGCAATGTAGCTCTTGAAGTGTTCAGAAAGGCGCGCTCGTAAATTTCACCTGTTGCAATACTCCCCCCAAACGCCTTGTACTGACTGCTTTGCTTGTCGACGTATGTCTGAATTTGTGACGCGGGTAGCTTCATCGTTTCTCAGCCTGTTCAGTCAAAAGTAGTTAGTTACGACCGCCAGAGAATTGCTTACTTTAGCTGTTCTCGTGCGACTGCGCAGGCCGACGGGCTTGGCGTCCGACGATAGAACCGGCACTCTACACCTAAAGCTTTCATCGGCCTCCAAAGAGAGTATGTTCTGTTCAGGGGTGCGATTCCGACATCCGTACGGCTTATGTTTTCTTGCCCCGCTTTCCACGCTGAAAGCTCGAAACACCCAACAAGTCGAATGACGGAGCATTTGAATATACAGCTCTAATGGCAGACCACCAAAACAAATTTCGCGCCTTTGATAACAAAATGACGTCACTTCTGTGTTGAACGGAAATGGCATTGCTATAGTGAGAAACTCTATGGGAATGGCGTCACATTGTTTTTTTTTTTCGCCGGAAGTGTTCCTTCCTCACACAGATGGCGCTAAGCCCCACGAACCGCCATGTTTTGAATGTACGGGCTTTTATGGAAGCTTCGCTACCAGGTATATTTACCTTGATACTCTCGTGAATCATTACATCGTTGGCAAGAACAAAAATAAAAGATGACAATATTTTGCAACACGTTTATGCACCAACAAGGAGTGAAACACGCAGAAAACGCGCAGCCCTCCAAGGTTCGCGAGTGTCGTCATGTCGGAGTGGCTGTCACTAATAGCGTTAGTGAGTGAACTTTGGTGCGCATCAAGCAAGATGCAGATCAAAAGGTGTGAAACTGCCAAATTGGCTTAGAACGTCACCTGCAGTAGCAACGACTTCATCTGGTCGAGTTCATTCATCTTGAGTGTAACTTGAAGCAGCGCGAAGGGACAAGGACACGAAAAATAAAACATCCACGAGAGAACAGCGCTCGTCCTGTCGTGGTTGTTTCCTTGTCCATGGCCTTGTCCCTTCGCGCTGCTTCAATATGCATTCAAGTTGAACTACCGTAGCATTTTTCACATGCTAAAACAAATGACACGCGCCACTGCTCGCAATGTTTATGATACAGTCGGACGAGCGCTTTTGTTGCGCCCGTACAACCAGCCCGGATTCCGAATCTACAAGATGCAGAATTTATCCTGCGAACGCCCTTTGGACAAACCCGGAGCTGCGCCTAAAGGCACAGCGCCCTAACGCTTCCTTGACAAGTCAAGATGCTGCGCCGCCAGACGGCGGCGTCCTGTGGAGGAGCATCGGCGAGCGACATGTCCAAACGTGCAACAAAGTGTTAGACAGCCCGGCGCCGTATTTCATTTCCCCTGGAGGTCACCGCGCGCGGCAAATTTGAAGCGGGTGGCCAGCGCGGTCGCTTGTTGGACCTCTCGGACGACAGTCGAGTGCGGGCTTTGTATTGGGCCGTTTGAGTGACAATCGTTTCTCGGGGCTTTATAAGCCCCGACGACGCCGCCTGGAGAACCGGATCCACCGAACCACCGGGAGCCGAGTGCCGCTCTCGAGTGGAGTGAGATGTCTCACGCGTTGGAGTCTCGCCGGACGTCGTCGTGCGGGAACAGTCGCGTTTGCTGCTAGCTCTCGGTCCCCGTACCGATCCGATCTTGTCCTGTATAATGACCTGTATATAGTGTATAAAGTCCCTTTTGTTACTGTCACCGACGCCTGACTTGGAGTCTTCGCTACCAACTAGAGAGCTGGCAACGCTCTGTCACGAAACGGGTGACGAGCACTACGGGACCACCTCAAAGTCGCAAGACTTTGTGGTCAACTATAGAGACATCCACATTACAACTACAAAAAAACGTTAGTTAGCCTGTTTCAGGCACCTCGTACTGGTTCATCCGCTTCGGTGCTTACCACCGCTCGACATGAACGTGTCGATATGGAACCAATGTGACAGACACAGGAGATGGACGTTGCGCCGAACCTGAAACGCGTGATACATTTTTTCGTGTTGCTCGACCGATAAGCATGACATTGTCCTAAATTTATTCCGAAAGGCCAAGAGTAATAGAAAAGAAAAGAAAATGACAACGTGAAACCCTTGTGCAGCTGCCACTTGGCGCAAACTGACCTCGACATAATTTCCATGTGCGTGGACGACGAAGCGATGGTATATATAGGTGCCGACGTGTATTGGTGAGATTTCACCGCATTGAGCACACAAAAATGATAAACGCTGGGCAGTACCTCCCCCTTCCCCCCAAAAGAAAGAAAGACAGAAAGAAAGAAATGAAGGAAGAAATTTGCAGATTCAAACGGCATTTTCGGAATCTACCTAAGTGCAGCTTCGCGAAGCGGTTAGCCAATTACGATAAATTTGCCCGTTACATTCCTGCGTCAATGACATGAACAGGCACACGTATACATGTGCTGCTGCGCGCCCGTGCTAAGAAATGTCACATACGCAGGATATCATGTCAAAGAGCTAATTGGTGTTGGCGCGATGGAAGTATATGTGTGACTATGGCCTAATGATTCGGCCTTCGCGCTGCCGCGTTGGAGGACCGAGATTTGAAGCTACCATAGGGCTGCCAACTAGGCAATTTCCAAACCGAAACTTTTTCTTATGCCTTCGACTTCTCCGCTGCTGCTGTTACTGTCTGGCATGCCGCGCCGGCAGGTTGTTCAGAGCACGTGCATACATGGGAAGAGCGTGGCAGAGAGGAAAAGCGACGCGAGAAGCTCGTCACAATATCAACCGTTGTAATTATCCGTAATCACGGCAGAAGCATTACAGAAACTGAAGCGCTTACCTTTGTACTAAAGCGCAACAGTCCAGAGAGGAGGCAGATTGAATGGTAGAGAGGAGGTAGGGAAAGGCGGCAGAGTATTGGTAGAACCGACGCCGTGACGAAACGAGCTAAACGAAACTATAATGCTGCAGGAAGGAAGGAAATCAACTTTATTCAGGTCCTGCAGGCCACGAGAGCTTTGGGCTCCCATGGAGTGCGCGTCTCCCACGACGGAACCAGGAGGTTGAGTTTCCTGGCGGCGTCGTGGACCTGCTGGACGGCCCAGAGTTGGGGAGCGAGTTCTTCGCTCCGGATTGCTTTTTCAAACTTGCGCTTGTCCGGTTCGGAGTTTATGTGAGCTTGCGAGCACGGCCAGAGTAAAGATATACGTTAAGGGATGTATTGCAGTTCGTGCAATAAGACTTGTCGTAGAGCTCAGGCATGTAATGGTGTAATCTGTTTTGCGTGGGGTATGTGTCTGTCTGTAGCATTCTGAGTGTAACCGCTTGAGCTCGAGTGAGCGTGCGGTGTGGCGTGCTATACTGTCTGCGTTGTAGGTAGTAGCGTTTAGTGATTTCATTGTATGTAGTGGGCGCATCCTTATTCTCCGAATGCTAAAGTGCTAATCGCATTGACGTCAATATCCTAGGTCATATATATATATATATATATATATATATATATATATATATATATATATATATATATATATATATATATATATATATATATATACATATATAGCAACATCGGTCTTGGCGCTGTTCTCGTTCAACACCAGGAAGGCGTCGAGCGAGTGATCGCTTACGCCAGTCGCACCCTTTCACGTGCCGAAATTAACTACTCCACTTCCGAGAAAGAGTGTCTAGCGGTTGTGTGGGCCATCATGAAATTTCGGCCTTATCTCTACGGTCGCCCTTTCAACGTGGTGACAGACCACCATTCCTTGTGTTGGCTAGCCAACCTACGAGACCCGTCCGGGCGACTTGCTCGATGGAGTCTCCGTCTGCAGGAGTTCGATGTTACCATCGTATACAAATCGGGCCGCAAACACGAAGATGCTGACGCGTTGTCGCGCGCTCCCGTCAAAACTTGCGATAAGGACATGGACGAAGACGGCGCATTCCTTGGGGCCCTCACCGCTTCTGACCTGATCACACGACAGCGCGAGGACGCCGACATACGCCCTCTCATCGATCACCTAGAAGGCAAGAATGTTACACTTCCACGGTACCTTTCTCGCAGTCTCTCGACCTTCTGCCTCCGAAAGGGCGTCCTCTACAAGAAAAACTCGAGTGCCAGCGACAAAGGTCGTACCTGCCACCCTCCGTGATGACATTCTCCTAGCCTGCCATGATGAGCCCACGTCTGGACACTTGGGATTTTCACGCACTCTTGCAAGAGTACGCCAGACGTACTACTGGCCCCGACTTTCTCCCACGGTGAAGCGTTACGTCCAAAGCTGCCGTGAGTGTCAACGCAGGAAATCGCCGTCTTTGAAGCCCTGGGGGTTACTGCAACCCATCGCACCACCTAGCGCGCCGTTTGATCAAATCGGTATGGATCTTCTGGGACCCTTTCCCTTGTCAGCCAGCGGAAACAAGTGGATTATAGTCGCCACAGACTATCTAACACGCTACGCCGAGACGAAAGCTGTACAACGTGCCACCGCCTACGAAGTTGCCCAGTTCTTTATCGATCAGATAGTCCTAAGACATGGTGCCCCATCACATGTCATCACCGACCGAGGAACTGCCTTTACGGCCCAACTGATAGAGGACATATTCGAGCTGAGCTGCACGCAGCATCGCAAGGCCACTGCCTATCATTCGCAGACCAACGGACTGACGGAACGGCTAAACAAAACCATTGCTGACATGCTGTCTATGTATGTAGACGTCCACCATAAAACATGGGATCAAGTCCTTCCGTACGTTACCTTCGCGTACAACACCGCCATTCAGGAAACAACACGCTTCACACCGTTCCGTCTTGTCTACGGGCGCGAGGTCCAGACCACGCTAGACGCAATGCTCCCGCACGACACCGACGCATCACTTACTTCCGACGCCGAGCAACTTGCTCAACACGCCGAGGAAGCTCGTCAACTCGCGCGCATACACATCACGACGCAGCAGAGTGCAGACGCGCGACGCTACAACCTTCGACATCGGCAAGTCGAATACCAGCCAGGTGACCAAGTCTGGGTGTGGACTCCAATTCGTCGCCAGGGGTTGTCTGAGAAGCTGCTGAGTAGATACTTTGGACCGTACAAAGTGATACGCCGCGTTAGTGAGGTGAACTATGAGGTCATTCCCGACGGTGCCGCGTCGCCTCGGCGTCGACAGCACCACTCAGAGATAGTGCATGTTGTTCGCCTCAAACCGTATTTCGCGCGTTCAGGCGGCGCCAACTGATCTCATACGACTACCACACTTCCACTTTCTTTTTAGTAAGCATCGTAGTTTAGTAAGCATCGGGTCGATGCTTTTCTTTTGGCGGGGGGATAATGCCGCTAGTTGTCACGTGCCAGCGCTGAAAAAGAAGTGACTTGAACGCGCGCTCGGCACGAGGTGGGCGCTAAAGAAGAAGAAGCAGAGGCTGAGGACGCCAGCTTGAGTTTTGTGTACGCCATCTTGTACAATTGTCTGTCTCGCCGACGCCGGGTACATCTTCAATTGTCTTTTCGTGACAATATATATATATATTATATATTTGGGGTGCTCTCGCGCACTTACCACTGCGCACGCTGCGCCACCTGGCAGCGCCATCGCGAAGGTCGCGCGTGGCGCGAGTTCGATTATTCATATATGTATAGACGAGCAACACACGTAGAACTCAGCAGGGAAAATTCCCACATGCTGCCGCTGCGTCGTTTCAGTGCGACAACAAAGTCGTCCGAGTGCCTGCGTGCCGGTGACACACAGCTCCCGCCGATAAGGCCGTCGGCAGGCCGTCTGCACAATGTTGGTGTCGGTGTAGCATCTTTAAAAAGGGAAATATACTCTCGTGAATCATTACCTCGTTGGCAAGAACAAAAAAAAAAAAAACCTTTTGCAACACGTTTATGCGCCAACAAAGAGGGAAACACGGAGAAAAGCGCACAGCACCCCCAAGGTTCGCGAGTGACGTCTTGTTGGAATGGCTGTCGCTAATAGGGTTACTGAGTGAAGTTTCGTACGCATAACAGCCTGGGCAGTCCTTGCTCGTGGAAGCTCGCATGCATGGAAGGCGGGCGGGAGAGGGGAAAAATGTTACGTAAGAAGGCAAGAAAACGCTGCTACTTACCGCGGCCGCAGTTGCGGACAAACTGGATAACTTTAAAGGTACAGCACCGTGGCATTTATGTTATTTCTGAAAATTAAACACCGCTCGAACTTGTCATATCACATTACGCACGACGCGCAGACGTAAAACCGCGTTAAAGCACCGCAGCGTCCAGACGACACTACGGAAGAGGCCGCCCCTCCAGTCAACGCTTCTGTACCCACCGCAGTAGTCCTGTGGCTATGGCGTTGCTCGAGGTCGCGGATAGGATCCAGACCCCAGCAGCCGCATTTCGAAGGGGGGTGAAATGCAAAAAACGCTCGAGTACTTAAATTTAGGCGCACGTGAAAGAATCCCAGATGGTAAAAATTAATCCGGGGCCTCACACAACCACGTGCCTCATTATGACATCGTGGGTTTGGCGTATAAAGCCCCATAATTTAATTAAAGTTCGACACTTCTGCCCCAAAGCGATGCGTCGGGCGCGGCAACGACAGCGCTTATCTCTCAGGTCACGAAAAATGGCGCACGACGACGCCTCAGCTAAACACGTATTCTTGCACGTCATGTGTACAGCACAGACGAACACAAGTGGTGCACGCAAGGCAACGAGTAACGTCACCACTCTCGAATTGCAATAAACGCTGAAGAACTTAGTCACCGTAAACATCTCCGCCACTTATCGAACTTTTTTTTTTCCCCAACTGCCAGCAATTTGACAGGACAGCATCATTACCCAGCAGCCACGGTCAAGAAGAAAGTCGGGGAGGGTTCGCAATAAGCTTGGCTGTAAAAACAAGTAAGGTTTATGCGGAATAATATATCGACATATAATCGGCATGGCGCTCTTAATTGGCGGGCACGGTCATGCACAATTCCGTGTTGGTGTTGTGCCGTCTATAGCCGTGAAAGACAATGGGTGTGAGCACCTGGTCAGCAGGCGTATAAATTGAATGAGTTTGGCCCGCACGTCCCTACAGTCGGTACGAGTGTGTTGTGAGGTATCTTGCAGTTGTTTTCCTGTATATACCGAGTGTTTCAGCGAACACTTTCAAAAATGTCTGAAGGTTGCGTATGGCGGATAGCACAACTACAATTCCAGTTCATGAGCTGGTCTACTAGAAGAGGCGGACTTGCACAAAAAAGGGAAGTGCATAGTCAACCAATTAGCAAAACATGACTAATTATTTTTTTTACTGATTGCCTTATGGCCCATATTGCAATTTACAAATTCTAGCAGCGTAGTTCGCAAGGCTAATTCACTTGGAACGAATTCTCAGGACGACACCAGTTTCGAGACATTTAAAAAAATTAGGTTATGGAGTTTTACGTGCTAAAATCACTTTCTGATTATGAGGCACGCCGTAGTGGGGGACTGCGGAAACTTCGACCACCTGGTGTCCTTTAACGCGCACCTAAATCTAAGCACACGGGCGTTTTCGCATTTCGCCTCCATCGAAATGCGGCCGCCGTGTCCGAGACTATTTGTCAGGAGGGGTAAGAAATTCAGATCGACTTGCTGGGAGAGTCTTTAGTTAGGCCACATAAATTTGTTTATCACGAAAAGAATTGCCGAAAGCCACAAATTTTATTATTTGCCGATGCAACCATCCACCTTGCAGCTGTGTAAGGCAGCAATTAAAGACATCAGAAGGTCTTAAACAATCTATTGATATACCTCTAAATTTCACAAAATGAACATGTGATAAAATATCAGAGTGTTCGGTGTATTGATTTGTATTTGGAAAACACTCCAGTGTCTAAGACAAGCACACACCACTAAACACAAAAGGACACCACGATGCGCACCACTGATGCCTTTCGTGTTTTTTTTTTTTTTAGTCGCACATGCTGTTTACAAAGCTGAGATACCGTATATGCTGGAGTAAAGGCCGCACTGGTGTAAGGGCCACACCCCCCGACTTGAGAGCCCAAATTTGGGAAAACTAAAAAAAAAGTTTAGCAAATAAATGGTGGTGTTTCGGACACGGCGCCGTTACCTTCGGAATCGGTGTAGCTGCTAGATTTTAATAGCTGTGCACATTTTTTAGCTATCTGCGTCGTGTTGCGCTGTATTTGCGATAAATAGCACGACTGCCTTCGATATAAATAAAGCGCCTAATTACGCAACGATGTTCCGTTTAAACTGGAGATGTTGCATACGCCGAAAAGCCAAGGAAACGGGTAGCCGGCTGCAACAGAACTGCTAGCGCCAGGCAGCATGCCGTTATGATGACAGAGATAAAGATTTTTACAGCGAAGCTGTATATGGCTAGCCGATTCGTCCGTCCATCCGTCCGTCTGTCGCCTGTACGCCGAAAACTCATCCGGTGCAACCCCATGCGCATGCGCGAAAAAAAGGGAGGAGCGCGATCGGCTGCGCCAGTAGTGACGTCGTCGCTCTCCCGTCACAGCAGAGCGCGCGCGCAGCAGTTTCTCTCCGGCTCCGAAATGGGTAGACCATGCGTCATACGTACTCCCGAGGAGCAGGCAGCATTCGATCAGCAACACCACGAGAACAACCGGGAACGAGCTCGCCTACGCCGTGCCGACGCTGCAGCCCAGGCACAAGAACAGGCTTGTGCAGCCGAGCGCAAGCAGCAACTGCGGACCGAGGATCCGGCAGCCTACCAAGCTGTAGGCTTGGTAGGCTGCACGTTTCAGCTTCGCTGGTTAACCATCTGTACGTAGTGCTTGGACGGTGATTTTCTGTTTTTGTTTTTACACACGTATCGCCAAACCTGAATCGCAAAGGACTTACCCGCGTGTGGAGAGAGGTGGGGGGCCGCACCCTGTCGTATATATTGAAGGACGTGTTCTACCGTTCTCGTTTAAACTAAGGGCGAATCAAAGTATTTGCCCCTATTTTTTAAGCTAAGTAGTAGTAAAACTTGATTAAGAAAGGGAATGGGCGAAAAAGGGTCCAAGAGCGATGGGTGGCTCCATTAGTCCAGGGCTCCACTGGCCTTGACCGCCCGCTCGACTTGCTGGAGGAGTGACCTCTGCACTCCCATGTCAAAGCTGGCGAGCTGTACCTCCCACTGCTCCGCTAATGATTGCTCTTTCTTTCAAGCGAAATTAAGGCTGTAGATGAGAAGACAACATATCCATTCACAGCGGTGGATTTTTTTGAACGGGGCTGGCCTTATCTTACGGCGCTGCTGTCAGTTGTTGAAGATGGCGGCTGTGCTTCACAGGTCCACGACGTACGAGCAACAAAGTGTCATTAGTTTTCTATGGAGCAAGGGACGAACGCCCATCGAAATCCAGAGGGAAATGCAACCCACGTATGGGGATAGGTGTCTTGCTTTGAGAAGTGTGAGGTGGTGGTGTTGTGAGTGCGGAAAAGGCCGTGAAGATTTGAATGACAATGAGCGTTCGGGGAGGCCGCGTGCGTCGCTGACATAGATGGATCTGAAACTTAGCGCTGCGATGGGACAGACATCTGAACCGGTGAGGGGACTATGTGGAAAAATAGTGTACGGTACCTAGCATAGTAAGTTATATTTGTAATTACCTGTATGTGCCTTATTTTGGCTAATAAAAGATAGGGGCAGAGACTTTCTGCTTTGCACTATAGCACGCTCCTCTCTGATGATGGTCTGATCGTCTGATGGTCTGATCGACTGGCGCAGCGAAAGGCGGCCTGACGCAATGGAAAAAAAGATTATAAAATAAGGACGACGGTATAACGACGACAGCGTGACGACAACGTCATCAGGACGATGGGATGACGACGACTGTATGACCACGATGGCGTGACGAGAACGGAATGGCGGAATGACGAACTCGGAACGGCAAAGACGGCCTCACGACGACCGTATGACGGCGAATGCATAACGACGACTGTACGACAACGGTGCAATGACGCTCCTGAAATGATGACGACGTTATATACGATGACAGCCCAAGGACAATGCTATTATGTGTGTATGACGGCGATAGCTTTGCGACAGTACGACGACCACTATATAACTACGATGGCATGCCGTCTTCGACTGATTTGCGTCATGTCACTGGACACTTCTCCCACAATGGAAGCACCTTCCGGCGCCTCTGTCGCCTCGCGCTCGCGTCCCTCGTTGTGGACGGCGCCAAATGCGCGGAACTGATCAGCGGGTTATGAAATGATAAAATCTCCTGTGACATACGAGGTGTCCAAGAGTGTTGAGACTGGCTCTGTTTCGAAGAAAGTAAATCTTATGTGCATTCAACCACTGTCACCTTTGAGATGGTTCCCTTGCGCGGCAGAACGGAGCTTCCGGCGTTGCTGCTGCTTTGCGAATATGTCCTGGAAGTCACTTTTCCGGAAGGAGTCGAGCACCCTTTAGCGATTCGAGCTTGATTTAAGAAATCCTGTCAAAATTGCGAACTTTCGGCTGGGTCTTTAGTTTTGGGAAGAAAGTGAAATAAGCGGGAGCCAAACCCAAGGAATGGGAATAGAAACCATTTTGTTTCTGGCGAGACACTCGCTTGGGCGGAGCGATCTTGACACGGTGCATTGCCGTCGCGCAGCCCCGATTGTCGCGCAGCACCCAGCACCCAGGTCGGTTGGCAATAAAACTCGCTGTTGACATAGTCTGAGCATTTGGCATGAATTCTCGTTGCACAATACGGCGAATACAAAAAAAAAGGAACGATCAATATGCACTTTGTTGAGCTGCGAACATGCGTAGCCTTTTCACGGTCGTGGAGACACGCTGAGCTTCTCCATATTATATATATATATATATATATATATATATATATATATATATATATATATATATATATATTTAGTACATACTGCAACTGCAGACCACATTATGGTCCTTGCAGGACGGGCAGACATTGAGTACAAGGCATATACAAGATACGTTCGTATACATTCATAAAATATATAGACTTTACAAGGTTATATTGCTCACAGAAACACTTAGTGAAAAGATCAAGACACAATACCTAAATCAATCCATGGTGCAAACAGAACAATGTAAAAAAAAGGAAAGGGAATTGCACATCAAACGCAAGGGAATTGCACATCAAAGGCAAGGGAGTTCAATTGAGTCGAGGGCTTGCATCACTCATTCAACAGCAAGGAGAGCACATTCTATGTAAAAACGAAAAAGGCAATAAAAACTTACATAAAAAACAGTCACATGTTGGAAGGGGCGGGCAGCGAATTCCACTCAGAAATAGTCCGGGGAAAGAAGGAGAACTTATAGCTGTCTGTCCTAGCATAGATAGGTGTCAGTGTATCCGGACGATGGTGTCGTGTATACCTTGTGGAGGAATGACTTACATATAGTGAACGGTCCAGAGCCAATTTGTGATTAATTATATTATATATGTAAAAAATCTAGCCTGTGTTTCTGTCTTCTCTGTTCAAGCGAAGGAATGTCGTCAGCCAACATCAACTCTGACGGCGAATCCGAACTTTTGAACTTGAAATTGAAATTGTGTCTGTGTAAGCGTAACGCAACATAATATAAATGAAGCGCGAGGCTGTTCTAAGGTGCGTGGACGCCCGGAGGTAATTAACATTCGTAACACTCCCACTAGAACGCTCGCAAGGTAAATTTGTTTGCTCTAGCATTTTTTTATGATTGGCGAGATCTTCCGAGTTTACTTAACGGAAATAAATGGGTTTCATTTACTTATTATGGCAACGGTAAACCCTGTTAATCTTCATTTGCATTTAGCTAATGCCGATATCAATGAAGAACAGTAGTTTTCTTATGCATATTTTCATCAAGAAGTCGTAAAATGTTCCCGCATTGTAGCGATTTAAAACTGCATATTGTGTTTTGAAAATTAACGGAGTTCTATTACGTTCGTACACACTTTCTTAGGCCCCATGTTGCAATACATGAAAATAGGAACCGAGGGGACCCGATTTTGGTTAGCCACAACCATATCAAGCCCACATATGATGAAGTCAAGGAAACTATGCACAGGGGATATTATTTGTACCCTTTAATGGAAGCTCAAAAATGATGAGATAAAGGGAAACGAAAGCGGATGAAAAACAACTAGCCGCCGGTGGTGATTGAATCCACATCTCCGCATTACGCGCGCGTTGCACTACCAATTGTGCGACGACGGCGACAGTTCTCATGCGCACATTATTGGCTAATTTAAGTGTACTGGATATAAACCTGGGAGCGTTAGCCAGCGCCACCGAAAGTCGCGGCGGCGAATGTGCAACGTTCTTGAGACAGATGGCGTCAGGTAGTACGCGAACTTAAATTCACGTTGCAACTAAAACTACAAATCATTTCCCTTATGAACATAAGGGAAATGGCTTCATTATGTGTTGGCTTTATACGGCAGGGGTCAACATAAATCGAACTAAGTTACTCTCTTTCTCGTTCATTGCGTAGCATGGGTCTCGACTCCGCAGATTTAATGCCTTCAGGTAGCACATGAGGTTTATTGGTCAGCTGCCTGTGCTGAAAATGTTCACGTGCTACGTTACGTCACCCATCGGAAGAATGTTCCACATTTGCAACCGTGGGCCTTGAGTGGCGCTGGCTAACACTTACAGGGATCGCAGTATGTCCTGCAAACACAAATGCCCAATAGTGTCGACGTGGCAACAGCCGGCGCCGTGCTTTATGCCGAGATTGTGGGTTCGGTCTCCGCACGACGTTGAACACACCTAAAAAACTTGGTCGCACCTCCGCGAGTTTATGAACGAATGCATGTTCAAGTACGTGCAGTACGTCTTAAAGAACAAGTGCAAAGCGGAATTACCTCACACAGCGGGGGCTGGAACATGAGAGACACCGTAGATAAGGGCTCCGAAATAATTTTGACAAAATCTGTTTATTAAACGCGCACCGAATTTTCATTGCACAGCTTATGCACAATTCACCTAGCAGTAAAACGGTTTCCACATGGCAGGTATCGAACCTGCGATCTTGTGCTCCGTGCCCAGATAAAAAAAAAACGTCAGCAGTTCGATTCGAATTGTCTTTACTGTACGTTGTAATGGCACACAAAATTACTATAATAGGCAACGCGCCTCGCCTGCGCAAGGTCCGCTGGCCTTCAAGCCACAGCAGGCGTCTCGTGACGTCACGTCTATCTGTTCACGTGACCTGGCCAGCGGAAGGCACTGGCACGCCTCGTCATCACTGGAGGCCCTTTCGGACGCGGCTGAGCAGTGGGAACTGCTCCTTATGCTGGCACTGGCAGTCGGCGTCGTCAAGCTCAATGTGGTCTACGTAGAGGCAGCCCCGGTCCTTCGCTCTTCCCGCCTGCGTTAACGCGAATAATTTGATAATTTTTAAATCGGCGTTCGACATAGCGAAGCTGCATGAACTGTGGTCTGTGCTGTCGCGCACATCATAAGTGCTCCGGGCGCATCTTGACCCAATCTGTGTTTGTATAAAGCAGACAACCGTTTTTCGCTTTCCGTCACCGTCGACATGCGGCTGCTGTGGATATGGATCGAACCCGGAACACGCTATTCACTTTTGAAAAAAAGAAAAAAGGCCGTTCTGTAGTACGTACCTACGTCACCTCATTGGCTAACTTGATATAAGTGCGCAGTTGGCAACGGTACAGTTAGTAACACTACCTACTAAACGAGCTGCTATTCAACTGTTATTGATGGGCGTTAGCTATCAATTCCAAAAGCAGCTCGCTCCACCGGCTAAATTGGTGAGTTGGTGGGGGAATTTCAAGGCGGTGCCGTCGCCATCCGTCTTTTGCTCTTGCATTTTTTCCAGGAGTACCACGTGTCTGAAAGGGTAATTCACTAACACAGCGCGAAGCTATTTTCTCTTTAGTGTGCCTTAATTTATCAGCTGAGTAATTATTTCCTGAGACCTTATTTTTTTGCCCATTTTAATCCGGTATACCATGCGCCGGCGATATACTCGGTAAAGTATATATGTATTCGAAACTGGAAGTAAAGTTATAGGCGATGTGTACCTGCAAATTTCGTGGTGTGTGCGTGGGTTTATTACAGCGTTTGCAGTAAATTAGGTATCCAAGTGCTGCGGGTCGTTGTAGGTGCACTTTAGGAATTACGCAGAGTTTAACCCGCTGTCTCAAAGTTTAACGGCCACTGAGATAAAATTCAGTATAAATGCGGAAGGTATGCCCGATGGACATACCAAATTCACTGTGTGAATAAGTTGAAGCCTTTAGAAAAAAGTAGAAAAAAACTAACTGAGCAGTTCGTGGAAAGTGTCATGTAAAGGCGTTATCTGGTATGTTTACTAGTGTGATAAGAGAACTCTATACTTCCTACTGAGTTTACGTTTGGTAAAATATGGAGAGCATTTAAGACAAAACTAACATTTCTGGCTTATATGTGCTGTAGAAGTAAACAGAACCCTTGTTTTCTCCCCGTTTACTTGAGTTACGCGAGGCGTCCGGGGAGTCCGCAGAGAACTATTTGAGCGAGTCACCTTGTTTACACTTTACAAAAATAGGGGGAAGGTTATAGATTATATGAATGCAAAGTTTTAAAAGATCGTGGGTTATTTACGGCCTTTGTAATAAAAAAAACCTAAAGAAGAGCTTTCGAGCGTTTTAAACACCTTTTTATCAAACGGCTTAGAATATAGTTTACTGTACTGGAAAACTGTAAAAGCCCCCGAGATCAAATTTGATGAATACGGGGAGAACATTATGGCTGATGCGCACGCAAAGCTCAAATTAGTGGATGAAGCAGGGCCTTCGCAAAAAAATGTATTACGCAAGTGCTACAAAGCCTTGTACGCGAGCAGCTTTTTCAAGTGGTTTAAAATTCAAGTGGTATTAAGTGGTTTTAAATTTACAGCTAGCTTAATTCTTAATGTGACTGCTTGAAACAAACGACTTCGCTGTAAATTGAGCTGTAATCCTGTAACGTGTACAAGTCTGAGGCTACGCTATCAATACAGTGACCTCTTTGAAAATGTACATTACTTGGCGTTCGGAAATGAGATTAATCTTATATTCTTCTTTCACATTTTAGAGGGCTGCGCGCTCAATTTTTCCCGCCTATAGAATTACATAAATTAGTTTTTCATCCTCAGGGGCAAGGAAACCATAAAGAGGAGCGGTGAATTAAAAAGAAATCTGAAGCAGCAGGCGCTTCATGTGGGCGAGTTGGTTTAACATACTTGAAGAAAAGAAATGAGCGCTACAAAGACGCGGACTAGAAGAAGAACATGTACGACGGACAGGCGCCTGTCCGTCGTACATGTTATTATTTCAGTCCTCGTCTTTGTAGCGCTCATTTCGTTTCTTCAAGTGTAATAAAAAGAAGCACTATATAAACACACAGCGTATGATATTAAAAATACGAAACGTAAGAGGCTACGTATACAATATTATCGAAACAGGTTTTCATGCATTCATGTTTAATTGGAGAGGGAAATATTCTTAAATATAAGAAATGCAGTGTTTAAAACGATTTTAATGCCGCGTAAATTATTTACGGCCATTCACGGCAAAGCATATGTGCGAGTAAATAATGTGCAGCTATAGATATCTTCGAAATTTCAAAGTCTTTTTACGTATTTAAAGCTCTCGTGAAGACGTGGTCGATTGCGCCCCGAATAATTGCAGTGGGTATTAAAGTGTAGGAGGTTTAACCTACAATGCGAGAGAAAGGATTTTGCATCTTGCACTAGGAAAATAAGCCAGCAGCACAAATATATTTCTTTTTTTTTTGGTGGGGGGGGGGGTGGGTAGGGTGAAATGAAATAGGCTTGCAGCGACGGGTTAAGAGCGCCCGCATCGCAGTTTTTGCTACACATCTGGCTCGAGCACAACTAATTACGAGACTATTTGTTTGGTTAAGACTATAAAAATATATGTCTAGATAAATATGCACGGGAGGTGTACTACGCAGGTTACGTTTACTTTATAGTTATTTATTTGCAAGAGCACTGCAGGCCTGAAAACGGCCCTTGCAGGAGGGACATCAAGTAGAAGTATCAATAAGAATATAGATAGACCATCAAAATCAAATAGTTATACAAATATAAACAAGCAAACATGCTACGAAAACCGCCAAGAAAAACCTAGTTTGTACAGTCTTAATACTTGGCTCGAGTGGTGAATCGGCCGATCTGGCCGCCGCCTATTGCAGCAGAAAAAAGAAAGCACAGGCCGACGCCGCAATAAGACCACGCATGGTCGGGACTCAGGACGCATACGAGGGTGGGTGCGTGATAGCACACACCCTTAAGTGGAACCTAGCAACCAACGCGACGTAGCAGCTGCGGACGCAGGTACACAGTTGGCAGCCGGCCACGTCACCACTCGAGACAACTGCGATTCAGGCCGCATCAAAAGTTTACGAACCATGCGAGCGCTTGCCCAACTACCTCTCTGCGCCGCCTAAAGGAGCAATGTGTCCTCTCGTTAATCGCCGCCCTGTCAATTTTCTTGTGCCGCGCAGCGATTTCTCCCTTCTTCGTCAAAGCACTATGCTCAACAGCGCGCTCTCATGCAAGCAGGACGGCACGCAGCAGGCATTACTGCAAGTTACCCGGCTGTCGAGACAGAAGCGCGTCACCATGGCTGCCGAAGAGCTCGTTGCGTGAGAAAGGAGACAGGAAAGCCTCGTGCCCTTCAAGAAACTCGATGCGCCGGACAACAACCAACGGACGCGCACATGTCCGGCCTAGCACCGATTTCAACGGCAGGTGTCGTACAGGCAGCGTCGCGCAGACGCAGTTTGGTCCGTACACTTGTGCTATTGAGATGAATGAATGAATGAATGAATGAATGAATGAATGAATGAATGAATGAATGAATGGCACGGTCAGAAACTCGTCCACTTCGGAGCCCTTTTCATCGACGAGAGAAGTTTCCCTTTGCGCGCCGCGGCGTACCTTCTCCTGTATTTGGTCCGGGGTGTCGTATATGATGTAGTCGCTCCCCTTCTTTTTGCCTCGCGACTTGGCGTCCGCGATGACCTCCGAGGGCGACTTCTGGGTCTCGGCCTGCGACAGAAGGGTTCGGGAGTGGTCAGGATAATGATCGCGAGGCCGATGACGCATTAGCTGACTATAAATAAGCGGGAGCGAGAAGAACACCGATGGGGCCGCATTTCTTTAAAGCGACAGTTTTCATTATCTGTATTTCACCCGTTTTGGATTGTTGGGCAATCTCACACATACACAGTGACCCAGGTTGTTTGCTAGCTTGGACCGGTAGTCATATCTCTTGCTAAGCACTAAAGCACTAAGCTAATCTCTTGCTAAGACAGCATGGACCACAGGTTACGTGAACTGGATAGACCCCATGCCACTGGTTGCTGTCTAAGCATGGTACACAATTTGGGCAATTTCAAGATGAACAGGCAAACTGAACACTGAGTTTCCGATATTTGCATGTCCCCCCACCCCACTCCCGCCCCCCAGAACGGAAGTCTCAGGCTGTCACAAGAGTGAGTGAGTGAGTTAAAAAGCTTTTATTGGGTCCAGAAAAACGCGATAAAACGCGAACCCGGCTAATCCTACGACGGGACTGACAGATGTAGCCTGCCGGCCCGATCGCGGGCGCGCTGGACGGCAACGATTTGGTCCTCAAGGACGGGACTTCGCAGGAGCGCGTCCCCCTCTTCCTTGGTGAACTTCGGGCCCAACGACCCGCGCTCTCGGAGAATGTGAGACAAAATAGCAGCCTCACCACAGGCCACGCATGAACAAGTCGGATAAATCTCGGCATATACGCTGTTAAGGGACACCGGATTTGGATAGGAGTTAGTCTGAAAGAGTCTGAGCTTGACCGCCTGCGGCCTGCTTAGCTTGGGGTGAGGCGGTGGGAAAACCCTTCTCTCTAAGTAAAAGAATTTAGTAATTTCATTGTGCGCGATTGGAGCGTCTCTGTGTCCAGGGAGAGAGTCGCCCGATCCGAGGGCTGCGCGGTCGGCAAAGCCACGCGCAGCCTCGTGGGCAGACTCCCTGAGGTTCAGAGGAACCCCTCAATTGCCCCGACATGGGCAGGGAACCAAAGGATGGAGTGTATCGAGCTGTCGCCATGTTCGGCGCGTATATATCGTCATCATCATCATCATCATGGTTAAGCCCACTGCAGGGCAAAGGCCTCTCCCATACTTCTCCAACTACCCCGGTCATGTACAAATTGTGGCCATGAAACTTCTTAATCTCATCCGCCCACCTAATTTTCTGCCGCCCCCTGCTACGCTTCCCTTCCGTTGGTATATATATATATATATATATATATATATATATATACGTACTACGTGCTTAATACTCTCCTTGACCCAGTAGGTTTTTACAAATATCCCGGTGCGCATATCACTAGCAATCTTTCATGGAAAAGACGCATTGAATACATTACGTCGAAAGCTAACCACATGCTTGGCTATCTCAGACCCCCCCGTAAGTTTGCTTTAGCTCTACCGAAATTAAAACAACAACTCTACGTCACTTATGTCCGACCTAACCTCGAAATACGCATGCTCAATATGGGACCCTGGGCATGCTACTACAATAAATATCCTTGAAAGTGTGCAAAATCAATCGGTCCGATTCATCCTTAACAATTATTATCGTGCCACTAGCGTTACTAACATGAAACTTGCTCTTGGCATTCCCCTTCTCTCTTCCCGAAGAAAATTATCTCGTCTCTCCCTCTTTCACAATATCGACTATCATAACGAGCTCAAGTCCCGGTACATTACACCAGCATCTTATATATCCGCACATGTCGATCATCGCTTCAAAGTTCGTGTACCTGCGCAGCGCACAGTCACCTACTCATACTCATTGTTGCCGAGAACGTGTCTCGAGTGCAGCTGCCTGCCTGCGTCACTAGTCGCTATCACAGATACGGGCCGTTTTCGCAGAGCACTAACAAACGAATTATAAACCTACTTCAAAACTGCGTCACTATACAGCGTTGCCACCTATTGCTATAGTTGTTCATTGTTATTATTTCATGTTTTCCGTTTCTATTTTTTAAGTGTTTCTTCCTGCTGTGTTACTTTTGTGCTCATTTACCTTTAGTTGCTGTATTTTTTTTTTTTTTGCGATATAGCTGTGTTCTTCCTTTCTCCTTGTATTTATTTTATATGTACTGATATACTAAAGCCCCTCCCATCTATAATGCTTCTTGTAAGTCCTGAGGGTAGTAAATAAATAAATAAATAAATAAATAAATAAATAAATAAATAAATAAATACACTTATAGGTTGAGGACGCACGTACGCAAAAACGACGATTCATTTGCTACGTTTCGGCCGGCGCCCGGCCTTCAGCCCTCCGTCAGGCAGGTGCCGGACCCCTGCCGAAACGTAGAAAATAAAACATCGTCTTTTTTTTTTCTTTTCGTACGTGCGTCCTCAATCTACAAGTGCCTGTCAACTACCGGATCTCGGCAAACTCACTATATTATACATGTATCATGAAAGGAAAAGAACCGCGACTTCAGACGCGGCGTTAAGACGAAGGAGTGGACAGGTCGACCGGTACCGTTCATCCTGTCCATTGCTTCGTCTGACGTCGCGTCTGAAGTCGCGGTTTTCCTCTTTAAACATTTCGGACCAACTGGCCCAAGGACCAAGGTTCCCCCTCTTGAAAATTTTTTTAAATTATGGGATTTAACGTGCCAAAACCACTTTCTGATTATGAGGCACGCCGTAGTGGAGGACTCCGGGAATTTCGAACCCCTGGGGTTCTTTAACGTGCACCTAAATCTAAGTACACGGGCGTTACCGCATTTCACCCCCATCGAAATGCGGTCGCTGTGGCCGAGATTCGATCCCGCGACCTCGTGCTCAGCACCCTCTTGAACATGAAAGAAATAAAGAAATGCTCACGCGCTTAACAACAAAAATACTATTGTAACGTTTCTGCCGGTGGCCTGGTCTTCTTCAGAGTTCCACACACACACACACACACACACACACACACACACACACACACACACACACACACACACACACACACACACACACACACACACACACACACATATATATATATATATATATATATATATATATATATATATATATATATATATATATATATATATATATATATATATGCTGAGACTGGTGCTCTGAAATCTTTATTTCTGAACATTATCATTCTGCTCTTTGATTCCTTTTTGTGTGCTCCCCAGTAAGCGAAATGCATGTGTCCCACCGCTTCTACCCCGCCTAGTTAGAACATGAGTTAAGCCATCCCCTGACATCTGCTTAAAGATGGTCTACAGTGCGTTTGTACACCTGGTTCCATGTCATACTGTTCGTAGTCAAAACAGTGCGAGTTTTTTACCGTTCTCGAAGAATCGCAACAATCCACTTACCCGTTTTACAGTCCGGACTCGGCTCTCCTGGAAATCTTTATGTACCTCACAATAAAAACTAATGTTGTTTTGACGTGAAGCAAGGTATAGTAAAGACCGGTGAAGATATTAGGGGCGATCTTGAAATAGGTGTCAGAAGATGGCTTGGTAGAAATGGCTGTCATCTAAGCTTGGTAGAAACGGCTAGACGCATGCATTTCACTTTATGGGGAGAATACAGAAAGGGATTCTTAAATAAATAAATAAATAAATAAATAAATAACAACATCAGAATTACGTAAGCTGCGCGTGCTGAGACATCTGACGCGGTTAACATTGATCCGTTACACACCGCTCTCAGGTATACCACTAATTTGTGAGTAGCACTTCTCCAGAACCTTCGTGAGCGCTGTAAAAAATTCACGCATACTGTGAACGTTTACATCAAATTTGTCCACTTTTGACGCTGTAACCAGGCGTAGTTTACAGAACAGCGATATCAACTTTTGGTTCTGCGTTCCAGATTGGTAAACTTAGTGCTTCATTTTGTTTAACCATTCCAATCTTCGTCAACTTTTGTATAAGTGTGAGGCCTTAAATCAGAACTCTGCTTGAAGTAGTTTCAAGACTTCCTTTCTTCCTTTCCTTCCTTCCTTTGTTTCTTTCTTCCTTTCTTTCTTCCTTTCTTCCTCCTGGACTTTCCTTTCTGGACAACATATTTCACTAAATAGATGAAGTGGGTATCCTATAAGGGCATTCCTGCGGTTCAATGTCTTTGCCTATTTTACCATAACCCGCCGTGGTTGTTCAGTGGCTATGGTGTTGGGCTGCTGAGCACGAGGTCGCGAAATCGAATCCCGGCCGCGGCGGCCGCATTTCGATGGGGGCGAAAACACCCGTGTACTTAGATTTAGGTGCACGTTAAAGAACCCCCAGGTGGCCAAAATTTCCGGAGTCCTCATAATAATCAGAAAGTGGTTTTAGCACGTAAAACCCCATAATTTAATTTTTATTTTACAATATTATACGTTATTAGTTTTGATACAGCGATTACTCTACTGCTAACGTTAACTGTACTGGTCGCCCTCTATGCACAATGAATTATGAAATTCCCGTTTATTACTCGACTCTGATTTTAGTGTTCATTCGCACCAACGGCCCACTAGAACGGTCGTTCGGTAATTCGTGCTGTTGGGTAAACTATTCCGAGAAATTTGAGAGTAATACTATTTTTAAACTGTTGGGCAACTTTTAAGAAAAGACGCACGGAATTTTACGCAGATCCACCAGTGCGTCCCTTCGAACAATTCTTGGTCTCAATTTGCTTTAATTGACTTTAGTTCTCTGTCTGTGGCGATTGTTTGCAAATAGCAATAGTTTACAGATGTTCACAGTAGCTTACAGTGCTGCGAGAGGCTGCCAGTTATGTCACGATGTCAGCCTTTGCCCAATTGTTATTATCAACCCAAATTATTTCTAACTTTCTAGACTCACAGCTTCCGTTTACCCACACACTAGACTCTGGCTGCGCATTTCATCTAGTTAGCTTGCTTACTCAGCCCGTAACAATCACTGCAAATCATTCGGGCAAATTGTGATGGCCACGCGCAGGATAGATAAGGACGCGACAAGTATAGTGCGATACCAGCAAAAGCTACTGACGCAGAAAGAATTGCGATTAGAGATCAAACGGCAGATTACGGTAGACGAAAATACATACAAAGTGCGCGGTAGGGGAATGCACCGCGCCAGTAAAAAAAAAAAAAAAAGATAAGTCAGAACTTTCAACTGCTAACTCTCTCAGCATGCGATGACGTGTTCAGATTGCGACTTGTCAGCAGCTTAGAGCGCGAGTGTTCTTGCACCCTCTCATTTATCAAAGTGACGTCTCGAGGAATCTCCTAGAAACTTGTGATTTCTTGCACAATGTGGCATGCTCCCGTACGCTCAACACTCCTTGAGCTTTCTATTAGATACCTGAAAACTGGACGAAGCCCGCCTGTATCGCTATAAAGAAAGCGTAGCCGGTGTTCTGCTCGAGCCCGCGTCTTGCAGCACAGCGGACCAATGCTCTTAACCATTAACACGATGGCGCGCGCGCGTCTCTTGAGCGACAGTCGCTCTTTGAAATGTCTTGCGCCTTAGTCACGTGCCAGTTTCAAAAGTTACTCAAAAGGTAACATCCCGTTTGAAACTCTTTGCCTTGCACCACTATCGGACACTACTACTGCATGCCCAGCGAAATGCATTGCTTTTACAGGTGGTATGTTTCCGCGCTGTGGAATCTAATTCAGGCGAAATCAATCTCAAAATGACTGTTGACATTAATGCGATTAGCATTCAAGAAATATAGCCACAGACCGTACACCTTCATTTACAATCTGTAGCGGACGAACGTTCAATGAAATTAATACACGTTTGCCGTATACAGCGACGCCACCACCACTTCGGAGGTTACAAAGAATTCTTTATTAAACGTGGCCTCCCGACCGAAGAAAGTTTTGTCCAGCTGTAACCGTAGAATTTGAGTTCAGCATATGTGTCTTCGAATGAACTACCGCCGATTGCCTTGGCGTCTATGTCAAGCATAAAGCTTTCTCTATCGGCTAGAAGAGCGGGCATACTGACATAAAGCTAGAAGAGCGGGCAATACTGACATAAATTCGAAGTAAGGGCAAGTACATAACAGCTACGGCTGTATCAGATCTATCTATCTGTGCGTCCGTCCATCTGTGGGTCAAAATTGAAACCACGGGTTATGACCACATGATCACAGCAAGTTACGATGGACGCGCTAGTACGGGGCTCCAGATAGATTAGATAGATAGATAGATAGATAGATAGATAGATAGATAGATAGATAGATAGATAGATAGATAGATAGATAGATAGATAGATAGATAGATAGATAGATAGATAGATAGATAGATAGATAGATAGATAGATAGACAGACAGACAGACAGACAGACAGACAGACAGACAGACAGACAGACAGACAGACAGACAGACAGACAGATAGATAGATAGATAGATAGATAGATAGATAGATAGATAGATAGATAGATAGATAGATAGATAGATAGATAGATCTTGTCTTGTCCCACAACAATATTCGTCATCTGTCGTGCCCGCATTTCCTTTCTTCAACGCTGCGAGCCCGGTACTTCCAAGTCACGAACGGCTTGCGCGTTATCAGCGTGACACAGCACTCTCGACAGAGAAGTATCGAGCGCAGTTTTCATGAAAGGAAATGAAAGCAAGGCAGATGACTATTGTTGCTGTTTGGCAAAAGATACGACCCACAGGGTGTAGTTTTGTTTAAGAGTGTACACTCTTAAAAAAATTTACACCCTTTGGGGCGTATCTTGTCCCACAACGATAATCGTCAGCTATCTTGCCCGCGTTTCCTTTCTTTAATGCTGCGAGCCCGGTACTTCCCAGTCACGAACGGCATGCGCGTTATCAGTGTGACGCAGCATTCTCGACAGGAAAGTAGCGAGCGCCGAGTTTCAAGAAAGGAAACGCAAGCAAGGCAGATGACGATTATTGTTGTGGGACAAATATACACCCCAAAGGGTGGAACTGTGTTGAGAGTGATGTAGCAAGTGCTCAATAACAGGTGCGGAACAGGAGTTCTCTCCTTACAGTTTCAACTAACGCTGATGGGCACAGCGGCTAACCGTTAACAGGAAGCTTTAGCTGGGGCGCCAACTTTAAACATTTGTGAAATGCACTACAAATACCAATTCTAAGACACATGAAATGCATTATTTCTCTTTATGTACAACCGCTACAACGAGGTGAACAAATTTGTTGCATTCAGTGTAGGAAATCGAATTCTGTTGACCGTAGGCCCCAAAATTTTGATTTATTATCTAGAAAAAGGTTCGTAAGGTAAAAAATAAGACTGAAGCACCAAGTTTACAAATATGCAACGCATCACCAAAAAGACACATTGAATTTCTCTTCACTACATCTGTTAGATCATCTCAGGCGGACAAATATGACGTCCGAATTAACCTCTAACGTGAAATTACTGCGATGTGAGCTAGGGTTTTGTCAAGTATTTACTCACAAATTAGTGGTGCACTACAGAATGGTACATATTACATCAATTTTGTCGGGTATATACACCCCCTAATAGATGTTGCTGTTTACAGAATTGTGGTAATAATACTGATAATAATATAGTACTGAGTTATAGTTGTAAATTCTGCAATATAAACGTGAGTTCTTCGATATGTAGATGCTTTCAAGAATTTTTCTAAGAAAGGTCTGCGACGAAATAAAAATTTCACCGACAATTGCGATACTCCCTAATGCGAAATTTCAGCGCAGTTGTCTACGTGTTTTCATTTCGCGATATATTTATTGGCTGGCGCGGAAAATCTGTTTCGTGAATCACGTTGCAAACGGAGCGAAGTGTGGCTCGGCTGCCTCGCTAATCAGGGGATCGCGAGAGGCAGCGCGTGGGTGACGCGTGGGCTCGAATCACAGCAGCGGCCGCAGACAGACGTCCGCTCATGCAGCGCTTCGTTTCCATACAGACGACGCGCGGTACTCTCGCGCCATCTCGTAGCCATCGTCGCCGCAAACTCCATATTTCGCAGCATTGCGCTTTTCTTCTCACGCTTTAGCCGTACGCCTCCTCCGCTTTCCGCCTCATGGTTGGGCTGCACCCTCCTCCTCCGCTTTCCTCCTCGCGGTCTCTTCGCTATCGCCGTCTTTCATCCTCGGTCCGCGATCGCTCCTTCATCCTTTTGCTGCGCTCGTTCGCTCGGTTACGAGGACGCCGAGGGACGAGGCTTACGCTCGCCACAGGAACGGGCGCCCAAGAGCTGCGCTCTGAAGATTTGCTCCAGGCAATTGGTATACTTTGACGCTTACCCATAACTCCAAGGCACTTCGCCAAAATCGGTGAAGCTCTTGCCAATAAAGATGATTTCCCGGTTTCCAGGTATTTAACGAGTAGCTCGCGAAGAAAAGCTTCCTCTTATAGGAAATGTGAAATTACATTCCTAGAACTTCTTGGCCAATTTGATGGTGTGTACTTTTGTTTTCGGCCGCTAGCTAGATGAGAAGACCGAAGAACACGCTGAAGGACACACATTGACGCTTTGTGCGTGTGCGTGCTAATCTTCGCTATGTCGCATGTAGCAGCCAAAAGAAAAAAATGTTTAGTCAAATTAGTATTACGGAGACAATTACAGAGGGGTTTTGACAGAGAGATTCGGCGATACTTCCTTACCGGGACAGGCCCGCCTAACGTGCCATATGTGAAACAGTATTTTCGATGAATATACGTTCCGAGTCAAGTTAGTTTGAATACTGGTAATTAGGTCTTAGGTGCAATTAGGAGTACCAGTAATTAGGCGTTCGCACGGGGCTACCTTGCAGTATCGGTAGAGGGTGCAACTTTGCGCCGACGAGCCCTTGCCGCTGGCGCCAGTGTAGAGGATGGCGCCCAGCATGATGGATATGCACGGCCGGTCCCAGGAGCTGATGACAGACTTGATCTCGTCCTGCATAAAACCAGCGCTGCAAAGTCACGCGAGACTGCGAAATTCACCGCCGTCGTCACCAACACTAATTACGACCACAGCGGAACAAAGGTCCTAAGCAATGTTTCCCAACTGCCTTTGTCCTGTGTCCCAGCGGTGTATCTGCGACGCCTACAAGTTCACTCTCTTGTTCAAATAGCCACTAATCTGTTCACAGTGCCAAATGCGTGCTAGACTTAATATCGATCCGCTAATAACGCCCAGAGCCATAACATCGCTAATTCCCGCTTCTCGTAATGATGATCTTTCTTATCCGGATAGACAGGAATGAATGGATGAACCAATGACCCAGAAATTTGCATGCGTACAGTATCGGGGCTCGGATAACGCGGCAAAGTGAACCTGGATCACCTCTGGTAGATGCATGCCTTGATTTCCAGTGCAGCTAATTACGCTGATTGTGATGATGAGGTCTCAAGAGTTTCACCTGTGCTGTGGAGGCGAATGTTAGATCAATATCGGGAACTGGTGCTCACTTTGTCCGGTGTGCCCTTACGGTAGTTATGCAAGGGCTAGATGTCGTCGGTGTAAATGGGCGTCGAGCACCCGTGTGAGACTGTGGCGTCAATAGCTCTTTTTTTTACCTTTAACTTTTTCTTTCCGCGCTACGGTGCTTTCCGCTGCTTTTATATGCGCTAAGTAGTGCCACTGATGAATGCAGCTTGCTTTACAGCTGCGAAACCCAGGTGGTGGGACGCTAGGAATGGGGAAGCCTAAATTATGCGAAAAAGCTGACCGTCCCCTTACCACTTCAGTCACTAAGCGATAAAATGAAAATTGTTCGCTGGCGGTGGCTCCCACATCTGACACCTATATGTGTGTGACGTACATTCAGACATTGGCCAAGATCAGTAGCAAGGAGACGGAGGTTCGAAAGTAGCTAGGTCGCGTCTGTCATTATTAAAGGCCAAACTAGGCGTACGCGTGCCTGAACGCGAAAGCTCCCGATCACCCGCATCACGCATGCAGAGATGGTGCAGGACAAATGGACAAATCGTACGCGTTGAAGCGTGGCGCGGGCACAGGTATCTATAATGTTTACGCACGCTGAGCGTTTTCCAACATGGCGGCACCCATGGCTCCCGCTTCAGCGCGAATTCTCGTGGGTACTACGTTCTCACTCGCATTGATCGCCAGGAACCCTGAAGGAAGGCAAAAGATAGGAGAGAGCATACCGCAACGCGAATGAAATCTGGTGGCCCAACACGTGATCTCACGTCAAAGTGCGCGGTTGGTTTTAGTGTTCCCGCTCTGCAGGCAGAGCCACGGCAAGGCAGCTGAACAAGCGTGCACCGAATAAAAACAAATGGCATAGCTACTGAGAACCAAGCGTCTCAGTAAATCTCGATTCTTGCTCCGTGATCTCGACGCAAGAGGTCACGTGTTGGGCCACCACCGTGGCTTCACGGAACGCTCGCTTGCCAAGGCTGGCTGCGTGACGTAATGCTCCCACCTATATTTTTCCTCCCTCCATGCCAAGAACTACTGAAATGAGCTTTGGCTTTTTCTAAACTCACCTCAAACAGCATTTATGAGAGCATAGCGCATCCGATTTCTGAGCTCGATCTGCGATTCGGGCGCCCGTATACGCCTAACGAGACGCGTTCGCAAAACGACAACATGATTATGGTGGCTAGAGCAGTAGGTGTGGCGACCGGCCCCTCTGGAATGTAGGTCGCCCCTTCTCCGCATCATGAAGCGTAAGTGGCGCTGCGCTCAGTACTACAGTTCTCAGCGGCGCATGTCGTCTGGTACTTGTGGCAGACGGCATGCGGCATATAAAGGACGCAGAGTGAAAAGCTGTAATCTGTAGCCGTCAGTTTGTGCAATGAGGAGATACAGGTCTCTGTTATTGCGTGTTTGTAAGTCGCTATGTTGAAGCTTCTACGACTAACCGATGAGCGAGGTTTCGGAGAGACTTTCTGGACCGTCACTTTGGATCGAACTGCCAGGTGTGCGATATACTATGGTTTGACAACGATATGTCCCAAATGAACAGAATACGATCGGAGGAACGACACACAGCCCGACTATTCTCGTAGCACGTGTGCGTCTCCTGGTCCAAAACATTTCTGTGTAACTCTGTGTTGTACGTGCAGTCGTACCACCGTGCCGCCCAACACAGCTCCGCTGGTCAAACACCTTCACAGGCTGGAATGGAGTCTCAAGTTTTTCGATGTTCTGTTCCTGGCGCTTCTTGTGGACTCAACATTTCGCGGGAAAGCGTGCGCATTTCTATCGCAGGCGATGGAAACTCACGCCCGAGAAATCGCAGGCGAGCGCTTGCTAGCGAGGGTTACGTGGCATCACGACGATGACCTCTCCCCTTCATGCAATATACCTCAGTAGCGCGTGTTGCGTTTCGACGGCTCAGCTCCGTGGAGGCCATATGGCGTCACAGCCAATGGAAATGGAAGCTTAGGTGTCGTTTCCTTGCTAAAGACGACAGACGCGAGACTTTTTCGCTCGATGGACCACTTGACGCTTTCGCATCAAAAACAAAAGTCGAGAAAGATAACAATCCTTGGAGCGTCCATCTCTGGAAAAGTGGGAATGACTTGGGACTTCAGCAGGAAAAACAGCAAACTGTGGACAATATATGAAGAAACCAGACGGCGGCGCTGGCGACTTGACTTCATTGGTTTTTACACGACTATGAGCGAAGAGTGACGACGCGCTACAACTCGCTCAACTCCGAAACAGCGTCGCGCGAAAAACAAGAAACAAAAACAAACTGCCTACGTTCATTTCACCATCAAGGAAAAGTCGTCTCGCAGGTTGATATAAACGCTATAAATCAGTGCGATGTGCACACCCTTTGTTCAAGCTCTCCACGTTATCGCACTGCAATCAGTTGAACAATAACTTATTTCAAACTTCGCCGCGGAATGAGCTATGAAAAGGAACGCCGTTGGCAGAGTTTGAGGTACGCTAACACTTCGTACACAAACAAAAAGATGGCAGCTAAGCGCACTATAAGAAAACTCAGGCAGAACGCATCCTTCGGGTATGTTTATCGTCAGCAATGCAATTATAGCATTTAAATAGTGGTGCACAAGTAATTTGGTGGTGGGAGATTCATTTTTTGAGAGGATTGGTAAATATTCTTTTAAGGTTTTGTAATTGTGAAATATGTGTACATTGTAAGATTGGCGAGAGGCGTAAATATTTGTTATATATGTATGCAAGCACAGGTAGTAAATTAAGCAGAACTCACTCAGACTCTCTCACAAATGTATTTTTGGCTAGGGCTCACTCAGACTTACGGGTCAGTCTCAGTCTTAGTCCACTCATGAGTGAATTTGCCGACCTGTGTGCACAAGTGATAAGGACACACGTTCTTGCGACGGTAGAAGAAAATTCGTAGTATTGGCAATGCTCGTAAACTATGTACCTTGTGTGCATTTGTTCAGATTGGTAACACATTGGGTAAGATTCGTGCGCTACATATTAGTTGACAAATCTGACAATAGATATATACGGCATGTGCATCACGAAGTACTCGCGTGCGGGAGGGTGTTCGGAAATTCGACTTGATAAAGTGCGCCATTGCTTTCTTATCGCGTGATCCGGTTTGTACGTCACTAGAAGGAACCACCGCCGAAACGCGCCATGCAGGAACTATGTACTGCAGGTGGGTCCTGCGCTCCTTCTCGACATGTTGCGTGATCTAGCGGCGCGCGCGCACGACGTTCTCTCTTCTTTTGTGCGGCCGCCGGGACTGCACCGGTGGCGGGCCGGTGCGGACTGACACTGCGAAGTGATCCCTCGTTGCCCAGACCGTGATTCCGGCCGTGCGGATACAGCGTCGGGCTCTTGTACTCGAGGACCCATGTTCGCTACCGAAGAGCACGCACGATTTTCGAGGAATTTGCTGGACGGCCAGAGTAAAGAGCGTCTTTTCAGCGCACACATACTAAGGTAAATGAACGGGCGCAGTGAAAGATCGCTCTTTCACTCTGCCTGTCTCTTTGGCGTTAGTATGCGTGCGCTGTGAACATATTCCAGGTGCAACGTTACCAACTAGCCCAATCTTCGACCCTTGGAGACTGTCATGAGTGAGTGGAGAGCGACAACGAACTGCGGAGGAGCGGCAGCTCCAAGCACCATCGAGTGGCCGACAAGGAAGACGACGTTGCCAATCGGTAGCACGAGCGGCCGGACGAGGGAGAAAGATGATCAACCAATCAGTGGTGGGCACGAAGCCATGGGTACGAGGACGAAGCAGAGAGAGAGAGAGAGAGAGAGAGAGAGAGAGAGAGAGAGAGAGAAAGAGGCTGGAACGCTCGGGGAAGAGACCGCTCGGAGACGGGGGTTCAAAGATCACTAGTGTCGAGGTCGGGGTCCAGATGCGATCCCGAGAGCCTCAACAGAACCAGGACGACCCCGGCTGTCCCTGGAGAGATCCGTCGAGCACAGGGCTCGGCTATTTCTGCTGCACCTCCTGCTGTCGGCGTTCCTGCTCCTGGTACTAATCCCGAGCTCCTGGCGCTGATCCTCAGCCGCTGCGAGGAGAGCAGAGGTCACCTGGGGGTGACCAGAGGCCCGCAGCGACGCTGGCGAGAGGCGCCACGGGGGAACCGCGAGCCAAGTAACCAGTACGTGCGCCGCTCAGCTGTGCCGGTCGCACTTGGACGACTTTCGACTCTGACAGCCTTGGACTCTGACGCCCGGGGCTGGCTCTACCGTGCGCCCGCGTCCCTCGTGTGCCACTGCCCGCTACGCCCCTACCGCCGTCAACGCAAGTACCAGTGCATGCTGGCAACGTACTGCCCGAGTAAATGAGACTTTCGGCGATCGAGTTCTTTCTTTATTTGTTCTAGATCGAGAGTCGTTTGAACTGCTCGCGTGGACTAGCGTGGCTAGTGGTACTTCTTTATGTACTTTCTGTTTGCTGTTTAGTGTTCTCTTGTTATTTTTCTTTCTTGCAATGAATATTAAGTTTGTTCTGGGGAAAAATGGCTTCGTCTTTCCTGAACTGAGGCTCTGCCTCAGTTTAACAACTCGCACTCGAGGAACCTGTCACCACAGAGACTAAAGAGGCTCAAAGCAAGACGCCAACCACACAGAAAGTTGAGCGAAGGGACGCGGCGAAACGAGTGAACACACCATGCGGCTGATGCTGTTGGAGGGGAGGGCGTTGCAACTGCCAGAGCCCGGAATGTAGTGGATCTGGGCGACCGTTGTATCCACGTTCCTGAAAAACAGAGAAGGAAGCGGTTGCAGGCCAAGTCGGATTGGACGGGATGAGGTTACACAAGCTCATCTATAAAACACAACCGGAATGGGAACAAAGACCAAAACGACTGCACAAATGTTCCTGAGAAAAAAAATAAAAAGAAGATTATGCGCATGAAGTTAGCACCCTTAACATGCTAAGTGTACGACAGCTTACCTAAATTGTGATGTCAGGAAAGCTGCACGCGTGTGCGTCACGGGTGACCTTGCGCACGTGTTTATCAAAGTGACGCTTCTAAACGCACCCGGCACCGGCCAGATGGCGTTGCAGCTATTTAAGCTTCCTACAAGATCGGCCGATACCAGCCGCCTAAACAAGAGGACGCCGGGTCAAGTCCTCGTCGCGGTGTTCGCATTACGATGGGGGTGAAATGCAACACCGTCCGTGTATCGTGCATTGGGTGCACGTTAAAGATGCCCAGGCCGACAAAATTCGGCACAGGCTGCTCACATGCGGGAATGCGAAAGTATAATACCGTTTGTAGACATCGGAACCTCACGAACGCGCTCAGTTTATACACTGACGACGTGGAGTCACCTTCTCCCCAGTGGCTGCAGCGTCACGTGCCCAATGAGTCGCGCGCTAGGCCGCACCTTTAGTCAGCCAGATGGCTGTGACGTGGCGTGTGCAATGACGCACGCACTATACACGCGCACAACTTTCTGTGGCAATGAAGGGAAAGCTACGGTCGCGTGGCTGCTGCACGGGTGCTACGGCAGTAGCCCGGCAGCGCTTGACATTGCTTTTGGTTGCTCGGCACAGACGCCGAGTCGACGCAGCATCCACGTGCGCCAGTTTCGCGTTTGCCCAGACGCGGAAGGGAAAAGCCGCAAAATAAGTAAACTTGTACATTCAGTTGTGTGTTATATCTTATTTAACTGTTGCTAATGAGAGGGTGTTTCATCTTACCCGGCTTCAACTAACGTCGATGAAAACACGGGACTTTTCAGAAGCGCTCTCACTTGTGCGCACTTTGCCTCCTTAGCTTTCCCTTCATTTCCACGGAAAGTTGCCCGCGAGTATAGGCACACATTTAGTTAGCCAGAAACGTGCTCGTCTCGCGTCGCGGAGGCCCGCTTCGATTCCCACCCAAACCGCTCGACTTGTCGCGGCACTTTTTTGAATGCTTTGGTGGGTTTCTTCCAGGCCTAGAAAAAGCTTTTATGTAGCACGTATTGAGCAACAGAAAGGTGGATCAGGAATTTTTCATGATCGCCTACAATTCTGTGACTGCCATTTTTGCTCTGATAAATATAGTTAATTCTGTAATCAGATGAAATACAAGAATAGTTTGACTTGCTCGAAGCGACGGCAAACAACATTACTTTGGCTGCGTCCAGCTACGTGGCACTCGGACATTTTGATATTTTGGCATCAGTTACGTGGGATAACCTGTATACTACGATCGTTGCAGGCTAACTACGTAGGCAAAAAAAGAAAAAGGTTAGCTTCGGTGTGAAAACCTTTATCAAGAACACGTCATACGACAGCGGACCACCAAACGACCCATAGCAATCCTAATGGAATCCATATGCAATCCAAGGCTTCTTACGGTTTCGCCGATTACGGGCTATAAAATATTAGCGTTTTCTTGAAAGACTTCATTTTATGTACACAGGGAGCCTGCCCGCTGCCTCCTCTGCTCCCTCTAGTGCTTGTAACGTTCATTTGACACTCGTTGAATAATTAAACCAATATTTTCCGGCTAATTTCCCTTCACGACAGAGTACAGGTGCGAGAAAGTGTGAAAGAACTGACGCTGCAAAAGCAAATCAAGACAAGCAAGCAAAGCAAAGCAAATCAAAGAAAAGTAAACAAGTGAAAAAAAGTTGTCGCAATGCACTTGTATCAAAATGGGGAGGCGCTGTATGCCGGAGAGCAGCGAGACAGACGCTTTATTTTCATTGGAAAAAGGCGAAAAATCACGAAGGGACCATTAGTGAAGTAAAAAACAGACAAACAACACAAAGCGCCCGCAAGATAGTTAACAACGCATACTTACTTGAACACGCGAATTGAGTTCAATTTGGAGGCAATCTAAGATGCTTAGCTGACTCCTCACCAGCATCTTCGTTCTCCCCAAACGGCGCGCGTTTTGCATGCTATCTATACTGTGGCTAAAATATAACACTCCGATTTATCTCCGCATGTAGAATGACAAGCCGTATCTCGAAAAGAAGAAGAGAGAAAACGAAAGAACCTCCTACTACCTCACCGGAAACGCCAGTGAGTGCATCACGAAGCATACTTATGGACTAGCGCGATTTAAAAAAAAAATATGGCGGTAAGGTTGGAATTTACACTTCTATTAGCCTAGTTGTTGCCTTAGCATTCAATACGTTTCCGTTTAATATGTACCGCATACCCTCTCGCACTGAAGCGCCAGTTCTTTTTTATCCCCCTTTCTCGTCTCTGCCGACGTCTCTGCGAACTTCACGCGAGAAAACGGGACCTTACGTGAGACTAGCGGACTTGGCGAGCGTCCCACCGGGGGCCTTCCAGGCAAGAGGTATGGCGACCGTTGCGATCACCCGCTGGACCTTGCTGACGGACGTCTTCACCGCCTGTGGGAGACAGAGTGCGCAGCGGCTCGGCAGTGTTCCACAGTTGCCAGCGTTCAGCAAACGACGACGTCGACTACGACAACGTCGGTTTCCGCAGCAGTTATTCTTTTCACACGATACCGTAAGAGCTTTCATAATTAGTTTGCGGGATTCATTGCCGCGGTTAGCAAGGTGTTCATCATTACGTCTTTCTGCCTTGTTGTTGTACTACTGCAATTTCGGAGGAGCTGTAATATTTGTTTGGAGAATTTGTTTCCAAAGTCAGCGACGGGCTCATTGTTGTGTCAAGGCGTAATGTCTTTATTACTGTTCGTTGTTTGTAATGCACAGTTACTGTTTTGCTGTAATACACCGGTGCCTGTTGTATGAAGTCTTTGACGCACAACTACTGCAAGGGCATACAAATTAGGTCAACAGTATTTGCACAAACCACTTAAAATAAATAATTATAATCCTAGCAGTAATTTCCAATTGCATGCCGTTCATAATCTCGCAAAAGATCACGAAGGTAGGCCATCCCTACACCACAGCAGGAAGCTACAGTGAAAATACAACGCGATGTATTCTGAAAATGTAATCACAGTTTATCGTCAATTATTAAGACTTGACCCTTAATGACTGCTTTTGGTGTATTACACAAGGAAGGATCTAGGACATCAGTAATCCCTATGCCGACAACTGTACAAAGATATAAGTAGCAGAAAAATAATTTGGTACACATGTTCTAAATGTGCGAACAAAACGAGAAGCAAAAACTCAAATTTACATTATGGAAACTATACATCGAGTTATCCCGATGCAGTTATATATGGCAATCTGTCAACAATCACCTACGTGAAAACGAATGCAGAATTCCTTAAGTGCGCGAAGGGAACATTACAACAAGGTTACATTAAACAAAGTGACACCACAGCGACGGTGGAATAAACGTTGAAATAACATGACAGCAAGTGCTTAAATTTAACAAGATCACTCTAATTTACATAGCCTCTGGTATCGGTTGCATAGTTCAACAGCAGCAGATAAAAATGATTTATTAAAGGCAATTTTGGTCCTGGGCAAACGTTCAATACTATGGCTCTTCATGGGGCCCCCAAACACTTTTTATCGATGTCGAAAAATGCATTTCAAGTTGAAATAGGCTATTTCAGAAGTGTTTTGCAGCGAAAAGTATTGCAAAGTGTTCAGCAGAAGCGGTTTTGTAGGCAATCGAAGATTGCTTGTGATTCCCTTCGCGGTGCTCCCGCTCCTTCTTGAATGCCTTGCAGTGAGAAAGCTACGGAGGAGCAGAGCGTGCCCACAGCACTCCGCCTGATGAACGTCACCGTGGCACGCCGTTCAAACGTTTCTTATGTTCACGTAGACGCCACTAGCTGCTTCCAATTTTGGCGCCTACGATGCGCCAGACTCCGATGCGACCGCTCAAGTTACGCTTTAGTTCACGCTGTCTTATCCCTTTGCTGTGCTACAATCTACTAGATAGCTGGGTGCGGCTGTGTTCTCTCGAACTGAGTGGCATGAGCAACACATTTCTTTTTGTACTTATCTCTACGGGAATCACACAACATCCCAGGGTCGAACGAAACGTAGGCAGTGCGCACAGCGGGTCAGCAATGGATGCCGCACTGCGGACTCGCGTTGAAAGGATTCCTAACGCAACGAGCTTCGACCACGATGGCGACACATCTCGGAAGTGTGCAGATCCAGAAGTCGACTTCCCGTTCCAGTCGGATGGTGGCGCTCGGGCAGGCTAGCCACGCGCATGGAATGAATGAATGAATGTTTGATGTTTCATGGCACAAGGGCCAAGTATGGCCAAAGAGCGCCATGTCCGTGGTAATGAGTTCGCAGTGTAATTATGAGTTCTATGAAGTTGGTGTGTCGTGGCTGTAAAGGGGCCTTAAATATAGTCGCTCTAAAGTGCGTAAAATCTGTATAATAAGATTATGGCAATGACGTATGACGTGATGTGTACGACGTGACGTGAGATGCATTTCAAAAGAATGATAAGATGTGTAAAATATATCAGGTTACAAGGTTGGCTAGAGCACTACTGCCTCCTTAGAGCCCTTGAAACACAAGGGCCTGGAGGCATGTGCTACGCAAAACAATTATCGCAGTGGCATCCTCTGGAACGAGGATGCTCTACGAAGTTAATAGGCTTATAACATGCAGAACGACATCATTCAAGAAGTTGAGGACTGGCTCGGTGTTAAAAAGCGGTTCCTTACCAAGGAACATAGCCGGATGTAGAGGGATGTAATAACTGTATGCAAGCGGAAAATTTTTCTTTCCCTCCGTTCCGGCTTCCCGACACTCCAGCAGCACGTGGAGGACGGTCAGCCTCTCACCACATCTGCCACAGGTTGAAGGTTGGAGGTTCACTTCCAGTAAGTAGAAAATGATGGGTCCCAAATGTGTGTCCTATTCTGAGACAACAGAATAGGACATCTGTTCGCCGTGATTTTGTTGCGGAGGGCCAAGAACCTAACTGTGGCTTTATCACATGCAGTTTGTTATTTATTTCTGCGTCCCACATGCGTTGCCAGTGGTTTCGCAGTTTCTTTCGTATGTAAGGTTTCAGAGCTGCGAGAGGCACCGAAGCAGTACTATTAACAGCAGGGGATGCAATTGACGTGGCCATCTGGTCTACCAGAACCTTACCTTCGATTCCTCTATGGCCAGGTACCAGCATATAATGATATGCTGGTTAGATAGATAAGCTTTGGACAGGTCGGAATAGACATCAGTAAATACGGGATTTTTATGTTTGCAGATTGACATTAAGGCCTTCACCATACTTAGGGAGTCTGTACATATAAGGGCTTTTTGGAGTTTTGATTTCCTTATATGCTTTACAGCCGACAATAACGCGTAGCCATCTGCCGTAAAGATACTTGTTTCTATATCGGATTCCGAGAAGGATGGACCGATGGCTGCATAGGACACTCCGGCATGTGACTTGGAAGCGTCTGTGTAGAACTGTGTGCACGACTGCTTGTACTGAAGTTCTAAGAAATCCATTCAGATTCCGACCTCTAGAGCATGCTTTGAAACTTTTAGAAAGGATACGTCACATTCTCTCACCTGCCAGTCCCAAGCAGACAATAGCTTGGTTAGGCGCATTAAGCGATGCTCGAGGAGTGGGACATGCATTTAGACGCTAAGCTCTTTCACACGCAGCGAGAAAGGCTGTCTTATAGAGGGACGACTGCGGAAAAGTGTAGCACATGTCATATAGGTAACGGTATTAAAACATAGATGTTCAAGATTAGAGTGCACTTTAAGGAAATATGTAAAGCTGATGATTGATCTCTATAGGTGGAGCGGCCACTCATTCGATCGGGCTTGTTCTGAAAGCGCTAGTGGTTAAGCGGATACCTAGATGGTGAACAGGTTCCAGCATCCTTAGCGCGCTCGAGGCGGCAGAGTTATACACTACGGCACCATAATCCAATCGTGACCGAATTAGGCTCTTGTGGAGATTCATTAGACACTTCCAGTCGCTACACCATGTAGTCTGGGATAAAAGTTTCATTATGTTCATTGTTTTAAGATATCTTTCTTTCCGATATTTGATGTGTGGAATGACAGTGAGTCCGCAGTCAAGAATAATACCTAGGAATTTGTCCTCTTTGTTGATACGTATTTATAGTCCACACAGTTCTATGCAAGGATCCCGGACCAGGCCTCTCTTGTAAAAATAACACAATAACTTTTGTTAGGATTGATTATAAATCCATTTTTCTCTGCCCACATTGCCACTTCGTTCAAGCCATGCTGTACCTGTCTCTCGCACACTGCAAGGTTACAGGATTTGAAAGCTATTTGAATGTCGTCCACGTAGACAGAATAAAAAATGGCCGGTGGTAATGAAGCACGAAGCTTGTTCATCTTCACGATAAAGAGCGTACAGCTGAGCACGCCTCCCTGGGGTAGACCAGTTTCTTGCGTAAAAGGACGTGACAGTACATTGCCGACTTTTACCCGCAAGGTACGATTGGACAAATAGCTTTCTATTAGGTTTAGCATATTACCATGGATGCCCATTTCTCACAAGTCTCTTAGGATTCCGTAACGCCATGTTGTGTTATACGCATTATCCATATCGAGCAATACGGATAAGAAAAACTGTTTGTGTACTAATGCGTCACGGAGATTTCCTTCAATACGTACAAGATGATCAGTTGTGGAGCGCCCTTCTCTGAAACCACACTGATAGGAATAAATTATTTTGCTCATTTCAAGGAAATGAATGAAGCACCGATTAATTTTTCAAATACCTTACAAAGGCAACTTGTGAGGGCTATCGGGCGGTAACTTGCCACTGAGGAAGGGTCTTTGCCTTGCTTCAAAACAGGAACCACAATAGCTTCTTTCTATGCAGTTGGAAGGTATCTTGCAGCCCAAATGGTGTTTAAAATTGTGACTAGTGTAACTTGGGTGTCATTGTTTAAGTTTTTGATCATTTCATACATGATTCTGTCAGATCCCGGTGCAGAGCTCTTGCATGCACTCAAGGCAGCTCTCAACTCGGCAATACTAAAATGACAGTTGTACGGTTCGTTCTGTCGACATTTTCTTATGAATGGCTTACATTCTTCTATTTGTTTATATTTGAGAAAGGATTGCGAATAATGGTTTGAACTTGACACGCTCTCAAATTACTCCCCAAGTGAGTCTGCCTGATCTTGCACAGTATCGCCCTGTGTATTTACCAGAGGGAGTGAATATGTTTGTCGCCCTCTTATCTTATTAACCCTGTTCCAGACTTTGGCCTCATCTGTATACGAGTTGATACTCGATAAAAACTTCTGCCAACTTTCTCTTCTGGCCTGTCGGCGGGTTCTTCTGCCTTGGGACTTTACTTTCTTAAAGTTGATATGATTCTTTGCAGTGGGAGAAGCGCGTAGCGACCCCCACGCTTTGTTCTGTATCTTACGAGCGATCCTACATTTGTCGTTCCACCATGGGACACGCCGTCTGCATGCCAAGCCACTTACTTCAGATATGCATTTAGATGTGGCATCTATAATGAAGGCTGTAAAATACTGCACAGCAGCATCAATTCCTAAAGAAGACATGTCATCCCATGAGATACTAGTAAGAGTTCGGAATTTCTCCCAGTCGGCTGTATCAATCTTCCACTTAGGAGCCTGTGGTGAGTATTCGTTTTCTTTAGATGTTCTTAGCAGTATTAGGAAGTCTTCGCTCCCGTAAGGATTGTTGGTAACGTCCCATTCAAGTTCAGGCAGTATAGACGGGGAGACTATGCTGAGATCAATAGAAGAAAAGGTTCTGTTTTCAAGACAGTAATATGTGGGTTCCTTCTTATTCCGAAGGCACGCACCTGAAGAGAAAATGAACTGTTCAACAAGACGACCTCGCGCATCTATGCGAGAGTCGCCCCACAGGCAGCTGTGCGCACTGAAATCGCCAAGAACAACATAAGGTTCTGCAATGGATCTATAAAGGACTGAAATCCATGTTTATTTAATTTGTAATGAGGGGGTACATAAAGAGAGCAAATGGTGATGAGTTTGTTTAGGAGAACAGCTCGAACCGCCACTGCTTCAAGAGGCGTTTGTAGCTGTAAAAGTTGACATGCAATGCTTTTATGAAAAGCAATGGCAACACCGGGCCATGGTGCGAGAGCTTCATCGCGATTCCTTGAGAAACGTAACATACTGTCGGAAAGTGTTTGTGTTTTTTTATTTTACGTGTGTTTCCTGTAAACAGAGCACTTTTGGATTGTGTTCGTGGATGAGTTCTTGCACATCATCAAGGTTTCTAAGAAGACCTCTGACGTCCATTGAATAATTTGTGTATCCATATTGCAAGTAAATAGGTGCTGTGTGTACAGAAACAGAAGTAGTAATTACAGAGATTAGAGATTAGATTACAGAGCTCTTTCTGGGCCCTGTAATGGGGGTTTTGTCCTTTCTGGAGCATTCGAGGGAGCCTCGCCACTGCTTAGGCGCTTGGTGCGCCGTGAGGATAGGTGTACTGTCCACTGCCTCTTGTGAGGCGCCGGGCACGCGCTCTTGCGAGCGAGAAGTTAACCGAGAGAGTCCCGCCTCGGAGGGCAAGACTCCTGCGCCCAACATCCCGGAGGTCGATGGGGCTGCCTTTGGGTTTGAGCTGCGCCCGCTTTTGCCAGAGCTGGAAGGGGCCGGGGTCGTTGAGGCAGCCTTCGCTGCACCCACCTTCTTGGTCGATGGTCCCTTCTGCTGGGCTGGCGGAGCAGCGCTAGCTGAAACCGCCGCCGGGGCAGAGGGTGTAACTGCCGACTCACTGCTTGTGGGTCGGACAGCCACCCACAAGCCTTTGTGTCGCTGCCCCTGACGCGTCACATCGGCAAAGGTTTTCTTGGGCAGGTATGAAACCCGCCTGCGTGCCTCCTTGGAAGATATTTTCTCTTTTACTTTGACCTTTACAATTTCTTTCTTTTTTCCAGGATGGGCGCGACCGCGAGTACGCGGCGTGCTCCCCTACACAGTTTACAAAGTAAAGAGCGTTCTCAGAAGCTTCAGAGGTGTATTCATGGGCACTGCATTTCGCACAAATCTGGCAGCCTCGGCAGCTCTGGAACTCTGTGGCCAAAACGCTGGCATTTGAAACATCGGAGCGGATTTGGCACGTACGACCTAACCCGGAGCCTGATGTACCCGGCCTCTACTGACTCGGGCAGGACACTTGAATTGAAGGTGAGTGTTAGGTGTTTGGTCGCAATTTCTTTACCATCTCGCCTCATCTTCATTCTTTTCACATTAACGACATTCTGCTCATCGAAGCCCTGCAGGGGCTCTGCCTCTGTCAGCTGAAGCAAATCATCATCTGAGACAACGCCGCGGGTAGTGTTCATAGTGCGGTGCGGAGTCACTGTCACTTGAATGTCCCCAAATGACACTAGACTGGGCAACTTGTCGAATTGTTTCAGATCATGGAGCCCCAAGAGGAGATCTCCACTTGCCATCCTTGATCCCTTGTAACCTGGACCAAGAGCCTCAGTTAAAAACTTTGAAACTATAAATGGGGAGATTGTGGGTACTTGTGTATCTGATTTTTCCGAGTGAATGACGTGAAATCGTGGGAAGTTGGGTCTTTGATGTCCAAAGAACTGAAATACATCTTCGGTGCGCCCTCTTTTCTGAGGGCGATCAGGGAGGGGAGAGAAGGAGCTTGCCATGGAAGAATGTAATTCTCGGCAATAACGCCAGCCACCCACCGTGGAGCCCTACAAGGGGACGCTACAGGGACTATAAAACCAGGTCCTGCAAACGCCAACTGTACGTAATTACTATAACCAAATATGAGATAACCTAGGTTAGCTATTCACACAAGGTTAACCCTTGCTGCCTGGAAACATTGGAAGTAAGCGGAAGCTAGGAGTAGACAGGAAAGATGAAAAGTGAGAGAAAGACGAAAGCTGGAGGGAGAGAGAGAGAGAGAGACAGGAAAAGGCAACTACCGATTTCCCCCGAGGGGGTCAGTCCGGGGGTGCCGTCTACGTGAAGCAGAGGCTACAGAGGAGTGTTGCCTCCGCCAGGGGGGCCTTAAAGGCCCGAACACCCGGCTTCGGCTTAACCCCTAGGATCCCCTTTTCCCCGGACACGGCTAAGCCACGCACGGCTATACGCGGGAGGGTCCAACCTTCGTGTGCTCGGGTACGTGGTGTCGCAACACACCAAACGCCTGCTTACGCAGACGACCCTACGGGGCACGCGCATGGAGCCACGTCACCCACAGAATACCCGGTTGTCCTCAACGAGCCGCAGCGGCCGAGCGTGAGCAGACGATAGTCGTCTTCTTCCAGAAATACGCTCGGAGATTTCCTCGTACTTCAGCCTATTTAGTAAACTGCGTCAATAAATGTTTACTGCACCAGCTGGAAGCAGCGCACTAATGCAAACATGCTTCTTGATTGATGTCAGCACTCGGCCAATGGAAGCGCTGTATGGGAATCTTCCCGCTGACGTCAAGGGGGCAGCCGCCCGCAGCCCCTAAAGGGTTAGGAGAAGTCAGTCAATGGGTAGGTGTTCAAGCCGTTTACTCGGCCTCGAACAGGCAAGACTGATTTTGGAGATCAGTAAACTTGGAAGGGCTCAGGAGGAACGTCGGTAACATCAAGCGCACCAACCACACGGGAGGCCTATACAATAACAAAAAAAAAACATCCCGTATACATCGTGCAAAGCCCTACGGAAGCCACTGTCACCGTCAATGGATGATAAATAATAGTCTTCGAAAGCCGTCAAGAGAAGGCTACGAAAGCAACACAGTAATGGCTCCTCGCCAATTCCGAAAGCGTGGTCGTTTCCTCGCGGGATGTATCTATGGATATACGCGCTTACTGAAAGCATGCTGCACCGAACACGTGCTGGCTGCCTGGCCTACTAGACAACTTTGGAAATGGGATGTACGTACCCATTCTTGGCCAATCTGCCACATTATATAGGCCGCGGAGACAACGCGCGCGAAACCTTAAATGTAGCTAGATATGTGATTCTCTGCGCATATACCTCTAATCGATGTTCGTGCCTCTGTAAGCGTTGTACACTGTACTCATCCTAGTAAAGCAGACAGCTAGCAGCTACATGCGACGAGGCTGTAACCGTGGCCATCCGCTACTGATGCTACACCTCGCTAACTGAAAAACGCTTCGCGCCATATAGACCTTTCCATCGGGCGAGGAGGGTAGGGCGCGCGGAGAGCCTTTCCTCCTCTCTGGCTTGGGAGATCCGGCGCGGCGCTGCTTGAAAGTATAGCTGTCGCGTGCTGTGGAACGATTTCGAGATGTTTTAGATGGTACTTTGTGAAATATACGCCATGTCCGTTCATATAAGGTCGTCAGGGAAGCCTATCGGTGCATCGGTAACTACCGTAGGCGGAAATATCTTTTGGGGGCGCAAGAATGTGACGCGCTTTATCAGCCGCGGTGTACGCACATTATCAGTCGCGGTGTGTGTATGTGTTGTGAACTATTTTGCTTATATCGGTTTTAATTCAACAAAGAAAACCGGTGTCTCTGTATTAGCAGCATGAAATGGTAAATCTGCTCACTATCTGATCGCTTAGCGGAGGGAGTAAAACAAATCATAAGAGCGCATGCTCGTGCCCGGCTAACCTAAGGTAAGCACGAAACATCTAAGCGGCAGACGCTATCAAATATTTGTGATGCACCGGCATCGTTCTCGTGCATTTCAAGTGTAGTAGGCTTGAAATTACCATATGTCTACGCTAGCCTTCCTGCATGAGGGCGATGGCGCTGCTCAACACAGCGATCACTGCGGTTGGTGAACCAGCACGATACATATGTAAGATGTGCGCTTCGCATTGCCTTTTTGGCCTGTATACAGCCATAATATATGAGAGGGATCGCATAAAAAGAATGCGATGCTTATTTTTGAGGACAATATTTCCGTAATATATGTGAATGCGTCGTAGAGAACGGAACGTACACAACCGAAAAAAAATTCGGTTATCATCCTCTTTCTCGAAAAAGCGAGAGAAAACGGGCTAACGCCGCACAACGTCTATAAATATATAACCGCTGATGCCGTATGTTTGGACCATGCGGTATATAGAACAAAGGTATCTGTAATACAGCACCTACCACTGCTTAGGACGCTCGCCCAGTTCGTAGACAATCCCTTTGCTGGACAAGCTTAATTCAGACTGTAAGGTATGCTGCTATTACTTGCCAAAACCATTTTATTCAGGGGCGGAAACCTCATCCATCGAACCAAGTAGTCACGCAATGTAACCTGCAGCGAACAGTTTGAACGCTTGTCAAAGTATAACATCACAGCTTCTATCGTAGCAGAACGGTACCCACGCTGTTACGATCGTCGCGTATGTTTCATGGCTCCTAAACCGCAGCTTAGAAATAGAGGATAATACTGCAATAAGGTCACATTAGTGATTGGAACATTCAGAAATACACAATTGATCTCCGAGGCTGATTGTAGGCCCAAATATGCGCGCACACATCGCGCTGCGTGTTCCGTCCACCTCAACGCCAGCAGAAATTCCGGCCATGACGCCTTAAACCACTTCAGCACGTCTCACAGAACCATTTACCACGTACAAGACGCACGTCATACTAAACAGACCGCACGACCGCGAAAACAAACGCCAAAACCTACCACCGAGCGTATACCTGCCATGCAAAAGACCGCTTTCACCCAAACCAGTATGGCGCTGCTCTTAGGCGGCGCCACTGCCTTCACAATATGGCGGCGCCTACAAAAAAACGGTCTATAGATTTTCAACGTTACGCGTTGAATCTGCGTGTGTTATTCTACTGCGCGTCCTAGCACGTGTGGCTCTGTGTTATAGTCCACCGTGCACACTTCCTTCATCAAGCGCGCGTAGGCCTGTGGGTATCCTTCGATTAACTCTCATGCGCGAAACTCTGGTGAGCACAACACACTGGAGCCACAATGGAGAGTAGTGTTATTTATTCCCTTCCTTCTGGTGCAGCTCGTGTGAGTGTTAACCGAGGCGAACGTTGTACTATTTCTCGCAGTAGAGAGAAATCGCGCAGACAACAGTGACGGTAGAATTTTAAAAATCCCCTCTTACAAATAGCACAATTGTACCCCTTCAGACGAAATAGTAGATGCGGGTATTGCGCGATAGATCGGATTGTGCAATCAATTGAGTCTCAAAAATTCCCGATACCCTTTGTAGTTAGTCAGCTTACAGCCCATATGGCAATTTACGAATTGTAGCCGGTGAGTTTGGTTTCTAAACTTTCTGTATGGTCTAAAGAGAAAATACCCGCACATATTCGCTGCAATAATGCGAGTGCCTTGAGTAAGCGTCTGTGTTGTCTCCCGTCCTGTTGCGTTGCCTCGAACTCTGGTGGAGAATTTCGAATCGAATTTCAACACGCTCCCAAGCCCCCGTATTTCTTGAAGATTTCACTTTTCTCTTTCTTTTTCTTTCACTCCCCCCTTTTTTTCTGTCTTGGTGCCGCCCTGGTTCCCCCCCCCCCTTTTTTTTCTTTTTTTTCCCTTTTTTTCTGCTTCTATTTCTTTTCTTTTCTCCCCGCGTGCCCACTCTCACGCTCTTGTCCCCTCGTCTTGAGAATGAAGCTCACAGACGTCGGACGACAGCGCTTGTTTACTCTTGTAATCTCTCTCTTTAAAACCAGCCGCCAGCGACAACACCCGCACGTGACGTCACTGCACTAACCCTTTAAAACTAACACGCCGAGGATGACGAGGCCGCCTTTGACGAAGATAGGTCCTCCTATCGAAACGTTGGCCAGCCTGTCTGCGGCACTTCATCCCTGTTTACAAACTTTATACCACAGTGTGCTATTCCATCTGTCAGCCCCTTTCTTGTAATTGTACCGGGAGGAATTCGCGTGCAAAGACTCACGCCGATGGCGGTGTTGAGCGCGGTCATCTTGCCGGCGTCCGTGTAGTCGGCGACCGGTATGCCGCGCACCTCGATGCCGTTGAAGTGGCGCTTGAAGCGCGACGGCACGTTGCCCATAAAGGTGTTCAGGCTGCGGCCGAACCCGTCGGTGTTGGACGTGAGCACGGCGTAGTCGACGGACACGAGCGCCTGGGCCCCGTCCACCGCCCGCAGCCGCTCCACGCTCAGGGCTAGGCCTGGGTCGATCAATCGATCAATCAATCAATCAATCAATCAATCAATCAATCAATCAATCAATCAATCAATCAATCAATCAATCAATCAATCTGTCCGTCTATCTATCCATCAGTCTGTCTGTCTGGCCGTCTGTCTGTCCGTCTGTCTATCCATCAGTCTGTTTGTCTGGCCGTCTGTCTGTCTCTGTCTTGTTTCGTCATCGTGATGCCATCGTCGTTTCCTTACCTGGATATATATCAGGATATGCCACGTGATCACATGAATGGCATTGCATGACATGACATAAGTGACATGACATGCATGTCACGATCTGCCCTCTCACGCTGTCATGACCGCTCTTTAACTGAATGTATATCATGACATGCATGTCGTGCGAAGACATGTTTGACGTGATATGCATGACATGAGAAGTCTCACTTTTTGTCGTCTCACTGAAACTCACGTAACAAGCACAACTGTTTATACGAACACGTTTGCCCATCTGGTGACCGACGAGCCCCGAACGATGCTGGATAACCTGCTGCCCGTAAAACGATTTGCATAACATCGATTCCCAGAGTAAGTGGCATCTGGGCAATTTTTTGTCACTCCTAGAATGCCGAATAGCATTTAAGCGATAACGAGGTGTTTTAAATGTGGGAACGTTAATAGGAACCTTCAGCTCGGGGCGAACTCCGATTTTACTGCTCAACATAATTGTGAAACGCAAAAATGTCTTGAGGGGACAACCGCTGCAGCAATTTCAATGAAGAAAGTCAGACTGTACTAAACAGAACGGAATTTTTATTCAGGAGATTGTATGCCTTACAAAAATTGCCTTAAATCGGGTAGTTTCAAGAAAAAAATAGAAGCACGGCGTTCACAAATCCTTCCACGAAAACATATATCGCAGTTGTGTAAATGGCATTTATTAAAGTCTCGAGCAGACAAACTTGGCTTATAAATTTACTGCTTACATGCAAATATTACAACCTTCACAAATGTTTTGTATAACCGTTACTCACAATTTAGGGCTATATTTAAAAGCGGTGCATAGCGTTTTTCCATATTTGCGGCAACGCTCATAGCTTCTTCTACTCGCTATTTTGTACTTTATAAAATATTTGTGGTTATTTTTTCAACCTCGTAGCTCTATAACCTACCTGTAATACGTCTTCTCGGTGCTATAAGTAATAATATTTAATGAATGAATGAATTATTTAATTAATTGATTAACTAAGAATACACTAATTTTGTCCTCCTTAAGTATATTAATACGACCATCTTACAGAATTTTGATGTCCTTTCTTATTGCTGAGTTAGAGTTCTATGCTTGACAGTTAAGTTTTCTAAAAGCTTGAAAATTTTAAATACGCAAATAATTCGCAACCTAAATAAAAAAAAATATGAGTAACTGGAAAGAATGGACATTGCTTTCTTTTTTTTTTTTTTTGAATGAAACAAACCTGATCACCCTCGCTGCCATACTTCCCGAGAAAAAAAAAACAATTTCTCCATTGCCATGCATTCAGGTAAGTGATACCGAGCTAAAGCTTCCACTTGGGCGAAGGGCAGATATTCGTAGTCAATCTAAGCCGCCGACGCAGGAATCTCCATGACAGAGCGAACGCAAAAAAGAAAAAAAATACTCACTTTATGTGTTCCGTTCGAACCGCAGTCTACGGAGAGTTAATGCGTTAGCATTAGCAGTGTCAAAGTGGGATATATATATGTATAGTGCAACTGACGGGGGTGCGTTCCTGACCACCGTCACTTGCACTTCGCTCCTCGAAGAAGCAGGACGAGTGTCGAGTGAGCTCCTGAAGAGCACTTTCCGATGCGCTGAACGCGGTTTGAGACCTGGATCCGGGACCTCAGAGAGGTGCGACGCAATGCTACCGCATTTCTTACGCATTTACTGCTAACTCGCCACTGCATTTTCGGACAAGTTCTTCGTCGGTCTAAAAAAAAAATAAGGGTGTACCGCTTCCAAAGCTTTCAACAGATACGTATCATTGACAGAAAAGAGATATGTCGCAGACTCTAGTGGTGGCACGCTGGTAATCACGTCGACGTCGAAACGACCTCCTGGGCTGACTTTATCATGCAAGCCTGGAATGCTGTCACAATTCGAGCGGGCTACAGCTGGTATACGAATGGGTGGTGCGGAGAACAGGCGCACAAGAGCGAGAGAAGAAAGGCCTTAAAGAAAGAAAGGATTTATTTTCTAGTTTGTTTCGCAAAAACAACGAAAAGACCACGGTGGTGGGAGGGCAAAAACTCGGGATTCCGAGCGCAAACTATCAAGTGTTCGGAAACTATAGAACACGTGGCCTAATCCCAACCGCGGAACATGCCCTCCCATCAGGCTTGCCGAAGTCATTGATTGTCGCCAATTAAGCTAATTTCTTTCTTGCTGGAAGCTCTCAGAACTATGGAAGGTGCGCTGGAGGGGGGAGGGCATGCTTACCATGAAAATAAATCTTACTGACATAAGCTTGTATAATGCTCGAAGTCTTGTGTATGCGTACTCGCTGCATAACAACCGGCTCTCGAGTTTCCGGTTGGGTTCGTTGCTTCAGCTATTCGTTCTTGCATTGCTGTTCACGCTACACAGAAGTATTACGGCAAAAGAACAAGCAGGTGGGTGTGCCCGGGGCAATCATTCGCTGCGTTTATTACTGCGACAACCGTGGATACATTACACTCAGTATTCTTTTATTTTGTTGTTGGTGTAACTGGATACTAAAGATAAAACTCAATCAGGTAAAACCATAAAGCAATCCTGCAAAATAATTTTCGCTAATTTTGATTACTTGAAGAAAAAATCAAGACCAAACATTCCTTTTTTGAATTTCGTGCCGGAATCTCAGCGCCGGTAGGTAAGTGTTGACGTTATATGCTTTTCAAGTTTCCTTTTTATCGTTTTTGGGTCGTGGTGGAGCAGTAAGAATCTTTGACGCTTACTAAGTTCAGTAAGGCTCTTTTAGTATGTAGAATGGTACACCTATACCGATTAAATAATTACACCCGAGTAGATACCGTCAAAATATGTGACGTCACGGCTTGCTGTAGTGGGAACTACAAGTTGGCTTCGAGCAATGTTTTGTTTCCAAATATTCTTTACCTTATGAAGCCTCCTGTCACGGTAAGGGTGGCATTTCTTTTTTGAGGGGTGGAGGGAGGAAGGAGCAGTCTGGACGCGTAACTTGAAATAGTATTTCGTGTATTGTGTCGCAACCCACGACGGGTGCCCCGTGACTTATTGCTACTTTCAATGCTCCAGCTTTGCTGACGTCACAGCACCTTCGACTGCAGCGTCTGCTCTCGGAAGCGAAGGCCACGTCTAAATTTAAACATCGGTTCGACACCGGTCATGGTGCTGTACATCATAGAGCAAATTAAATTCTGGCGTTTGACGTGCCAAAAAGCACGATATGATTACGAGGCACGCCGTAGTGGGGGAGCACTCCGAATCAATTTTGACCACCTGGCGTTCTTCAACGTGCACCCAATCCACGGTGCACGAGCGCTTATGCCCTATTACCTTACGATTAGAGAAAAACAAGCAAAGATTTAGGTGGCCCCACTGGTCAGTAACGGCGAGTACCTTCCTGGACGCTGCCATCGGACTGCGTCAGACCCAGGGCGACGAAGACGTGGCAGACGCCCTCGGGCAGGCGCACCCACAGGTTCGCGGAGCTGTCCTGGCGCACCGAGCAGATGACCAGCTTGCCGTACAAGAGACCTGCGTGTCAACGGGGCAGACAGCGCGTGTGCCAAACTCTGCGAGCCCTACGTTGTACCTGTTGCGGAAAAGTGGAACAATCAATGCGATCAGGTGAATTAGGAGCACAAATTGAGCTAGTTGGATGAGCCTTATGGTTATAAACAAACACTCAGCACTAGGACAAAGCACGAAGAAATAAGTGCACGAACAGCTTTCGCGTCGTGCATGTTCTTTTCTTTTTTTTTGTCGTCCCTTATCTTGGCGCTGAGTTTTGTATGCAACCAACGTTATCCAGGCACCTCACCGGGAGCACCACAGGGGTAGCCTTTTGTTTATTCTCAACAACCGTTTCTTTCGCTCTCTCTTTCTCTGAAGTCGGTTTCCGAGCCCTTCGCGTTAACCGTAGCCGAGGTGGCCAGTAAAACGTTTTCTTGAGCAAGTTGGCCGCATAACTGAGAAGGAAAAAACAGCAGCGCGAGAGAAATAAGGAAGAGACAATGTACACAGTACTGGCCAGAAGAATGCTACTCGTCTCCTGCTTGTTTATTTCGGACTACTGTTTTTCCTTCTCAGCTATATGTGGCCAACCGGACTATTGTAGTGGGGATTTGCTATACACCGCGGCGATAGCAGTTGTAATATTGTAGCGCATACAGACGAGCACGCAAGAAGGCACATGAAAGACATAGACATGGCGCTGTCTCTGTAATATTGCGTCATCGCTCGTATGTGAGCTACAGTAATATTCCAAGATGCTGTGCCAACAAGTCCGTATTGCAACAATAGCAGTTGTGTCGGCGAATTCACGTTTGCTTATTCCGATCGACGATATGCGCCGCGCTGGGGAAACAATACGCAAAAAAAGAAGAAACGAGACCAGCACTAAGCGCAGACTTGGAACAAAGTCTAATGCTAGGGGAAGTAGATAAATACAAAAACCAAGGATCGTGCGCATCAGCAGAAACAGAAGAAAAACAAAACGAAGGAACACGCAATCCTGTGATAAGGCAAAATAAAGACGAGGCAGGAAATGAAACCAAGCCGAAGTGTCTTGATTTAGGAGCTACCGCCTTGTCACGGTCATGAAAGCCAGGCCGCGGCGCGCGATTCAAAATTCGGAAGCCGACTCAGCCTCTTGCGGAGGTCGATCAAAGACGATTATTTTGCTGAGCAAATTGCGGCTGAGAATAGCGTGGAGTCACTGTCCACGGCACTCTGTCCCGTCACCTGTCGGTTAGATTGACACCTGCCGGGGTGAGGCAAGTAGAAGGAGCGTCAGACTGCGGAATGTTTTGCATTACATTATCTTCGGGATCGGCCCACGACAAATGCTAGGAACGTAGATACCCGATGCGGGAAACTGTAACTCGCTAAGGACGGAGTTTTCTTCAATAACACAAGCTCAGTACGGGACATTGTCGGACGTTTGAACAGCATTGTTTGCTGTGTACTCCACATCCACGGAGAGCAGCAGGAAGCAAAGCACTAGTGCCCCAGAACACTGTCACACGTTCTAGATGAAGTGCACGCCCTACAACATCCGGGAACTCTTGGCAGCAGCGCGCCGTTTGGCTGTCGCTGCCGGTCGACCGGTGATCTAATAAAGTTTGGGAACTGACTTCACGCCCATAGCCACAAATGCGGGACATAGTACCGGTGGGCGTCGGCTCTGTGCTGTAAAGCTGACTGAACTTCAGAAAAAAAACCGATGTATTTGGAAACATTTCCGGGAAATTGCAGCTATGCGGTAATAAAACTCCAGGGTCCTGAGCAGCTGAGATTGCATGAATAGGTGAAACATTCAAATTACACTGCCCAAGCGTTAGCGCTTATACGGTACAAACATTATCTCAGGTAACTCGATGCATCAAAACGTCGCCTATATGCAGGTATGTGCATGGTTTTGCTTTTTCGAGGTGACCGTTTATTGAGCCAAAACAACTTTTGTGAGGCGTTCGTTAACGGCGGATTCGTTCTCTCCGCACACGAATAAAAAAAGCAAGGAAGGAATCTATTTATTGGGGACAAAAATAAGTGAAGTTGTCAGCAATCATGCCCTGTGCCTAGAAAGGTTCCGTGTAGGGTCACTAAGAATGTCGTCAGCGATGCTCGATATTTACACCAGCTGCCATTCACATCCCTTAAATGTCAGCACCCTTACAAAAATTGTACGAATTATGGTGTGTTCGTTGTGAAGTTTTGTTTCGTTCAATGGACCATTTGTTGAGATGCAAGTGAGTGTTGGGCATCATTTTTTCGAGGTCGCAGTAGTGGCGCAGCGCATCCAGAAAGGAAAGTGCGTCCTGAAGCACCGGCCATGGAATCTGCTTGACGGCGCTGGCAGCGCGCGTCCCACGTGAAAGCGTTTGTACGTAAAGTGGACGGAAGCATCATCCTGTCAGCAGTCGAGATAAGGAGGCGTTTAGAGTATTGGTGAAACAGGGAAAAGGTTCATACGACTGGATCCGTTACAGCCAGGCATAGGTAGACGTACAAGGTAGATGTTTTAACAGAAGAGAGAGAAAAAAATGAGATTAAGGATATGTGTACGCAAATGCTAAAATAAAAAGCATGTGTAGCACACCTGATTAACTCACGCAGGCTAGGTGACCATTTGTCACTGCTCCGTTTCGAAGGGGATGCCAGCAAATCGTCACCACCGCCAAGTTCGACATATCTAATGTCCAATTCGTCAAATGGGGAAGTTACTTCACGTGAGTATCGGTCAGCAAGTTTCGCTTGCTCTATGTGGAGAATTCGTTATCTCCAAACTTTGGATGACGTGTATAAGGAAGTAAAACGAGGCAAACAATGTCATTATGCCACCCAAGTATTTGCGCCAGTAAGCGTTAATGGAGACCAGATATGCAAGCGGACAAAAAAAAAAGAACAATTCACTCACTCGGTTTGCCGCCGTCGGCTGTACCAGGGCCTACATGCGAGATAAGAAAAAAGACATCGTGCATCGATCTCGAATGACTTGACGGCATACTTCGCGCAGAATGCAAATATGGCTTAAATGCAATATTAAAAGGCAAAGCAATTCCGTGCGACATCACTCACAACAAACGCTTTACATAAAGGAATAGCATATTTCAATACATTTTGAATCTCACGGACAAAGCCAAACACTAATTATTTTTCAACGATGTTAAAAAAGTAGGGACGACTACATTGCGTATGTTGCGTAAATTTTATTACCCTGACGAGACGTTTGGGCAGCCTATTGTTCATGTTAAAAATACTCCGTGCTGGAAAGCACCAAAAGCAGTTACACGGCTGCACTAGCCAATTCAACCGTTTATTAAAAATTGAAAATTATTGGAGCGATACCAGCTGGATGAGCATATATCACATGTGCTCTAACGAACCGCAGTATCTCAAGACAATTACATGAACTGACTGCAGTTTGCTTTATTTCTTTTTATATGTCCATACGAATCCCTCAGGAAAATGTGTAAAATATTACGCGTACCTTAAAGCTCCTTCCTGCTATGTGCTTGCAAACAGCCTGACCCGCGGTGCTGGCGTAGCAGTTATGGTGTTGCGCTGCTAAGCCTGAGTTCGCAGGATAAATTCTCGGCCGTGGTGGCCGCATTTCGATGGGGGCGAAATGCAAAAAAACACCGTGCGTCGGGCGCATGTTGAATAACCCTTGGTCGTCAAAATTAAATTCCGTGTCCCCCACTACGGCGTGCCTCATGATCAAATCGTGGGTGGCACGTAAAACTCCAGAGCTTATATTTTTTGAAGTTGTTTGCGTTGCGTTGCCTGCATTTTTTTTCTAAATGAAGGAAAGTGTCAAAGCGGTCTACATTAGCCGATGGCTGAATAAAAAAATATTCAGCAGTCAAGGCCACCAATCTAATGTGGGTCCGCTGAATGGAAGGTTAAGCATACATTCCAACTCTCCTTATGATGAAGTCTCACCCGACACAATGACAACCACATTATACTTTACACTCGTTAACAGCATGTATTCACCACACACTTATATATAGGCATATATGGGAGACATTGAAGACTTAGTCAAATCAAAGTTTATTTTTGTGCAGTTGAGACAGAGAAAGGAGGATTGTATTTCCAATTAAGCTGCTTCTTAGAACAGCTTGACTAGTTCACAGCCACGTAAAAGAATTTGGTGACATGAGGCCACTTCGTTGTGTAGGAAATTCCTTATATCCGTATTCTTTATGCTGTGATTCCGCATTTGCGTTATCCAGCAGTCAGAGTGTCAGACTACTATTGCTCCATCGTAATATTTGAGGTTGCCAGGGCAATGTAAGGGCAAGCTAAATACGGGAACTTCAAGCTGCATTCCAGCATTATGCTTCCGCAAAAGCAAACACGAGCACCCTCTACTTTAGGGCGACGCTCGGTTATCCAGAAAAGACGTAGAAACAAAAGACGGGTGGTGACGCCGCGCCAACTGCACCAGAACGCGGTGACGTCACGAAGTTTTACAACGTATACTCGTGCCTAATTAAGTGCTGATCAGTAAAGAAGGCCTCGTAGTGAAATATTTAGCGCGCACAATCGACAAGGACACAGTGAAGGGGACACTAAATCTTTCACTATGAATTCGTACGAATTCGCCCAACTATCAGTTTTGCTGCAGAAAGAAGGCCTACGTCGCATTTTAAAAGAGCATCGGAGTGAACCGAGCTGCGAGTTTCCGTGACATTTATTAAGCCAAAAAAGAAAGGACGAAAATATAAGTGCTTTGAAATATCTGACGTCACAACGACGCAGTGGCGGTGTACGCTTTTCGGCCGCAACACGCAAGGTAGGTATAGAGTGCTCAGCGATTGAAACGCGACGCTCGGACGGAAAGGCAGCCGGCGCTTTGTGCGCCACCGGTGAGCACTGCGTGATCGCTGAAGGGGCCAAATCAAGTCGCAATGCATCCCATAGACACTAGTTTTCATGTCTTTGATGCCGTGTAAAACATGCATGATGAGCTCGGCGTCCCCCAGTGCCCACCAATAGCGTGAACAGTGCCGGCACCAAGCGCTCCGGGTGTCTGTGTTTCAATCGCTATGCACTGCACATTTGACCTTCAGTGAGAAGGCAACCTTGTCCCGCCTGATGAACGAAAATGCGAGTTCTGATGAGTATGCTGGAGCACTCTAAACTGAATCATCATTCCGCGTCTTTTGCAAATACGCACATTTCTGAAGGTGTGCCTAGCTCGATCATGCTGTGAGGGGACCAAGAGTTTATTTATTTGAAGTACCTTACAGACCCGTGGGACACTGTGTAAGGGGGGGGGGGGAGCGAATAATCCCAAGAGTGCATGCACACACAACCAGATGAAAAAGAAAGAAAGTACAATACATGGTAAATAAATTTGTTCACATAATAGCACTAAAGTAAAGGGGGCTAAGAAACGCGGAAATAACGAGAAGAAATATTGTACATACTTTAAAGCACACGATAACATAAAAAGCGCATGGCGCATGAATAAGTGCGCAATTCATCAAGCGTGTGATGGGAAAAAACGAAATGCTTAACTTCAAAATATGAACTGAAACATGAATATGAAACATGCTAAACGACGGTTTCAGTGAAATGTGTAATAATAAGTTGGTGATGTAATGTATCGGGATTAGACAGAGATGCGATGCTGTCTGGTAGATTATTCCATGATCTGATGGCTCGTGGTACTGTTGAGGAAATAAAAGCTAAAGTGTCACCATAGATCCGTGTAAGACTCAAATGATTGTGCAATCTTTTGGACGTGCGAGATGGCACATCGAGGTGAAAGGAACATGATTGATTGGAGTGTACACACTTGTGAAATACTATTAGTAGAGCGACGTCATGGCGTGTGCCTAAAGATCGGAGATAAGATCACTTTTAATCTGAGTGACGCTTTAATGGTAGGTATAGTTTCTTGAGATGAATCGTGCGGCCCTATTTTGGATGGATTCTGAAGTGGTGACTACATTGTTATGATAAGGAGACCAAATGGAGGAAGCAAACTCAAGTTGTGGGCGAACAAAAGTAAGGTAGGCTAGTTTGCGAATATTAGCAGGGGAACTTCTGAGGTTACGGCGTAGGTACCCTACAGACTTAGGCGACGGCGCATATGGACGTGATAAGAAATGACCGTGAAAGATCTGATGAAAGGTTAACACCGAAACATTTGTAATGGAAGACATGAGAAAGTAAGTGATCTCGAATGCGGTATGTATAACTAGAATTGTTATGTTTGCGGCTGAATGAAATGACTTTACATTTCGATACGTTAAGGGTCATTAACCGTGTTTTGCATCACTCTTTGATAAGATGAAGATACACCCGCCGTGGTTGCTCAGTGGCTATGGTGTTAGGCTGCTGAGCACGAGGGCGCGGGATCGAATCCCGGCCACGGCGGCCGCATTTCGATGGGGGCGAAATGCGAAAACACCCGTGTACTTAGATTTAGGTGCACGTTAAAGAACCCCAGGTGGTCAAAATTTCCGGAGTCCCCCACTACGGCGTGCCTCATAATCAGAAAGTGGTTTTGGCACGTAAAACCCCATATATTATTATTATTAAGATGAAGATAGTATTGGAGTTCCAGGTGGTGATTAGCAGATTTAAGGGGGGGGGGGGGGGGTTGTAGATGATGCAATCATCCTCGAAAATTAGCATAGATGAAGAAATGTTATTAGGTAAATCATTTATATAAATAAGAAATAATAATGAACCAACTACGCTGCCCTGCGGCACACCGGAAGTAACTGGGGAAAGATTAGACGACAGATTATTAACAAGTAAGAACTGGTGGCGATGCGAAAGGAAGTTACGAAGCCATGATAAAGTTAACGAGTCTAGAAGGAGTGATGATAATTTTGAAATCATGCGGCAGTGAGCAACGCGGTCTAAGGCTTTGGCGAAGTCAAGAAATATGCAATCAGTTTGTAGGTTATCGTTCATATTAAAATCCAAGTCAGTCATTAGTTCGAATAGCTGTGTTTCGCAGGAATGATTCTTTCTAAATCCATGCTGATTAGCGTGAAAAATTTGTTGTCCTCGAGATGACTGAAAACATTAGGTGCGATTATATGTTTTAGCATTTTGCAGCAGATGCACGTAAGAGATATAGGACGGTAATTTTCAGCTGAGGTTCTGTTTCCTGTTTCAAACATAGGTATTACTTCAGCTGTCTTCCAGTCAGAGGGTAGTATTCCAGTAGTTAAGGATTGCTGAAAAATGTGAAATAAAAATTTCCTAGACACTCAAATTGTATATTTTAATATTTTGGAATTATTGCCATCAAGACCGGCTTAAGTAGATACTTTAAGGTTATTTATGAGGCACTCGATGTCTTCTTCAATTATTTCAATGGGTGTCACGTAGTGGTAATCGAGATCGGGAGCTGTAGGAAGATTAAAGTGAACTTCTGAAGTAAAAACAGATGAGAAGAAGGTGTTCAGTATTGCGGGGCACTCATTGTCTGGTATGGGAGTGTTTTTACTTTGTAGGGAACTAGGTGTAACGATCGGGGCATGATCGCTTGCTAAACTTTTTAGGATTAGTTTTCATAAGTGAGGCAAAATCATGTGCAGAGCATTATCTTTCGCAGCGGATAAGGCAGAGCAATAGGATTTTAGACAAACATTGTGTGTGTCCCAAGCTGAACGGGTACCCGCCCGCGTGGCAGTCTGGTATAACCGGTTTTGTTGTTCCTTAGTTGCTTAAGCTTCCTAGTGAACCGAGGGTGAGATGTATATTTATTTATTGTGATTAGAGGGACGTACTGGCTGACCAAAGAGGAAACCCTATCTCTATAGAGTGTCTAGTTTTCATCAATGCCTCGACTGTTAAATGAAGGTAGAAATTCATGCTAAAAGAAGGTTTCAAGTTCTGTGTTGATATCTGTGAAATTAGCTTTATTGTAATTGTAAATTGTCTTCGTCCCATAGCCCATAAACGGAACTGGAATGTCTAAATGACGATCACTGAATCCATCCAAGTGTGTTATCTCTTTTATCGTTTCTGATGCTGTTGTAAGTATATTAATTAGATCTGATATGTTGGTCTCAGGGGTAGGTTGGTTAATGACTTGAGTGAGGTTGTAATCGAGTGTCAAGTTACAGATCAAATCCTGTTGAAATATGACAAGATGGTGATGAGCCCACTTGATTAAGGGGTAATTAAAATCCCCGACGAGATAGATGCTATCAGTAGGACATAGCTCAGTTGCCTTAGTAATACTGATGCGCAGCTCATTAACGAACGAATGACCAGAATCTCGCGGACGGTAACAAGCGCCTATCAATAACTTAACGGAAGATATTAAGCAGGCTGCCCAGACAACTTCGACATTTGAATCGGTGTTAACTGAGTAACAAGTTATTGCCCTCTTGATTCCTAGAAGTACGCCACCGCCTCTTTTATCAGTACGATCACGCATGTATATGTTATATAAATAATGCGCACCGGGAAGAATTTCATCGTCTGTAATGTTAGGATTCAACCATGTTTCTGTAAGAATGACGATGTGCGATTCACTGTCTTCTACGAACAAAGAGAACAAATGGCGTTTGGCACGAGGTTGCGAATGTTTGCATATGACAATGACAGTGAATAATAATTGATACGTGCACTCGACTCGTGGGGATCATTTGCACATTTACTGTGGCCTTGCTATCTGCTTAAAAGACAACCTGAAAGGCTTGTTTTGCGCCTTCGCAAATGCGTAAAGTTATTTTCTTATTCTTCGAGTTTCGAGCGAGAAATCTTCCCCCGTGGAGAAGGATGGAAGTACCCTTCAGTTTACGTGCACATGAAAGAATATGGACTTTGTCCTTGGAGTACGTTAATTTCGCTATAATTGGTCTACGTTTCTTGTCATAGTACTACCCTAGTCTGGGTACTCGCTCAAACTGTGTGCTTGTTGTGTTTATGCCGAGATTTTCTGATCGAAATTGGGTGATTTTTTTGCTCACATGCTGCCCAGTCTTCGTTACGATCGTCCACCATTCCAAAGAAGATTGCGTCGTCGCAAGGGATTATCTGCGTTATCGCACCTGGGTGTTATTAATGAAAGTTGCTGCGAGACAGAACGAAGAGCACGTGTGCCGACCTCATCAGAACGTTGATTGGCGATTGATGTTTCTAGCGTCGCTACCCTTTCGTGCGAACGGTTTACCTCACTCGGTGAAACCGCCTCCTGTTCTTTCGCAGTTTTACCTTCGGCCTCCTCAGTCTTGCGCCTCTCCATTGCGGCCACTCTTTTAGTTAAGTGCTTAATTGCTTTCTCAGCTGCAGCCTCCCTCTCTTTGGAACAGTTGAGCCCCCCCTAACAAAATATCTCGGCCGTCTTCCGGCTTTCGAGTTGTTTCGAGCACGGATGCATACGCGTCATATAATTTCTGCAATCTTTCTAAGGCAACGGCAACTGACTCAGCTTCAGCCATCGTCATGGGACCGGGATTAGACTCGATGTCACCTGAAAGCATGAGAAGTACACCAGATAGCGATCGCCACAAACAAATCTGCAGACCGTGTAACCACTTCGACCCATCAAGATACTTTAATGAGAAAAGTTTAATGTTTAAAAGTTTAATAAGAGCTAGAGGTGTTAGTCCAGAAAAAGGCCTTGCACGCTACACCGCATAAAGCTAGGCGAGAGATGAAGTAAACGTCGACAACAGGTAATGAACGGAAGAACAAGAATAATAACTAACAAGTACTTAGTAAATAAAACAGTAAACAAAGTAAAGAATACCTTATTTATGAAAGAAAAATAAATAAAAAAAAGAGTAAGGTGCAAACACTCTAACAGAAACAATAAATTACTGTATTAATGTTTGCTATCATGCTTGCTTCGCTGCATCTTGATACCCACCAAGGGGCTGTAACACTCCTGCCTTGGCTACCAAATGGCGGCTGGCAGTATTGAATGCATAAAATGAAAATAGAAATAAGCGAACATGGTAAATACTACAATACTTGATTAAGCCTGCCAAGTCGTGACTTAGTACTTGGCGATGGAATCGGGAACAACTGCTTTGTAAAATAAAAAAAAACTAATTCTGAGGTTTTATGTGCCAAAACCAGGATGCAATCATAACGCACGCCCTAATGGAGGACTCCAGATTAATGTTGACTCTCCCCGCCCCCTCCCCCGCCCCGTAGCTATGGAAACGCACCTAAATCGAAGCGCACAAGCGTTCCTTGCATTGCGCCCCCATTGGGAAGTGGCCGCCGCGGCCGGGATCCTAACCGCGACCTCGAGTGGAGCAGCGCAACGCTAGCCGCTGGACTACTGCGGCCGGTACATCTGCTTTTGTAGGCATGCTTACAGGATGGGACGGCGACACCACTTTCGTCGTCAGGGGTCGTCTTCCCTGCTCCTGTTCAGAAGAGAGAGAGGGAGAAAGAAAAAGAGCACCCCTACAAGTGACGAAGGCTGCAGGAGGACTCGAGCGGTTGTCCTCGTGGTGGACTTACAGTTCGAAAAAAGAAAAGAAAAAAAAAATACTCGCAAGCTTTATTTATTTTTTTTAGCTTAATTAGCATACTAAGCCTACTTCTCCGACTTTGGAGTACTGCTACAGTATATGCTTACTAGCCCTAAAACGTCGCTATCACTCGTGAAACACACACGCACACAGACACACACACAAAGAGGAAATTTTTATGCGTGACGGATGGTTTCCAGGGTTCAGTTCATGCTGGTGTATATGACAAAAATTAAAGGGTTTTTAAGGACTTTCAAGGTCCTGTGTGTGGATTTTCAAGGAACCCCACAGCGCCATAATTATACATGCGCGCACCCTCCTTTCCAAGGAGGGTGCACGCGTGTATAATTATGGAATACGTACTGTGTCCCTTGACAATTGCCCCTTGTCACGCTTGTTAAGCTTCACCGCAACACTTAATGTACGCTTCACCTCGTAACATCGCTGTGCTGAGGCGCAGCTGCCTTTCGGAAACCAGCATTATGCAACGCGCCATGCTTTCTAAGCTTCGAAGCCATACGCGAGGATTACAGAGGCGGAGTTGGTGCAATTACTGACAGCGGTGAATTCTTTCAATGAAAAACACGGCACCAAACGACAAGAACATTAATAGGGAACGTAGAAGCAGCGAAGCCTAGTGTTGCCGCGGTGGTAGCTACGGCTGCCAGCGGATCGGCGTGCGAGAGCGCTGGTTCGCGGCGGCGAGGTAATCAAAACGGCGGTGTCGGCTTTGATTGATGTCATTTGGAACCTTGATTCGAGAAAGCGTTTGATTCTGTCGAAACCTCAGCAGTCATGGAGGCATTACGGAATCAGGGTGTAGACGAGCCGTATGTAAAAATACTGAAATGTATCTATAGCGGCTCCACAGCCACCCTAGTCCTCCATAAAGAAAGCAACAAAATCCCAACAAAGAAAGGCGTCAGGCAGGGAGGTACGATCTCCAATGCTATTCACAGCGTGTTTACAGGAGGTATTCAGAGACCTGGATTGGGAAGAATTGGGCACAAAAGTTAATGGAGAATACCTTAGTAACTTGCGATTCCCTGATGATATTGCCTTGCTTAGTAACTCAGGGGACCAATTGGAATGCATGCTCACTGACCTGGAGAGGCAAAGCAGAAGGGTGGGTCTGAAAATTAATCTGCAGAAAACTAAAGTAATGTTTAACAGTCTCGGAAGAGAACAGCAGCTTACGATAGGTAGTGATGCACTGGAAGTGGTAAGGGAATACATCTACTTAGGGCAGGTAGTGACCACGGATCCGGATCATGAGACTGAAATAACTAGAAGAATAAGAATGGGCTGGGCTGCGTTTGGCAGGCATTCTCAAATCATGAACAGCAGGTTGCCACTATCCCTCAAGAGAAAAGTGTATAATAGCTGTGTCTTACCAGTACTGTCGCACGGGCCAGAAACCTGGAGGCTTGCGAAAATGGTTATACCTAAATTGAGGACTACGCAACGAGCTATGGAAAGAAGAATGATGGGTGTAACGTTAAGGGATAAGAAAAGAGCAGATTGGGTGAGGGAACAAACGCGAGTTAATGACATCTTAGTTGAAATCAAGAAAAAGAAATGCGCATGGGCAGGACATGTAATGAGGAGGGAAGATAACCGATGGTCATTAAGGGTTACGGACGGGATTCCAAGAGAAGGGAAGAGTAGCAGGGGGCGGCAGAAAGTTAGGTGGGCGGATGAGATTTGAGATTAAGAAATTTGCAGGGACGACATGGCCACAATTATTACCAGACCGGGGTTGTTGGAGAAGTATGGGAGAGGCCTTTGCCCTGCAGTGGGCGTAAACAGGCTGATGATGATGATGATTTGGGACCTGCGGTAGCGGCAAGAAATCCGGAAAATTGGACAGCAAAGGGTTCTTGCGTCTGAAATTACAGACGTTCTTATACATTGACTATGGGGTGCATGGTGGAGCCGCAAATTGGTCGTTGACTGTACACACGTAACTCCTCCAGCTAACGACACCGCGTCGAAAACAATACGTTATGAGTGCTCTCTTTTACTCGAGCCAGCAGTAGGGCGACGTTCCCTTTCAGTAAAATGACAGCAAATTTTCCCTGATTGAAGCACAAATTCCATGAGTTTTCCCTGAGTTTTACCAGACAATTCAAGATGCCTGAGAATTCCCGTTTTTTTTAAAACAAAATTGCAGCGAGAATTCAGGAGGGTTCAAATTTTCTCGAATACAATCACTGGAAGATTATTAAAATAAAAATTTAGGAAATTCAAGGATTTTCGAGGAATTGCGAAAATTCCAGGACTTTCAAGGCCTTGAAAACGATCTTTTCAAATTCAAGGGTTTTCAAGGGTTTCAAGGAACCGCACGAACCCTGGGTTTCGAAATGCGGCTCCCTCATGCGCAGAAGATCCCCGATGCTCTACCCATTACATCATATACTTCACCCCTCGTCTTTACTCTCATTTAGAGCATACATGTACGTCGAGAAATACCACGTAACACTTTTAAATAGTTCAATCGTGATGAGCCAGCGCTTCTACAGACGCTTGGCACATGAGTCGCGTCGCGCGGCCACCATTTACTCGTTAGCGCGAGAACGCGCGCTCTTCTAACAGTGAAAATTCAAGTTTTACGCTTCAAAGAAATACGCTATATGCAATTTTGCGCCATAGTTCATTCGAAGTCGCATATGCTGGACCCCACTTCCACAGCACCGACGGGACAAAACCGGCTGCAGTTGCAAGGCCGCGCGTAGTGATGCTTTAGTTAAGGCGCCCGCTCTAAACCTAAGCAATGAAAGTTTCAGAATGAAAACTACAGATTGTAAATGAAGGTTTCTTCAACGACACGGTGTGTCGCTAGCTTGTTAGAATGCTAATGACATTAGTGTCGGCAGTCATACTGAGATGGGTTCTGCAGAAATTTTTATTATTGAGGTAAGCAATAACTGGAGTAAGACGCGAATTCTGCGAAACTGTGTGCATATCTTAATTTGATTTATAATTGAGAAAAAGATTTAAATAATTGACAATCACTGGCGTCCTACGGAAAATATACCGTTAGGTATATTCAAGTGTTGTCTTATCTGACACATCGTAAGAAACAATCATATGCGCCACATTCGCGACACTATTGCAGTTGAGCCTAACATCGAGTAAACTGAAAGAGCAACAACGTAGAGCAATTCATTAAATTGTATAGTGACAATAATTGGCAAACAGTACAGCTCTCGGTACCCTATGGCGACCCCTTTTGGCTTTTTCTCCGCAGCATTTAGATGGAGTTGCTTCTTGGAACGAGGTCGCCAGATATGCTGCCTCAAGGAATCTGACGTAACTGAGTCATATTCGACATTGACTAAGCTAATCTCGTGTTCAGAAGCGCCGACAAAAATTTAATAAGTGGCGAGCTTTTACGTGCCATAACCGCAATTATCGGTAGTGGGAGGGCCCCGGATTTATTTCGACCACCTGGGCTTCTCGAACATGCACCGAATGCACCGTGCACGAGAATTTTCGCTTTCCGCCCCCATCGAAACGCGATCGCCGCAGTCGAGACCGAACCCGCGACCTTGTGGCTCAGCAGCGCACAGGCGGGGACAATGGTGCAGCTGAGTGCGTGGAACAGGGGAGTTCTTGCTTTCGCCGGCAGAGAGGAGGAGTTCTGCTTTCATCAGCTCCGCCAGGTGTGCGGTGAGAAATCACCGAAGTCTCCTGGGAGTCTTACCTCCATATTGTCAAACCGTACTCCACTAGTAAGTTCTTCCTGCACTGCACTTGGGTTACTAAAGCACCACGCCTCGACTGAAGTAGACGCTACACTTGTTCTTAATAAATAATTAAGAGTATTCTTAATAATAATCTCCATTCTTCCAATAAAGCGCGGGCACGTTTCTGTCGACGGGCTGCCCTGCCGTCACCTTTCTTGAGTGGAGGTACGCTTTAGAACACAGAAAGGAGGGGGGGGGGGCGGTTAGTATCGAGACTCCCGTATGTGACTGCAAAATTAGCACCCTCAGCGTCAATTTTCATTATGAATATATCCGCAGAGAAAGCGATCTGGAAGTATCAAATAAATGAAGCTTTCATACAATACGGGTGCCTTCAAGTTTCTGTTACAAACCTTCTTACGTGTGCAGAAACAGAGGCAAATACTATTTGCAGTGTACTTAGAATACACTGTAACATACCACAGCGTACCATAAACTTGAAATCAGAAAGGGTATTTAACAACTTTTTGTTCAAAGTATGTGCTTGTCACGTGTACCTGTACGACAAAACTCTCTCCCCCAGAGTGCGTGGACTTGCTGTTCAACTATTCCCTGCGCAGCCAGCCCAGCCTTCTTATTGAATAGAGTGAGAATCTGCCTTTCAAAACCATGTATACGTTTGCGTGCTAAGGTTTTTCGTTCATTTGTTGTTTTTCTAGCGCTTGCGGGTAACACGGTAATGGTACGGCACGTAATGTGCCGTATGTTATACCGTAATGGCACTATGTAATCTATACCGTATCTAATACCGCATTGGTACCGTACGTAATTTCGCGTAAGGATGTGGCAGTAACTATATACTTCTCGGGTGTTTGCCCTCGTCCAATCGGTAAGTTTTCTACTTCTTTTTCTTATGGCGGTTTACTTGGTAATCCGCTCGCTTAAAGCTAAGTAAATCACAGCGCATTAAAGACAAAGACAAACCGCCAGAAAATAGACACAGATGGCTCTGGAGTTTCAGCTAAAAGCGCTGAGACACGCGTTCGCGTTCTCCAAGCAAAGCCTACATTGCTTCATATGCGCTAAAAGAAGTCTCGCAGGACGAAGCCGCGTCAACCACTTTCACCGCGACGAAGAAAGCAAGGGCTAACAGCGCATATGCTGCAGTGACTCACCCCGCTTGCCGTAGATGAAGTAGAGGACGCCGACGACGACCCACAAGGTGCAGATGAGGAAGACGATAGTCAGCAGGTACTGCATCATTCCGCCAGTCTCCTGGGTCCTGCGGTTGCACACGGAGTTATACGTTTGTGCGCGCGTGTGGCGCCGCAACTCCCAAATAGTGCGCGCACACGAATGTCAAATATGACGACGACACGATGCGCATGCGCAGTGTTGGCCCCACTTTCTGTTCTGCCACGTCGCGCTATAACAAAGCTGTGCACGCGCCTCGCATCCGGATAAAGATCGACCGCATCGTCAAGCACAACACGGCTCCTTTGCGATGTTCTCACATCGCCCGCGATAGTGCGATATTCATACGACTTGCTGAAATAAAAAGAAACCTGGGGATTTACGTATTAAATCTACGACCTCATTATGAGGCGCGCCATACTGAGGGGTTCGGAATTAATTTTGACAACCTGTGGTTCTTTCGCGTGTATTTCATACTAGGTGCACGAGCTTTTTTTCTTTTTTTTTTTTTTGGCGTTCCGCTCTCTCCGGAATGCGACCGCTGCAGTCGGGTTGGAACCCGTGGAGCTCTGCACCGCAACGCCTTTGCCACTGGACTACCAGGAGCGGGATGACTTCCTGAATTATGGCGGTTATTAAGGCGCTCCGCTCTGAACCAACGCCTGGAGAGGCAGAGACGTTCGTTCATGAGTCCGCGCTCCTCCCTCCTGGAGTAACTGAATCGTGACGCAATTCGCAGCTAAACGCAGACCGCTGGTCGGTTTTATCAGCGGAAGGCGAGGATCGACACCAATGTGCGAGTAAATCAATCCCAACTGTTGCTGTGACAAACTTGGAACAAAATTTCGAGCCGTCCTTCGCCGCTGCGCCAACGAGCACACAACGTATAAAATGTCTACGCAAAGCTGGGCGGTGACAAATTACGTGAATATTTTAGAGTAAAAAAATGCATATCCGATTTCTCCGCTGATTCGGGAGAAGTGACGGACTGTTGGTCACACGCGACACTTTCTTGTCCACTGCTGTCAGTTGGCACACAAAACCCACGTGATCAGCTCCGTGACTCACCGCTTTGGCTACCGTGTTTCGGCTTGAGTCTCGCGCGCATTTTCGTGACCTTTCGGTTGTTTTCAACCTCGCGAAAGGCGATAAAGAATATATATATATATATATATATATATTTTACCTTGCCGAGGCCTGCAGTATGCCTTATGCGCAACACTCGTCTAAGATGAGACATTGTACAGGGCGACACTTTTGGCAAGTTACAATATTTTTCGACGCATCAGCATTGCAGAATAAAGGCTGCCACATTACGAAATGCTCGCTTTATTTCTAAAGCCGCGTCTACGGGAATGTCACATTGGCGTCCCATTTTTTCCGACGCGCCAAAGTGCTGTACTACTGGTCACCGTTTGCCCGTGGTGCGCCATCCATCGCTCCGCAGTGTCGAAACCTGCTCCCAGAGGGCGCGTTTCTGCCCCGCCAGAACCGTGTTGCCTTTTCCCTCCCCCTTGTTGTAATGCGGCAATGTCTACACGGGCAGCGCGACACAAAATTACCCTTCTCAATCTACCTTCGTCTGGCGTGTGAATGTGTTTCGCCTTCCTAAGCGCATGTCCCACTGTCAGACATGCGATTCCGAAACGTGGAACTGCGTGAGAGCGCCACTATAACGCTGCATGCAAAATTACTTACAACCTCAAAAGGGAACAAGGGTTTGAACCTGTCTAACTCACGCTCTTAAACCCTTTTTGGGCGTATGGGTGTGAGGTTTATACAGATTTACAACCTCATTCACTGTTGAAGTCGTAGATCATTTCACAATGTACCAGCAGAAGCGTCGCGCTTTGTTCCACCTTCCTCCATGTGCAGCTGGCTCGAGCTTTCTCGCGCGATATTTTGTTCGCAGCGGCTTCAGATTGTCGCTGTGTACAGCAAGCTTTCTGGCTCTGCGAACCGACGCGCAATTGGAAGGGCTTCAAGCGACTTACGCCGGCCGGATGACGACGGAGCGCTGCGACATCGCGCGCGACAACATCATCGAGCGTTGTTGCTCCATCTTGGCGGCCTGGTGCTCGGCTCTGGTCTCTGAAGCTGTGAAATGATAAAGAATAGCAAGAAGAGGTATGACACTACCTCACTGCTCATTCAAAGTGCGAAAAAAAAGCAAGAACTAACGAACAACAAAAATACGGGAGCCACACGCTATGAATAATGTTTCCGGGATACAGCGATTTCCAGGTAATTCGAATCTACCGAGACGGAAAAACCGAACGGTTCAAGCATGTGTGATTAGTCATTGCACCCTTTGGAGACCAGTTATCCAAACCTTTAACACATTTCAAACACTAACTTGGCATTACGCTAGCGAATTGCATGAGTTCCTCTACACTTTCAACCGAATGCGGCTGGGAGGGAGATATAGGCATGGAACACATTGACTGGTCACGAAGTATAAATCATCTCGAGACTGGAAGAAAAAAAAAAGGTGAAGGAATATGAGTGAACGGGAAGGTGATGCATGAGGTCATAGATAGAATGGGAACTAAGAAAAACGCGCCAGTGGTGGGCAAAGTTATAGTCAGGATAATCGCAGCAACTGGAGAAGTTACGCATAGCTGAAGGACGAAATTTCACTGACCCTTTTTCTTAAAGGCCCAACCACATGGGGCTAATCCTACACGCCTGGGGGTACGTGTCTCGCGTCTGCGAGGTCTTATGTTATAATTTTCAGCGTACACGATTGAAGTAGACGCTTGTGCGCCGAAATCACATCACCGGCAAGTAAATTTTCTACGAAGGTGTTGTAAAAGGTTGTTGTGGTATTTTTAATATTTTATTATTCCGCTTTCATCTTTACACAGTAAACAACGCGATAATACGCAATGGAACATGTCTACGCTATTTCAGGCACGTCAAACGAATGAAGCAGATGGTTCCAGTTGACAAGCGAACAGAAAGGCTTAGCAAAAGCCGCGAATATAAAAATAAGAAGGCCGGGTGGGGGGGGTGGGAGGTTTCTGAAGTATCGTTTTCTAAAGGATCCGTCACACTTCGGAAACCACACTTCCGAAACGCCTACAACTGCGCGTTCACTCCAGAAACCATGGATAAAGGAAATGTCAGCGCTACGACGTCGGGCTGTCGGCAAATTGTGGACTGGGCAAAAGCTCGAGACTCACGGTTTGTCGGGCAGAGCCAGGAGCTGCGTCAGGTCGGTCGGTAGCGGGTGCTTCTCGGAGTTACTGATGCCGCCCCTCGCGTTGTGCGTCGGGTGACTCTTGCGGTAGCCGTCGGACTTCTCGAGGAGACGTCTGCCGCGGAACGCGTTCGCTCTTCTTGACTCGTGCGCGCGTGCATGCGCGGGCTGTTGCTGGTAACTTCTTGTTCTTCTTCCTTTGTGCGCGCACTCTTGAAGAAGGACGAAATAGGGTATCGAGGTTCGGATCGGATCGGAAAACTTTTATTGGGCTCTAGAAAATAGATCTTCGCGTCTTCAGACGGCCTCTTCCATCTTCTGATGGATTCTTCTGTCTGCAATCACAGGGTTGGTGCCCTAGTCCAAGGCTCCATTGAGTATGGCCAACCCGCGAGCTCGCTCTACTAGGCGCTTCTGGCCGTTCAAGCTTCCGCTGGAAAGCATACTCTCCCACTGTTCCGCACTCGGGTTTTTAATTTTATAGATAGTTGGGGACTCAATATTTTGACAGGCCCATGATATGTGGTATAGATCTGGTTTCTCTCCGCACCATGGGCACATAGCCTTATACTGTGTAGGGAAAGTTTTATTGAGAAGGTTTAGATTCGGGAAAGTACCCGTCTGCAGTTGTCACCATGCAACAGCATCCTCTCTGCTTAGATCCTTATCTGGGGGTGGGTACTTCAGTCTGACCCCTTTATAATAATTTAGGATATATGAGTAGCCCATGGGTACTGACTCGGGTTCCTCAAGGCCGGATGTGTCGGACGCCCGGTTGGTATGCTCTCGAGCTATCCTATCCGCCTCTTGGTTCTCTGTTATGCCAGTGTGCCCTGGTACCCAGATTATGGTATGCTGAACTTTGTTTCCCGGGTCGCATGAGCAGAGTTTGTGGCGTGCTCTGCGCCCAATTCTGCCGTTTGTATAATCACGGCATGCTGCTTGAGAGTCTGTTATTATTGTTAGGGACCTGCCAGATCGATAGCCCTCCAGTGCTGCCAGAGCCACAGCTGCCTCTTCGGCCTCGACTACAGTGCAGTCCTGTAGTGATGTGCTGATGATCTCCTTGAGGTCCGAATTAACCACCGTCGCCACTGCTCTGCTGTTCTGTCTTCCGTCTTTGACGAATGTTGCCGCGTCCGTATACCTTGTGTTGTGCTTGTTCGCCAAGGTTCTTTGCACGTACTCCGCTCTTGCTTCTCTACGCGCCTTGTGCAGGTTCCGGTCCATATTCTTGGGTATCGGTGCGACTCGCAGTGTACTGCGATACTTGTCCGGAATGGCCTCGGTACGTTCGATCTCTTGGATCATGTTGCCGCCGCCGTATCTTCGCAGGAGCACCTTTCCCGTGGGGGTCTCCATCAACCTACGTGCCTGAGAGCATAGTAGTGCTTCTCTTAGTTCACTGAAGGTATTGTGCAGTCCCAGGGCCAGCAGTTTCTCGGTCGATGTGCACTGCGGCAGGTGAAGCGCAGTTTTGTACGCCTTTCGCAGTATGGCGTCCGCTTGTTCTTCTTCTTGCTTGATGCATTTCTGGTAGGGAAGGCTATACACCACTCTGCTAACCACGAGGCTCCTGACTAGCCTGAGTGTGTCGCTCTCCTTCATACCGTGTCTCTTGCTAGATACTCTGTTGATCATACGGGCTACCTGCATGGTGGCAGTCTTCAGCAGTGTCAGAGTATGATCGCACCGTTGGTTGGACTGAAGCCACATCCCCAGGATCCGAATGGTGGTCTTCTCCGGAATGCGTTGTCCCGCGAGGTATACGTTGAGGCTGAGCTCATCGCCTGTAGGGACCGTTCGATTTTGTTTGCCTCGCCACACCCTTGGGAGCTCGGACTTCTCCGTCGAGCAGGCGAGGCCCTTAGCCCTAACGTAGGTTTCTGCGCAGGTGGCCGCTTTTTGCAGGCACTCTTCTTTTTCGCTGAGCGATCCCCGGTTCACGCATACCGTGATGTCGTCAGCGTACATGGCGTGCCCTATGCCTTCAAGTTGTTCGAGTTGTCTTGCTAGCCCGATCATTGCGACGTTGAAGAGGATGGGGGAGATGACCGACCCTTGAGGAGTTCCCTTGTTTGGGGTGCGAAACTTCTCTGATCTGACTGCTCCCAGGCCGATTGTTGCTGTCCGGTTAGAGAGGAAGGCCTTGACGTAGCCATGAATTCTTTCGCCACAGTTCAGGCTATCCATTCCTGTGAGGATGGCTTCGTGGCTGATATTGTCGAAGGCTCCTTTAATGTCCAGTGCCATGATGACGTGTTCGCTGTTCCGTGGGACGTTGCTGAGCACCTCCTCCTTGAGCTGGAGGAGCACGTCTTGCGTCGATAATTTAGCGCGGAATCCAAACATGCTGGGGGGGGGGGGTACAGCTCGTTGTCCTACATATAAATTTGTAGCCTCATTGTAACCACCCGCTCGTACAGCTTGCCTAAGCATGACGTGAGAGAGATTGGTCTAAGATTTTCTACTTGCAGTTTTTTGCCAGGTTTTGGAATCATCACTACCTCCGAATGCTTCCACTCCTCGGGTACTGTCTCCTCCGCCCAGTGCTTGTTGAGATAGTCAGTAAGTTCGACTACCAGCTTATCATTGAGGTTGCGAATCAGCGCGTTCTTTATCTTGTCTGCGCCTGCAGCCGTATTCCTAGTGGTATTTCTTATTGCTGCGTATACTTCCTCTTTGGTTATAGGCCTGTCCAGATCAGAATTTTCTTTCCCCTTGTAGCACTCCGTGTAGGCTGCTAGGTCACCGTCCCTGAAGCACTTGTGCCTTACTCTTTCTATGAGCTCATACTCTGAGCCCTGAAACTGGTGAACCAGCCTATGTATGGCCTGGTTGTTCTCCGACTTGTCTTTAGTCGGGTCCAGGAGTGCTTTGAGTATGCTCCACGTTCGGGCAGTACTCAGGGTTCCGCTTAAGGAATTGCTACATTGCTGCCAATTTGCTCTCGTCAATTGTTCCGCATACTCTTCTGTCTTTTGCGTCATTTCCACAATCTTCAGCTTTAGTTTCCTATGAAACTTCTGTCTCCTCCACCTTTTGGTCAGGCTCTGTCTTGCCTCCCATAGCCGAAGCAGTCTAGTGTCAACCTCCGGTATTTGCTCTGTGCGGTCAATCTCCTTGGTGTACTCGCTTTGCCTTTCCTTCAGCATATTCCCCCATTCCTCGATTGACAGCATCGCGCCCAGCGGATATCCATCACAGGCTTCTCGAAAGGCATCCCAATCCGTTATTTTGCTGCATCTATCCGACGCTTTACGTGAGCCATTCCGATTTGCGTCTTGATGATGTAATGATCACTACCCAGGCTTTCCAGCATATTTTCCCAGACCGCCTGTCTCGCTCTTCTTACGAAGGTGAGGTCAGGGCTGGTGTCCTCCTGGACGCTGTTTCCCATCCTGGTGGGGACCTCTGGGTCCGTTAGGAGTTGGCAGTTTATGTTGTCAGCCGCCTCCTTGACTGTCGTACCCTTTTTATCGGTGGTCTTGTATCCCCAGCTAGGATCCTTGTCATTGAAGTCTCCAACGATAACGAGCGTGTTGTTTTTAGCCAACCTGCTCACACCGTGGAAGAGGTGCGTGAATTTGCCCTTCTTCTGCTTTGGAGGACTGTATACGTTTACAATAAAAGTACTTCCCCCGTTCTTCTTTTTCGGTTTAATTTCGGTAATCTCATGATCTATGTCTGTGTTAGCAATCTTGTCGTGTGCTATGGCGGCAAGGGTGTTGCTGATCAGAATGGCTGTTCGACCAGTGACCTCGTTTGCTTGGCATGTATGCCCCTGTAATTTTGGCGTGAAGCCCCAGGTCTCTTGCAGTGCAATGACATCGGGCGGAATTAGCTGCTTGTTGATGTACTGTCGTAATTGTCCTTGATTTCTTCGGTAGCCTCTGCAATTCCACTGCCTGATTTCAAGTTTTTCGTTCTTGCCTTTCCCCTTTTCCCTTTATTGGGTCTGGCCATGATTAGTTATCTGATTACAGGCCTAATGTTGGACGTCGCTGGTCAAATTTGTCTTTGACCCCTTGTGTTCTTTCTTGTTTACGCATGTTGCGTATGTCTGTGTTTTGCATCTCTATTCGTTGCTCTATTATGTTGAATTTCTGTCTCATCTCTGCCATGAACTCGACAAAGTATTCGGGTGCTTCTGATGCCTGTTCTTGTGGATGTGATGCCCTGTGAGGGGCTCCCGATTGGAGGTCCCTAACTGCTGTCATTAGCTCTTCAATATTTTTATCCTGCTCCTCTACCTTCTGTCTGAGAACCTTATTTTCTTTTTCTAACTGAGTCTCGTGTGTACTGACGTTATTTCGACTATTGTTATCCGAGTGCGGAACAAGCGATTTGGGAGGGCCTGCATCCCAGCTCACCTTGCCGTTGTTATTGTTGTTGTCGGGCTTCTGCTTCTTCTGGTGCCGCTGCTGCTGCGGCTGTTGCTTGCCTCCCTCGATGCCTTGGGACGACTGGGGAGCGTTGGGCCGTGATCGGCTTCGTGAACTGTTTGGGGAATAACTTTTTGGGGAATAATTTGCCTGCCACAGCCATTCGCCCTGTTAGCAATTTTTTTTTAATAACTGCGAGGCGATGAACGGTCACTCCCCGTGCGGTTACTCCGTCAAGGACTAACAGTTGCTCTTTTCCGATGCTCTTCAGGGGATTAACGGTCATTCTTTCCGACGCACCTCAAAAACGGGATTACCGAAATTAGCCATTCATACGCTGTTTAAAAAATTCTATTGAGGTGCAAGAAAAAAGAAAAAGAAGTGTGCCCCAGAGCAGGACTCGAACTCACGTCCTCACGGTCGCAAGCCAGATACTCCGACCACCCTACCTTGGTATGGCTGCTTTTTTTTAATATTGCTTGGTGTTATGAGTAGTTTCATGCGAAAATTAGTTACATTACATTTAGACACACATGAAAAACAAATGTGCACATGGCGACCAGCCCAACGAAAGCTCGAAAATTTATAGTCACCTTAACATACGCCAAAAAGGGTAGAGGCGATGGCCTGCGCACTCAAGGGGCATCCATTAAATTACTTGAAATTCTCATTCGAATGCGTTGTTACTTATTATTGCTATTATTACTTGTTTTCTCACGCAAATGATTGTGCCTTTGAGTGCCTTATTTAAAGCTACTTTAATTAACTGTCCGTTAATAAACTTCGCCCTAATTAATACCAACTGTCAAGGGTATGACTCGCACCATTGATAGCGGGTACCAATTCATTTATTAACTCTGTAATAATTAACTGTGCCTTGTTTGGCTTGGTTGGCCGCATTGATGTGGCAGCAATGTGGAAGAAGCCGACGACGAACGTGAGAGCTGCGGCACGAGCGCACCCATTTTCTGTACTTCACGACGGGACCTTGACAAATATAGATTTATGGCTTTCGCCTTAAAATCGCGGAAACAACCACAAACGTGCAGATACGAAATCCACTCAGGAACGGGATCAAAGGTTCCAACCACATTGTATACGCATTTGAGCATCCTGCTCTCAAAGAGACAGACCTTGTCGAGCGAGGTGGCTTGGAATGTCTGTCGATATGCAGCTTCTCGATAATATATATAACCCTTATAACCTAAACAAATGATAAGGTGTATTACTGATTCTGTTTCTTAAAGGAAGGAACCGGATACCATAGCAGCTCAGTTGACGAGTCCACAGGATACTGAGACTATGTTAGGTGTGTGAACGCAGGTGCGGCAATACAAAAGAGACTCGGCATTTTGTGTATGCAAAAGACGAACCTGCCAGATTATTCTTAGGATGATTTGAACTGAGACACGTTACGCAGTGCTGGGCAGTATCGAAGATATATATATATATATATATATATATATATATATATATATATATATATATATATATCTTAGATACTATCTTAGATTCTCTTTGGGTATATTATATCTGTATCCTGATACACCTGGCAAGACGTGTATCAGTATCTGTGTTTCCGATGCATGAAAGAATGTATCGTGCATCTTATGATACACGATATTGGGGGGAGGGGGGCTGTCGAAACATCACCATGCGAAATTATAAAAATTGGCTGAACTCCGCTTCTCAAGCTGATACTTGCTGTCAAACCACATGAACAAAATCACAGAGTTTCCAACAATAATTACCTACTGGAGCAAACTCTTGAACCCATCTTTTGAGCGAAGCTGATGGCAGAAAACTTTGCCTTAACAGCGGTTTCACGGCAGCGCAGCATATGCTACGGTGAAGCCACACAAGAGGCCAACTTTGCGCTGCTGCGAAGCTACATGTTAAAGCGTCGCCTATATGAATTCGTCGGCGTCAGCTCGCGTCGATTGTGCAAAAGGCAACTATTATTTCTGAGCAAAACGCTTCTGCAAGCGAGTGAGCTTGTACAATAATTTTTTTATCTTTGTCTCTTTTGCCGAGGTGTTACGCCATGGGCGACGCACGAATGGCGCCCACATCTGTAGCTGCTAGATATCGGCGTACGCATCTATAGGAGACTAAGAGAAGGGAATGCCAGCGGTCTGTCCACTTCAATAACTTCTGCGTAGTGGGACTATCCATGCAATAAGGGCACACCTCGGGTACAACTAAGGGGATGGTGGCGAAACCACTACGCGACAATCATGCAAGCATAACCTTGGGATCATGTGTACCTGCGATATAAGTTGTTAGGATTCTTTTCTGCTGCGGAGTGATCTTAATGCCCCAGCGTTTACGTTTCGTGGCATCCCAAAAATTGTGGAATGATCAATGTATCGCGACAAGTAATCGCTAAAGCTCTGCATTCAAGTATCGCAGCGGCCATTTCATTTGTAAAACGACACCGAATCTATTTTGTGATGCGTTCGAAAGACAATGGGGCAAATAAAGTTGAATTGAATGTGACCAACGTGCGCCGCGACGATCACACATCGCGCGCTCGACACGTGCAGTCTATGATTTTATTACAGCGCAAAGACTACAACGCAAGGCCAAACACATCGTCAAAGAAAATGACCAGCCTTTACCAATAATCTACAACAAAGGAAAAAAACATACTCTAAAATATACGCACGACGTACGCGCACATGTAAACGCGTAGTAGGTAACAGAAGACGTGACGTGCACACAACACTGCCCGTAGTTCAGTTAGTATCCGCCAGATGACGACTCTGCTTAATCTTGCGGCCAATAAAGACTCGCCGACAAGGCTTCTTCCCAGTTGGCTGCTGCATCTGATGTCAGCGCTTTCGCGGCGTTTATGGTTAAGGACTTGGGCCTTTGCCGTTTGAAAGCGCCAGGGCTCCGCTGACGCTTCCAAAGTCAACAAAGATACGTTCGCGCCCTCGAGAGTCGTGGGAAGGGTTTAAGTTCCAGTGCAGGCGCCACTGGTCGCCAAACGTTCAGCAGCGCTACTGCAACTGTAACTACACAAGACCAGAAGGCATGAATGAACTCGCCACCCGCCTCGGAAGCCTCGCACCGAGGGAGTTTGCGAAGGAAATCATCAGCAAGAACGCCAATGTGAGCAACCGCTGCGTTTTGTCGGTACTTAAACGTCAGATTCGCTAACTAGATTCGTTCCACCCAACCAAAGTTAGGACATGTGACGTTCACTCTCACTCAAATGCGCTGCTTTTTAAAGCCATGCCATAGTAACGAGAGGCGCTTGCATTACGAGAGGAGGCATCGGTGCGGCCAGGACAGTGGTGCGCATGCGCGAAACGGTACTTTCTAACAGTGCCTTTCCATATTTCCGTGGGGATTCGCGTTCCCTCGCGAAAACGCCTGGGCCCGTATTCACGAAGCGTATCGTTCGCTCTTTTTTTGCTTTTGCCACTCGTTGCCCGTCTTCGCTAATTCAGCATCATGATTGGTTAGAATTTTCTCTTGAGAACGACTCGAGCGACTTTTTTAGGCATAAAATGCTTTTAGCTCCCTTTGTCTGTGACCTTCAGGTTACTTTGACCCAAAAGCCAGAGCCATTATCGAGGCACTCAAACGAGAGTGTACGCGCAAGTTGCAAGAACAAAACGAGATCATCCGGGCAACCAGACAAAACTTAAGAAAATGCGGTGTCTGGCCCACATCCCCTTGTTCAGGACCGCATTACATACTCTAGCTCCTGCCCAAACAAGTAACAAAAGAAATATTGCTTCCGAGGTCATACTAATGTTAGCTCACAATATCACTCAAGTTGTAACTTTTAGTACGCTGAAGTTTTATTTGTTCATTTCCAATAGCGACGTTCAAAAGGAAGATAAACAGCACCATACGCTTCATTTTCATCTTTGGTGCTGAGACAGGGTTGCCTGTGCTGTTTTTAACGCCAGCGGTCCGTTAGTTACGCGATGCGGGTTTTGCGCCGCCTCCTTCAGGGGCTTTCCTTCTAACTGGGCAGTGCGCTCTTTCTCCCTGGCGTCTTTCGCTGCCTGCCGTGCCGGCTGCAGCCGGTTTTCTTCTAGACGGCCAGCGTTCATATGGACCAGTGCACGCTATAGCGTTGGGTGGTGCGTTGTGGTAGGGTGTGCCGTTGCGAACATGCACTACAGCCATATTAAGATTGTGGCTAGTACCATCTCCGACCAATCTGCTTTGCTGGTTGCTGTTTCATGCTTACATCCGCTCTCGATTAGGGGTGAGCCAGCAGCTTTTGTGCGTTCGGGCCCTGAAGGCTTTTCGTAGTTGAAACCAGCATCACAGACAGCCTATAGCGAGCGGATTAAACAAAATCGGAGGGCCGCCCTTGGGCATTTGCGATGACGCTTATCGCGATACACGGATGGCCCTCGAACGTGGCAGTACGAGCATTCCTAAACTCTGGCTATGGGCCGGCGCCGAGTTTGGCGTTTAAATATATCGTAAAAGCGGCTCTTTGGGTTTGCAAAGTCGTGTCATTTCATCGCAGCACTATAGCGGCTGATAGCGACAGTGGTATGACAAGTGAGGCTCTCAGCGTCCTCCGACTGGTACAACAAGCCTATAATATTTGGGTTAACGGCATTCGAAGATATGTATTCTTATTTGAGCTTGTGGTGCACGCGCGCACGCAGCTGCAACGCTGCGGGTTAGGCTTGTGATATAGGACCAGATAACTTTGTGTAATTTCCCGTGAAAAAGAGTTCTGTTTTCTTTGCTGAACTGACTTGTTTCTGGGAAGCAGCCGTACAATCACAATGAAGTTGCACGCCATCGCACCAATACAATTTGTCTCTGGGTTCTCGTAGTTTCATTCGCACACGTGCCGAAGTTGCAAAGATAACACAAGCGCGATAAGCCACAATGGTCAGTCTTGCTATAGAGCTGTACGGCGGCAACAATGTAATAAAACGACGAAAGCGGAACGAGGTTCTCTACTGTGGACTGGTGCCTGTGCGTGACTTGTGCCTGCACTTATCGCAGCTGTTAAGATAAAGAGCCGTTGACGTGTGTAACAGTAATCGCGAGGTGCAACGACCTGTTTTGTTGTCCCCCCTGGGACAACAAGCGAGTCTCTGCTGCGAGATGGATCCTGTTGCTCCCTCCAATGTCGAAACAGGAAAAAAAAAAATGAAGCGAAACGCACCGAGATGCATGCAACTAGCACTACCTGTGCCCGCGAATTTCGTAAAACAGTTGAAACATCCAAACGGTCGCAGTTCCGTGCACTGAGGCATGCGAGACGAGGCTGAGGGTGCTCCTGTCATTCGCATTGATACTTCCATTGACCTCGAAAAGCTCGTATAATTATGGACGTAGCTAGATCACTCTCGTTTCATACCTTCTCAGACGTTCATAACTTTTTTATTGCTAATACCGGTAATGCCTTCACTGCCACCCATGTTAATATCCGCAGCATCCGTAAACACTGGAATCATTTTTGCGCTTTAACTTCGCCTTTCCTGTCTATCTGTGACGTCTTTGTTTTGACAGAAATTAATGTTCCTGCGGACACCACGTCTTCTTATTCTATACCAGGTTATAAGTTGTTGTCATAGACTCGCACGTTGCGTAAAGGAGGGGCCGTGGCCGTATTTGCGAAAGACAAGTGGTCTGTATAAGAAATACTGCTTTCCTTTTCGCAAGCTGAAGTTGTTGCTCTGCGACTACGCTCATCTGAGGCTTCATTGCTTGTTTCGTCTATGTACCGGCTCCTTGTGGCAATGTTCGGTTATTCTTATCAGAGCTTGACACAGCCCTATCATCCCTATCTCTTGACGAAAACGTGTGTGTGCTAGGCGATATAAGCATCGACAACCTCCGCCCCACTCTGCCACCGGTCGCCGACTATCTCAATCTATTATCTAAATGGGGATTAGAAGGCATTATACATCAAGCAACGCGTGAAGAATTTCTGTGTCGAAAGTTGGTTAAATCCTGCATTGACCATATTAATGTTCGGTGCTACAATTATGCGATGCAGGCAGCTGTTGTTGAAACCAAGGTCGCTGATCATTACTTCGTCTATTGTCGTCTTGTAGGAAATGCCACGCCTTCGAAAGTCAACAGCATGAAAAACGAAATTTGCACTGTTGATCCTAAGCTCTGACGAATGCGTCACAAAGCATGACTGGCAGTCCATGTTATATACATTCTCTCCAGCTGATTTATACGACCGTTTTGTTCAGATTCTCCACAATTACAGAAACAAATGCACCCGGTTTCTAAATGTGAGATTACGTCGAGAAGAGAACAAATGGCTATCGCCACAAATATTAGCGGCAATTAAGGAAAAAGACCTTATGTGGGCCCAAGCTAAACGGGCTCCAAATTGTCTGGAGCTACTACTGAAATTTAAAACATGTAGAAATCGAGTGAATTCCATGATTCGGCTAGCAAAGCGAAATCATATGCGCCAAAAATTCAAAGAAGCTCGTTCGGACGTGAAAAAGACGTGGTCTCTTGCAAATGAATTAAGAGGTAAATTCAAACGTGGTGGTCGCCTGCTACCACTTGAGCCTCATTTTTCTGCAGATGGAGCAACGGTTTCAAATGAATTTAATACATAGTTCTCGCAGGTGTCTGGTACTGCTAAACCACACCCTGATCACTGTACTTTAAGGAACAGCGTATATAAATCTGCACACCTTCCTCCTCTATCAGAACTTGATCTCAGATCAATTCTTTTTAACCTAAAAACTGGTAAATCACCGAGTGTTGATAGCATTTCTGTGGACGAGTTACGCAGAAATTTCGACACTGTTAAGTATCTGCTGTTATCACTGCTGAATCACATTTTAACCAGTGGTATTATACCTACAGAAATGAAAAAGGCCATAGTCATACCGCTCTTCAAGAGTGGTGCACGAAATAGATACGAAAATTATCGCCCAATTTCAATTTTGCCGTGTATCTCTCAAATATTAGAAAAACACCTGCTGCAAGTCATGTAGACGTACCTCGGCGCCAGTAGCATTATTTCAAGTACGCAGTATGGTTTTGTTCCAGGTAGAGGCACACATGCTCTCCTTGAGGATATTTCAGACATTATAAATTCAGCTTTTGATGCTAACCAGGTCGTATGTGCTCTTTTTATTGATGTTAGCAAAGCTTTCTACAGTGGTTGCCATAGTCTTTTGTTATATAAGCTTTCCTTGATGGGATTTCGTGGGCCTTTCCTAAAACTACTCTCTAACTTTTGAAGGATAGAACGCAGTTAGTATCCATTGGGCAGTACCGGAGTAATACAACTTCAATAAAAGCCGGAGTACCTCAGGGATCTATATTAAGTCCACTTCTTTTCAATCTATATGTGAATGACCTCGCCGCTGCTACCCCTACTTTTACATTTCAGTACACAGATGACACAGTTATCTTGTCTCAAGCTCCCCGTTTTTCAGATGTAATCTCCCTTTTACAAGATGCAACGATCAACGTTATGATCAGGTTCACTAACAATGTCATTAAAGTAAACATCTCGAAAACACAGCTTATATGTTTTCACAATCCTTTGAAAAAAGTCAGTTTAAACCTTCCGTTACTGGCACACTTTTCATCTTGCTCCCCCTGCACCTGCTCACCCGTTCCACATGTTTCAACAGTGAAATACCTCGGCGTTTTCCTCGACAGTTACTTCACATGGAATACGCATCTGGCCCATATATGCTCAAGATTACGTGCAGTTTCAGGTACATTATACCATATCAGATATTGCATGCCACTCTCCGTTCATAAAATGGTTTTGCAAGCTTTGGGTTACGGTATGCTTCGCTATGGGATTACGGTGTACGGTCACTGCGCGATTCGATGGAAAAATAGAGTCAACTCTATCCTTCCATCTATTCTGAAAATTATTGGTTATGATTTAGGTTTAACCACCGGCATCGACCTTTTCAAAGCCTTAAGGTTGCCAGATTTTAACGCCCTTCTAGCGGAAACGGCCATCCTGAGGCATTTCTGGTCGCACAAATACAAGGTCGAATATGTTCCTGCTCGTTGTCTCCGGCCGAAAGACCGTTTTCGGGTGCCTCGCTGCTCTACCAAGTACGGTCAGCGCACTCGTAATTACTTCATCCCTTTCTCTCTCAATAAACTGCCAGCAAGTGCCTTTCGTGCGAAATCAAAGTATAAATTAAAACAAATTCTTCGTCGCATTAACCTCTTACACGGTTGGTTCTTTCATGTGTATTAAAACCCTATATAACTTTAGGGTACTGCACCAAATACATCAATTTATTTGTTTCATTTTACGCCTACTGATGTGTGTGAATAGAGTGTGTAAAGAGTACTTTTGTTTTGTTTCAGTGCCCTGCTCCCTGCAGATCTCATATGTATATTCCTGTCTCTTTCTTGGTTCCTATTTTGATTGTTTTTTGTTGGTTGTTGTCAATAGGATAATTGATGGTTTTTAAGTGACATACACATTCCTGATGTATGTTTTCTTGCTCTGTATTAAGAATGGTGGGTTATGTTACTTTTCATCGCAGGATAAGTGGTTTCTTTTCATTTTTTGCCTCCTCATTGCTGTTTGTGTTTCTCTTCTGTGTCCGTGCCTGTTAACAATGGTTCTGCATATCTTGTGTTATCCGCGGTATTACATTGAGTTAAACGCTGTCTGTCGGCTCTGCCCTTCAAGCCCAATGCGGCTTTGGCAGGCCTATTATATATTAGTGTTGGCGGAATTCCTGTGTCAATAAAGTATTATTATTATTATTATTATTATTATTATTATTATTATTATTATTATTATTATTATTATATAATGCAAAAATGCATTACTTGCGCATGAAGCATAGCATTTTATTGCGATAGCAACTATATGGACAATCGAGGCGAACTGTCGTCTTCACCGTCGGGCTCCGCCTATATTTAGAAATATGTATACTCTGTTTATGCATGCCGTATACGCAAAGCAGATTGTTATACTATTCAACCGCCAAAGCTGCTCAAACCAGCTCTCGCGTTCATCGCTAAACTATTCCTCAGAATTAGGAAATGGCAGCCCACTAACAAATATCGTGAACCATCTTTCACGGTGCATGACTTTTATATTAAATCTTCTCAGACCAATAAATATCGAAAGTGCAGAGCAATATTAGTGCTGATACCTGACAGTGATGTAATTTTACTGGTGCGGCTCTTTACAGGCCGCGCTATAGCGTATATACGATGACATTACACACCCTACCCGGCGTGTTAAAGCCAGAAATTTTGACGCACTCGCCCATGTCGCTCCTGCGTTATTCAGACACGCGGCTGTGAGAGACCCTGTAGTGGAGGACTCCGGATTAATTAGACCACCTGGGCTTCTGTAGCGGCCTGCGGCTATGTCTCAGTGGCCTACGTTTTTTTGCACTCCGACCCCATCAGAATGCGGCAGCCGCTGTCGGAACTCGAATCCACGGATCCGAGATTAGGCACAGAATGCCATAGCAACTGAGCTATCGCGGCTGGTTCACTTGGAAAGCTTTGCAGGGAAGCAGAGAAGGGCAAGAAGACGCAGACACCAGGGTGCACTCATTAGTCTTCACTACAATCTTTGCTTGTCGTTACTGAAGATACACACACACACGCACACACACAAAGCTGCAAATTAATTTCCTTAACTACCTTGTAGAAGCGACCAGCTTTCACTCATCCAAAACAAGGAATTCAAGGTGGCGTGATACCGTCTTTTGAACGACACAATTTTGATGAGTGACCTAACGCTTGCAGTGGGAAAACCTGGCTGCCTATGCGCGAATTCACATTAACGGTAGCGAACTCTCGCAGGGTGATGTCTCGGCAAACAAAAGGAAGAAAACCTAAAAGATCCCGCCACGAGTATTCAGAGCATTGCTGCAGTTGTCGATTTTATTTTTGCAGGACGGCGTAGAAAATCCATTTTTCGTCGTAGACATCGATGACCTGTTCTACAAAGTCGAGCTTTTGCGGAAGCATTTCCCGCGAGTGAAGCCATTTTATGGTGAGTTCGCTCGCTTTTCCATTACGTTTCTTTAAATAAAAACTTTGCGCTTGTTCCACTGTACTGACCTTCGGATAAGCTCCCTTTTGCGCTACACGGATATACATTTGCAGCACAGTTCTAAGTTCAGTTAAATAGCTTTATGGATACTGACGTATGCTCAAAATAATAGGAGCGAAGTTATGCTGCGATTTGTGTACTTTGTTGATGTTCCGCCTTTTCTGACAGGTGCTGCAGTCTAGAGCCGTTCCTGTGGGCATGTGTAGACAAGAAATGGTATCATAATATCCTACATTTAGACTGCGCACACTGCGTGGGAGTTTTCAGACTGCGCATACCGGTAGTAATGGCCTTAGACTGGACTACCTTCGGGGTCGGCCCACATTTCTTGACTGCACATGCCCGCAGGAACGGCTGTAGACTGCAGTACCTTCGGGATCGGCTTTCCTACCGGTATACGCTGTCTCCCACCGGTGTGCGCAGTCTAAAAATATGAGCGGATCCCGAAGGTACTGCATCCACAGCCGTTCCTGCGGGCATGTGCAATCAAGAAATGTGGGCCGATACCGAAGGTGGTCCAGTCTAAAGCCATTCCCACCAGTACGCGCAGTCCAAAATATTAGCCGGTCCTGAAGGTACTGCAATCTAAAGCCGTTCCCGCGGGTATGTGTAGTCGAGAAATGTGGGCCGATCCCGAAGGTGGTCCAGTGTAAATTCGAGTGATTCCGACCGATGTTCAACCACAACTCGCTCAGGAAGACATTGTCTATGGTCTGCGTCAGTCAGAGGCTGAATCGCCTTCTAATTTTTTTTTCACCTGGAACATTACGTGGAAGAGAAATTGATGTGCCGCTCTCTACACATGCAGCCGTCAAGTGCAACGATAACCCTGTCGTGCTGGAAGTCCTTGGGGCTCTTGATGTGGGATTTGACTGCGCCAGTATCGCCGAAATCGAAGCCATCATCTCACTTCGCGTGGACCCGTCACGTATCATCTACGCTCACACGCAGAAGCACGTCAGCTATCTACACCGTGCCTGGACGCTGGGAGTCGACCTTATGACCTTCGACAGCGCCGATGAACTTTACAAGGTAAATACGGTACAGCGAAAATTACTGGAGTGACTGCGGCGCTCCTCTGGTAACTGCCCCCACCAATATGGTGGTTCAATCTTTATGGAAGCGAACTATGAACAACATGTCCCTGAACGCTGCTTTGAACGACCTTCAGGCGTTGCATATTGTCATCTTGACCTTTGTACACTGCTAGATCTCGATTACAACGTCCTTGAAGCATAAAGAAAACCACCATATCTGGCAACGTTTTGCAAGAACCACGTAACTTACGTATGTCAGAATTGAGAGATCGTGACTCCAATAAAATGATGGATATGTAGCTGACGATCTTACGTGGTACTCCAGGTATCGGTGTAAAAATGTAATACAACGATTAGAGGGACATACCAACGCCACCTGCACCAACGTACGTCCTATTGAAACGTACCGTATGCCATTCAAGTAATTCGACATGTTTCCGCATAATTCTTACGGAATCGGTATGAAATTCCTATAACAAAATTTCCGTAAAAAGCGTGCGGAAAACAAACGGAGTTATTGGAATGCATAAGGAGCATTTCAACAGGAACTGACACGCAAACACGCACTATGTCAACCTATTCACACAGTGCCAGTGACATGTGCACCTCTGTTCAATACTAGAAGCGCCGTAGGGCGCGCAACATGCAGACGGCGCTTCGCCACGGGCGGAGAATGTCCCCCAACCTCGAATTTCAGGACATAGTTCAGTTCGGCCTTCACTTTGTCTGTCTAATAACGTAACTAAGGGTGGCAGTCTTGTAACATATGTCACACTTCCTCGGGAACGTTGCATTCGGAACACATAGGCAAATCTGAGCACAAAATGCACACTTACGCAAACTAGTTGAATAAGCTTGTGCTACATTCAATGTAGTTCGCGAGGACTAGGCAGGCAGGAGCGCGTCCCTTTCACTGAATCGCGCTCAATGTGGCATAGCAACACGAACGTTTGACACAACTTGCCAAAACCAGTGCTCTAGAGGGTAAATATGAGGGTAAGACTTAATCGACATGTCGCTTGTGCAATCACTACTTTTCTCTGATAAGAGATGCCTCCGTTTCTTCGAGTAAAATTTGAGTTGGGCTCTTGCCAATAGTCTTTGTCTTGTGGAATCGTGTGTCAGATGTACAATGTGCAGTTCCCGTAAATACTGAAGTGGTCCACATCCGCAGGTTATTACTTGTGTGTGTGTGTGTGTTTACATTTATGGCAGTTGGTTGCTTGCAACGCCAGCCTGTCTAATAGCCGTAATGGTAGAAAAGCACTGCTAACGTTACCCATTTTGCGTCTTACTGCGTGCGTGCCAAGTTTAAGAGGCCAAGCGTTTCTAACACAGCCTAATCGCAATAAAATAGCAAAGAACCAGTGTTGCGTTCACATCTGAGAAATACAGTTTGCATTCGGATATTCGCTTTATTGATTCTTCCACAGTGCCAAAGTTCCTTTTGCCTCCTTAAATGGAAACTACAGCGAATCCCTTGAGGTTTTCTACCATATTTCTTTCGTTCGTTCTTGGCGTCACGCTTATTACCAGACCAAGTGAGGAGACATTTCTCCGAATCGCACCGTGTTTGACTACGACGTCGCCCTCACCACTAAAGCATTCAAACGACTATGACGCATCTTCAAGAAAACAACAGTGGCCGAGCAAGAAACGTCTCCGGCTGTAGCCAACGCCTACACAAGGGTACAAGCCCCCGAGACAAGCCACCTGACTACGCGCTGACTACATTCTGAGACGTTTCTTCTTCGACTGCTGTTGATCGCAGCAAGTTTCCACGTTGTATTGTGTTTAAGTTAGTTTTGTGTAGGAAATGGAGCTGACCAGCTTGGAATTCGAGGATTAGCGAAAGCTGATGACCAGAGCCGAAAGGGCTGCCACCGCAGCTGGGGCCTTGGACTGAAGGCTCTACCCACCAATCTTCCCCTCTTCGTGCAGCATCAAAAAAAGTTCTCTTTCTCTCCGCTTGTTTGAATGTTGGTCGGCTGCTTCGCGACGCTTTTTATATCGAAGCTGTATATGGCTAGCCGATTCGTCCGTCCGCCCGTCTGTTGCCTGTATGCCAAAAACTCCTCCGGCACAACCCCACACGCATGCACGAAAAAAAACTAGGAAGAGGCGCGCTATTGGCTGCGCCAGTGGTGACGTCGTTGCTCTCCTTCGCAGGCGAATGCGCGCGCAGCACTTTCTCTCCGGCTACGAAATGGGTAGGCCACGCGTCATATGTAGTCCCGAGGAGCAGGCAGCTTTCGGCCAGTAACGCCGCGAGCAGAACCACTTGAACGCCGTGCCGATGCTGCAGCTCGGGCAGAAGAGTAGACTGGTGCAGCCGAGCACAAACAGCAACTGCGTACCGAGGATCCGGCAGCCTACCAAGCCGTCGTTTAATGAACCGTCGGGATTAACCCAGTGATAAATACCTGTACCGCACGTTTCAGCTTCGCTGGGTGACCATATGTACGGCCTGCTTGGGCGGTGATTTTTTTTAACATGTAATATTTAATAAAAAATTTCGAATGAGAAAGTAAATTTCCCCTTAAGAAACGATTGCTATAGCACCTTTTAAAATGTTTACGTTAGCCCGCCCGATAAAATATGTCAAAAATCAGATTTCGATGCGTGGCGTACACACCGTATTGCATGCAAGCAACACAACTATGATTAAATAGGTAGAAAAGCACGCAACAGATCATGATAAATGGCGTATGAAAGCTGACAATGGGGGCACATGTTATGCACATAGCAATATGGTAAAATGTCCGTGAATGAAAGTAAAGCAGTCAATATGCTGGCTATACAGAAAAAGAAACAGAAGAATACCAGTAATATTTGGAAGATCCATGGCACACGCAAACTTAAAAAAATAAAAAAGGACGTTGACCATTGAATACCGTATATATATAAATATATATATATATAAATTCAGCGCCTTGTGAGTCTATCTGTGTCCAGGTCTACCGCGCTGTGCTCGTTTTAGCACTGCGACACCTGCGATAGTCCATATCTACACTGAAATTATCCAATAACTTAGGCTTGCAATTTGTGCGGCTTAGTGTTAGTAGTGTCGTAGTCGTGTTGCTTTCATATGTCTGTTTTCCGGCCACAGATAAAAGGGCACTATCCACGCGCGCGCCTGGTGTTGAGACTGAAGGTTCAGAACAAGAAAGCTTGGTTCCGCTTGGGAGACAAGTTCGGCTGTTCCGAGGGCGAGGCTGTCGAACTGCTTCACCTGGCCAAGAGCCTCGACCTGACCGTCGTGGGCGTGTGGTAAGCATGAGAGAGTCATCATCGGAGACCTGCATTTAGGCTGCAGGCGAAGTTTACGGCAGCAATATTTGCGCAGTGCACAGTAACGTCTTCAGGGAAACGGGGAGAAAGCCGGTATTTCTTATTGACATATAAATTGACAGCTTGGAAAGTTGTCGTCGTCTTTCGCACACAGTGCGAAAGACGACTAAATACGAAGCCATGACAGAGCGGGCTGAACGAGGACGTAGAAAGAAACAGACACACAGAGGCAGCACTACTTTCAATTATATATTTTATTTTCGCACGCATCATTAAATATGTACCGTAAGAGCGGAAACAAACGAGTCACCAAAAAAGAACGTTCAATGGTGCATGTCGATGAACCGTACACGTGTGCAAGGTATAGTCAAAACGTATACTGCAATGGTTATAACGGTAAACCAAGGAATCTTACCTCTTTTTTCAGATAGCGACACTGATGGCTTGCTCACGTGTTGCTCGTTACTGCGAAAGAGAAGAGTTGCAATTAGACATGCACTCGCTGTACCACCCGTGCGGCCGAATCACGTACTACTGCGAAATAGATAGATAGATGGAGAGATGGACGGAGGGAGAGATGGAGAGATGGATGGAGGGAGAGATGGAGAGATGGATGGAGGGAGAGATGGAGAGATGGATGGAGGGAGAGATGGAGAGATATATGGAGGGAGAGATGGAGAGATAGATGGAGGGAGAGATGGAGAGATGGATGGATGGAGAGATGGATGGATGGAGAGATAGATGGAGAAATAGATGGAGAGATAGACGGAGAGATGGAGAGATAGATGGAGGGATAAACTTGAAGTTCAGGTAGTCGTACGTGTCATTCTTAACAAGGCGTTTATGTTTATATTTAATGGCAGCTTCCACGTCGGAGGAGGCAACGAGGATGCGCGCGCTTTTGCGACAGCCATTGCAGCCGCGAGGCGGACCTTCGACGCCGGCCGACACATCGGGTTCGACATTACCTTGCTGGACATCGGTGGTGGCTATCCGAGAGAGAAAGGATGCCCGCCGCTTTTCTTGGAGGTGAGCCTGGCCATCGTGCGCACGATCCGTCCTCTTAGCGGGAGAATGAGAAACGAAATGATAAATGCGGGAAGGAAAGAGCCCGATGCGGGGAGACGACTAATGCTGCTGCAGTAATGCCCCAGCTACGAGCTTTTCCCATGGTACCTCTGTGCCGCCGCTGTCCTTAAAGTTACAGCCATCGATATATCAATCATTTAGCCATCTGAATCATTCAGTGCACAATGTGACGAGGAGCAGTGGACGAAGGAATACGTAATTACCCACAAATAACTTTATTCGCGCAGCAATACCACTTACACAGGTGTATAAACATGTTGGTATGGAAACGGCAGGGCGAAAGTAAGAGGAGGCAGGGATATTAATCTTAAAGACATGTTTCGCTATCCTATAGGCTGAGGGAGGGAAAAGGGGGATTTAAAATGTGAGAGAGGGAAAAAAGAGGCGGTGAATACTTGCACGCGCACGGACAGCGCCATGCCGTCACAGGCATCGAACAGTAGTCCTCAAAAAGTAAAAACAAAAAAAGCTACCTGTATTGCCTTGCGGACCGACGAGCGATGGCCATGGTGTGACGTCTACAGCGCACGATCGTCCAGTAATTCCGAGTCCCGACGTGTTGGAAAGTAATTTCCTCTGTAGGCCGAATCCGGGAAAATCACCGAACGAGTCGGCGATGTTGTCCTTGCTGGCAGCGGATATCTCATTTAGCACCGTAAGCCACTGCAATGCGTGTTGAATAAGCGTTCATGAAGGACACTCCTAAAGATGTATCCAGACGACGGACCACATCGCTGTTTTGGCCCGCGGACCAGGCGTCACGTGGGGTCTAGCTCCCGGTCTACGAGGTCCGCGCATAGGCGGCGGTCCGTCCCTCGCAAGAAATTGCTAGCCATCTTTTTTCTGGCGGCGGCCCACGGACTTTTTAGCGCATTCGCACACACAAAGCTTGGCAATCAACCGCACTGGCCTTTTCGGCAGTCGAATCACCACCACCATCAATCTACGGGCGAAACGACTCAGCAGAAAGGGGTCGTGTGTATCACCATGTCAACGTGGTCGCACGACGCAACGTTCTACTTTTTAGCCTTAGCGGAACAGTTCCGGACGTTGTGGGACAGCAGGCGGGACGATCACTACCGATGCCCGAAAAAGGAATGGTTGCGGCAAAATATTTGCAAGCGAATGTCGCAGAGGCATCCAGTGCATGAGCCATACAACGTGGGTACGTAAACAATCTGTTTAGAGAACTTTGCACGTATTTAGTCTGTTTATAGCATGCCTACCCCCGTATTCAGAAATGCCTCTTAACTTGAAGCCCATGCTTGACTTGATATAAATGACGCCTTAAATGCGCACGCACCCAAGACGCTCATTGCGTTTCGTTTGTGCGTTCACGACAGGCGTCACTGAATCAAGTCGAGCGTGGGCCTCAAGTTAAGATGCATTTTTGAACACGAGGTTTAGTGTCCACTTTGTTCAGGGAATGAAAACGTATTACGCGTTTCATCTTGTGTCATTAGAGATTTGCGCTTTTGTAAAGCTAAGATCGAAACCGGCGTTGCATCGTTCACGTGAAAGATCTTTGCTTAACAAAACACGTTGCGGGGCCAGTTACTACTGCATAGTGCTCGAAAATGTTACCGGCGCTAGCATGACGGACGAAACGAAAACGCAGCACCCGTTTTGTCAGATGTGTTTTGGTTCTGTCTGTTATATTAGTTCTGGTAAATGTGGAAAACTATGACTTCATCATGTTTTGCACCCTTTGCAAAACTAGGCAAGTCAGCTCCTCTGCACAATGAAAGCCCCTTCACCGTGGTGGCTAAACCAGCTTGGGGTCAGAAATTGGGCCCTGCGCTAGAGATGTCTATTGTGAGAATAATACCGCGCCAATTTCCTGCACGCCTCCTCGTCGTACTGCTGTCCCGATTATGGGATTAAGAATGGTTCTGTCAAGCCCAGCCTCCATTCACAGCCTCCAATCACCCTGCCCGCGTTGAAATGGCGAAGGAATGCTAATAGCCGGGTGTGTGTACGACTCGAGGCTTGAAATGGAAGTTTCCTGCGCTGCACCGAGCTTCTGCCCCTACGACGGGCCGCCATCTTAAAAAGAGGTTTTTGCTATGCAAGAAAGCTTACTTACGGAGTTTGCTAAAAAAAAAATCTGAGAACATCCACGTGGCGTGTGGTATAGTTTCATTTTGATTACAGAAATGCTGAAAACGGCTTTCGCCAACAAGCGGTGGTCGTACCGCAAATATAAAAAGAAAGGGGAGAAGCGCAAAAGCGGACAAGCCCAGGAAGGTAGGTACACCACCAAATGGAAATTCTTTATTTGCATAAAGTTCTTGAACGCCGTGCAGCGCCCGACGCACCGTCACGCTAAGGCAGCGCTTGTGGGAGACGAGGACACGGTAAGTTTCGCTTATTTATCTCTTTACTTGCACGTGTTGCAGTGAGGGAGGGGTGACACAGAGCCATGTACAAAAATAAGTACAGCATCAACAATCGAAATACAAGCAATAATGCATAATTCAAAACAGGCACGTACGCAGGATTATTTTTCGGGGGGGGGGGGCAACCCAATGTAACTTCTATGCAAATGAGGGGGGGGGGGTGCTTTACTAGTACAAATGTGAATAACGTCCACCATTCGCCATAAAAACGCGTATGCGATACATCTCTCCTTTACTTGGCAAACAAGGAACTACGTCAAATGGACTTGCGCAGGAAGAACACTGCCAAGGACAAGTAAAGAAGCCAAAGAGTAAGATAAAGAATACTTTAGTAGAATACAACTTTAAAAAATACAGCAGTTGGCAACCAAGGCGCACAAACCGCGCGGGGTTGTGTTACTTCGTCAGGCAATCATAGGAGGAAACAAAATCGTCGTCATACGGCCTTTTCAAGATGGCGTCGTACTTGATACCTCCGGGGCGTCTGCTGTCCTTGAAGTCTTTTCATCGGCGGAAGCGATCAGGTGTGCAACATACATGGGCAAAGAGCATGGAGTCTGAGCATTTCACTCTTCAAAAGTCTGCGGTACAGTTAATTTCACTACTGAGCCCGTGTTACTCATGAAACTTCACTGCAAACAAAAGTGAAACTTGACAATAAATAGTTTCAGCAAAGCAAGCATGTTATTTCAGTTCAGTAAAGAATTAGGGTTTGGCCATTCCACTATAATATGCGAGGCAAAAGGTACAAAATTACGCGCTAATAATTTTATTTTTGTGGTTACCGCCTTATTTGGGTAACAGAAAAGGTTTGAAGTGCGAATTATTTGCAGCCTCCCCTAGGAAGAGTGGCTGGCGGTTATGAGGGCGTGGGTGGGGCTTCACTGCAGACATAATTTGTATCCGACTATAGTAGCGTCTTTTTTAATTAGCTCTGGAAGAATTATAGAGAAATATATATATTTGTGGAAGCGTCACAGTTCTTTTGGAATCCTCATTTATGCTCTACCAAGTGCCGCAAACGACTCGTATTGTTATTTGGGAAGTTGCATAAGGATGCGTGGCTGCCAGTCCAGTACAACCTCGTAGACGTACTGCGCCCAGCGCGGAAGCTTAGAAAGACGCTTACATAAGCACAGCAGAGGAGTGGCTACGTCAGGCGGCTCGACTGACAACTGTAGAAGCGTCATTCAAAAGACACGAAATTGTTCCCCACTTCCGGCGGCATTCTTTCTACTTCCTCTTTAAATAAAAAGATGTTGGTCTATAAGTATTTTCATAAAGAACGGTTAAATTTGTTAACTTTCGCTGTTTCTTCCTGTTTGGCTGTCGCCTCGGTTGCCGACAATGCATTCCTTAGTAGAAAGCCTAATTTCTCAACGCCTTGAGTCTCTTATTTCTAGTTGGAAATTTTGCACGAAAAGGGCTCTACAATTAGGCAAAAACCGAACGAGGTAACGGATGACATTCATGTTGCTTATGGATTTAACTGTTATTGCAGGGTTTGATGATGGACGCTGTTTCGCATTTACTTATTTATTTATTTATTTTATTTATATTGCAGGCGAACTTACTGGCCCATGCAGGAGGAGCAATGCAGTTGACAAGGTAATGATAATGCAACAAAGATAATTATGAAGTATGTACATATATATATATATATATATATATATATATATATATATATATATATATATATATATATATATATATATATATATATATATATATATATATATATATATACAGTGCATGAAAAGGATGCAGCCCATAGCCACGTTACAAAAACCAAAATGCTAGCCTTAGCACAGTAACTACAACAAAAAGAATCGCACATTTGAATTTATATGTGGATAGAAACGCTGTGCCAAACAACAAACGGGGACTAAACATAGCAAAATACAGGAAATTTCACATAAAAAAAGAGAAAAATAGTGAGAAATACTGCTTATGGTTGTGTTATGTTATGTGACAAATAGTTTTCCAACGCATTAGTGAAGTTCTCCGATTGAAGTACATCAACAGGGAGAGAATTCCATTCGTTTATAGTACGCGGACAAAACTATTCATGTGAGATTTTGTTTTAGCACATAATGGCGTAAGGGAAAAGTTGCGTCTATGTCTTGGTTTTCGTGGATTAAGAGGCTTTACATAATGATGCATTTGAAGCCCGATTTTTCCATTTATGATGCTATGTAAAAACTGGAGACGACTAACTTTACGCCTGTGTTCTAGTGAACTGATTTTATTCCTAAGCATTAGTAAGGACTGGGAATCCTATCTTTTATGTTTTCCAATGATAAATCTAACGGCCTTCCTTTGTACTCGTTCCAAATTCATGACGTCGTTTTTGGTATGAGGATAGCATACAACCGCTGCGAATTCAAGTTTCGATCGCACGATGTGTTATATGCTAAAATTTTGGTGTCTACCGGTGCCTTTCTAAGTTTCCTTTTCAAACATCATAATTTGCGCAAAGCTGCTGAACATATAAGGGAAATATGGTCTGACCAAGAGAATCTGTTAGTGAATGTGACGCCTAAGTATTTATATTTTTCAACATCAGATATATTTGTGTCGTTTAGAACAAAAGAAAATATACTAGGTTTCGTTTTTCATGTTACTCGCAGCAAGACTGTTTTATGTACATTTAATGCCATTCCCCAAACTTTACACCAATCGGAAATTGCAATAACTGACTTCTGCAAGCATTCGTGATCGTTTCGTGAAGCTATCTTTTAAATATGACACAGTCATCCGCAAATAAATTAACATGCACATCATCGGGGATTTCGTCTATTATATCAATAATATAGGTCAAAATAAAAGGGGTCCTAATACGCTGCCTTACGTACGGTACGCCCGAAGTTACCTGACGGACACCTGAGGAACATTTATTAATTTCTACGGACTGCTGCCTGTGTCGGAGATAGGCTTGGATCCATGATATACTACTTGATGGAAGAACAATGCACTGGAGCTTGTAGATTAATTTTCCGTGGGGTACATTATCGAACGCTTTACTAAAATCTAAAAAGAGCATGTCAACTTGTCCGGACGAGTCAAGTACTTCAGAGATTTCATGAACAACTGACACAAGCTGAGTTGAAGTCGATGATCCCTTTCTGAACCCGTGCTGTAGTGGATATAGGAAATTGTGATCTGTCAAATACTGACGAATAAAACCTGCGACAATGTGTTCTAATAATTTGCTGCATGTGCTTGTAATAGAAACAGGACAATAATTGGACACTGTGAGGTGATCGCCCGTTTTATGAATTGGGACGAGTCTTGCCTTACTCCAGTCTGGTGGTATCTCTGCTAAATGTTATGATAATTTAATTTTCTTCTTTGATTTTTTTTATTTTCACCTTATCTAACCCATATCGCGGGTATATGGTTCCGAGAATCTGTCAGCCTCACGGCGAGCCGTTACTCGAGGAAATAATGAAGCAAAAGGAAAAGTGAAACGCAATTGGCGTTTTCTCTGGCCGCAACTCGTTCCACGTGCATACAGACCAGCTGACCACGAACCGAATCCCTTTCTTGGTCCCTGGATCAGTCTAAACGAAGAAGGTCGCACTAACGAAGCAACAGCGAAGCGCGTGACCGTCGAAAAGATGGTGACAACTGAATGCATCTCGAATTAATCGCGTGGGCACCGAATCGATGAGGAAACTGGCCTTCACACCCCAGAAGATGGCGATAACTACCGCCATATAAAAGGAGTGAAAGAGGCAGCAAAATCTTGACCGCCGAATAGCTGTCAAGTTTCAACAATGATTTGGCGGCGCTTTAAGATTGTGTGCGAGAAGTGGTGGCGTGAACGGGGAGGGGGGGGGGGGGGCGCCCCTCCTTGGGTACGTGCCTGATTCAAAACTAAAGACCGAGCAGCACCCCTTCTTTTTCTACCGAATGAGGGGCTTTGCTTTGTTTTTCAATCCAGCAGGTAACCTTTACGCTCTTTGCTTATATTACAGCCTCAAGACTCAACTTCAAGCACACCCGAGGCTGATGAAGCACTGTTGACTGGTGAGCAAAGCAGCATAGATAACCTTACGCCGGACAACAGTGGCGGGATGTATCGCCCACCAGCTGCAAAACGACTTCGGCCCTGTCGAACAACTGTTGCAGAGAGGCAAGCTGCTCTGGAGACATTGGCTCAAGCTGTACAGAGGACAGTTGTGCCTGATGAGCCAGCGTTGCAGTTTGCAAATTAAGCTTGCAGCCTGATGAGAAAAATCGGCCCTTCGATGCAGATCAAGTGCCAAAAAGAAATTTCAGGGATACTTGAACGCCGCCCAGAAATGAGTGAATAAAAGAAGACAGCTGTGTGAATGTTTTCGTTTTTTCACACCGCTCTGTCCGTTATGTGGCCGTTCAGATAGGCGGAGTCTTGCTGCCATGGCATAGCACCTCTGTCCTTAAAATATGCGCGCATATTTTCCCACATTGCAGCGCCAAACGTATTGGGGCTTCCACGTGGAGCCTTAAGCAAGTAAAAAAATGTGCTGTCGCCAGACTGCTCTACTGGCAGTTCAAGGGTAACTTGCATGTCGTCGCTCAGAAAATTATGCAGAGCACATGCTGCAAGCTACAGGTACCACCTACAGGTACTACCCTCTTGGGCCTTGATTCAATGACGGTGTGTATGCACCGCAAACGGTTCGCCATTATCCCGAACGCGTTCTCACACACTCTCCGAGATCTGGACATCCTGCACAGTGAAATATAAGCAAATAATTAAAGATGGTCATGCTAGTCACTCGCCAACACAATGCAGCATTCACACACATTGCCTATGATATCTCAAGATTAAACATTTTACACATGTGCAAGAAATTATATCATTATCAGCATCAAAAAGGAACTCGCAGTAACCTTGCCAAACGCATGTTGACTTCATTACATGTTTAACGAAAAAATATGTGCTGCATATATTCCCATCACAGCTGTTTGAAATACGCAGTACTGCCAGCAGTAAGCTAGACACTTTGGACAGTTTTGAAATTATATAAGGTGAAAAGGTTTCACAATATCATCTTATACTGTAAAGGTGGCGAATTATTAGGAGCTAGGTTGCAATATAGTCTATGGCACAAGGTTATACTACAAAAAAAATAATGACAACATATACCTTTGGCATCGCACCTGTAATTGAAGATTCTTTGGCCATACGCGAGATTGCTGCCTGCATACGGTTTCATAAGGTTCTTTCCGATAGAGAACGCGTCATCTCCGACGAATGCGGCAGTAGTAAATATCGTGCAGTAGCCACCTTTAATACTTCGGGCAATTTTGCCTGGTTAGTTTTCAAGGCACGTTGCAATGGCAGTGCTTGCCAGACTCCAGCATCTCCGTCGGATCCGCGTGCTCCTACGTCAAGGTAGATGAACCGGTATGCAGAATCGACGACAGCAAACATGACGATGCTGTAGGCCTTCTTGTAATTATAATATATCAACCCTGAGCGTCTATGGCACCTATACAGTTAGGAAATTATCACCTTTCTCTAAATCCACTGATGATTTCTTCCCAGTCTTCATTTATTTTCAAACAATCCTTCTTCAATTCTTCATATAATGCATAAAGGAAAAATCAGACATCCACCCGTTCGCAGCAATTGCTACAAAGGAAACTCATACGGGTTCCTCGAAAGAAAAGCCTCATAGTTGAAGAAAAATTCGTCCTGGTGCGGAACTCGAACCCGGGACCACTGCCTTTCCGGGGCAGCCGTTCTACCATCTGAGCTAACCAGGCGGCTAGCAGATGGCAGGGCGAAGTCGAATTTGTCAACAACACGAAGCAAAGGCAAGAGTTTGACGTAGTAGTTATGCGCAAACCCGCAAGATGGAGAGAAGTAATGAATAAAGGGAAAATCAGACATCCACCTGTTCGTAGCAATTGCTACAAAGGAAACCCATACGGGTTCCTCGAAAGAAAAGCCTCATAGTTCAAGGAAAATTCGTCCTGGTCTGTGACTCGAACCTGGCACTGCTGCCTTTCGGGGGCAGCCGCTCTACCATCTGAGCTAACCAGGCGGCTAGTAGATGGCAGGGCGAAGTCGAACTTGTCGACAACACGAAGCAAAGGTAAGAGTTATACGTAGTAGTACTGCGGAAACACGCAAGGTGGAGGGAAGCGATGAATAAAGGGAAAATCAGACATCCACCCGTTCGTAGCGCTTGCTACAAAGGAAACCCATACGTGTTCCTCGAAAGAGGGACCCGTATGGGTCCCTTCCCTTTATTCATTACTTCTCTCCACCTTCCGGGTTTCCGCAGAACTACTACGTCAAACTCTTGCCTTTGCTTCGTGTTGTCGACAAATTCGACTTCGCCCTGCCATCTGCTAGCCGCCTGGTTAGCTCAGATGGTAGAGCGGCTGCCCCGTGAAGGCAGTGGTCCCGGGTTCGAGTCCCGGACCAGGGCGAATCTTTCTTCAACTACGAGGCTTTTCTTTCGAGGAACCCGTATGGGTTTCCTTTGTAGCAATTGCTACGAACGGGTGGATGTCTGATTTTCCCTTCATTCATTACTTCTCTCCAATTTGCGGGTTTCCGCAGAACTACTACTTCACATAATGCAGTGCATGTTTCCGGTATGATGTCGTTTACAGTAGAATGGCCCGTCGGAATCGCCTACTCAGTGAGTAGTGGCTTTTTCCTGGAAAACAAAAAGACATTATCAAAGAATGCACACGAGATCTACACTTAAAGCTCCTTTAAATAAAGTGCCCTACTTCTCACTACTTCAATCCACCTATCAGTTGTCAGTGTAGTATACCTAGACATACGAAGGAAAAAGGTTTGTCCTTTGTGTTACAAGAACTGCATGCAGCTGATGCTGATCTTTAGTGAGAAAATACATACGAGAGATCTTAGCTGCAGCCCTAGCTAGAAGAAGCACACAGGCAAGAGTTTCGCGCATATCAATGTGCAAGGACGTTTATAGCAGCATACAATTAAGAGCAGTAAACTTGTCATATGCTGCAACAGAACTGCTTGTTGGCCTAGTTGGTGCTTGCTAAAAGCCATGTTCTTGCTGCAAGTTAAAATACACACAAAAGGAAGACACGTAGAAGACAACACGGGCGGCACCTCCAACTGATTTAGTTTGGGCGGTGACCCAGGAATATACATACACATGCACGCATGCACAGGCTGCTCACGAACCTACGTTATGCAGCTGTCGAACAATCTCGTTTCCTATTTGTGGAGCAAGACAGCAGTATCGCTAATGCAACTTGAACCTGTCTTTTTTATATAACAAGCTTCCTTTACCTTCCGTGCTGTTTGATTTTTGTTTCCACCAAGAATCTTAATCTCATAAAAACGTGGTTTGCATGGTTTGCGGGGTTGCTGTCTTCTATGTGTCTTCCTTTTGTGTTCATATTAACTTGCGGCAAAAAAACATGTATTTTGTTATATGGTGTTTGAAGCCGGCGTGCGTGTAGATGTTCTAACTGCTAGCGTGGATTCTAATTAAGGATCAATACAAGCAACCTTATTCACCGGAGGCAAGGTAGCGCAGGGTGATCTGTAGCTTCGTCGTCGGCGAAACAGGCTGGCGCATCGCAGTTTCCTGTCGCGAAATCCTCGGTCCGACGTACGCCAGCAGCAGTGAAAACTTCTCCGGGGTAACGCGAAGAAGTCGCCGGTACTCGCCTGGGTCAGACAAAACGAGTTCCTTATACAACTGATTTTGAATGCCTAACGCTTTGCGGTACACCCATTCCTTCTGCCAACATGGGGGAATGCAAATCTTCTTCGTCAATACATATAGCAAGAGCGACCTCAGCAAAAAAAGCTCTTCCAATCGGCGTCCATTTGGAACATAGAGTTTCTCACCATATTACCTAGAGGTAAATCTGGCGCTGCTGCGCTGTGGTATGCATGGGAATGCCGGTATATTGTGACTTCTGATTCACATCGTTCTCGGAGAGCCAGGCAAGGCCCGTTCCGTCTGTCACAATAATCCACATTCTACCTAAAACAACACGTAAAAAGCTGTTTTAGCTTTATTATTACACAAAAACATCTTTTGTTTAACTACGACAACTTGTTATTGCATGTATAATTATATTATACGTAAAAAGTATCAGCGAACCGCTAAAGTTGGAGGACAGACGACAAGATTCGGGCTCACTTTGGAACAGGTTGTCGTCTTTTCCTGCTTTTCTTCGCTTGGTCATGCATTGTAGGTGAGTAAAGATGTAATATGCATGAATAGAAACATTCTATGAAGATTTTACTTTAAGTACGCGTTATTTAAGTAGCCAAATCCACGTTTTAGACGAAGCCTCTTACAACACCAGCCAACACAAGCCTGGCAAACACATATACCGTCATTCCCATGACGGCACGGCGCCCCTTAGGAAAATCCCATAGATGGTGGCGCCAGATTACCTCTAGGTGTTATAGGGAGAAACTATGATTTGGAATAACCGTAAACGCAGAAGAGCGCTGCTGCAAGAGGACCACAGAGCATTGGCGTCGGAGTAAATCACGTGGCCCGCCTCGTCGTCTGCTCTTTCGGTCCGTCGTGTGGATGCTGCCACCGGCCACGCCCGGCCGGGCCACGCGCGGTCAACCCCACGTGATCGGTCCGCGGCCCGGTTCGTGGTCCGTCGCCTGGATACACCTTAGCAGAGCTGACGCGGAAGAGACGTCTCACATCGGTGCAGTCTGGGTAGGGCGCATTGGCGTAGACAGGGTAGGAGTTGGGAGGGTCGAACCCACGCCGCGAAATTTTCTAACGATCACCTGGGAGCCATTCCCCCGTTTCCCAAGAAACAAAGGTTCAGGAGGTGGACTTCGAAAGAGCGGCATGGATGAAAGGGAAAGCTTGAATGTGAAAGCAAAGCGAGAGCTAGTGGCGCTGCCCCCTAGCGAGAGCTAGGGGGCAGCGTTGTCATGGGAGCAATCCCCTCTCCAATGCACCGAACATTTCGGTTCCACTCATGGCGCGCCTCTAGCTCATTCCGCTGAGGGCAGCTCAGCGCTAAAAATTCCACACAGATAAAGGTGAGCCGAGCGCGTGCATAAAACTTGGAAGAATGTTGCTCCCGACCAGGCCTTCGTGTAGGCGAAGAGCTTCTCATTTCTGATACTTGACCGTAAATGAAATTCGTAAATGAATTTTTTTAATGTCACCATTTTTAAAAATAGCATACGGATGATAGCGTAATTTGATGCGAAGTGGCTGCCCGCCTTAGCAATGAAAACGTTTTGTGAAGAGTTAAGCGAAGTGTTGCAACAGTAACGCAGAAACGCGCATCCTCGATTGTAAAGCCGTCTTGTACGGGGAGTTCTACGAGTTTGTCTTTGCGTGGGGTACAACCTCCAGATTTATAGGAAAACCTCTTCGGAAATTTATTTGCGGCTATGGCACTGAAAGGGGGTCTCAGTTGCAGCGAGGGGGGTATTTTGTGCAGTCTAGTGCGCCCTATTTTGTAAGTAGTGAAATCCGCTAACGACACTGAATCACTCTGCCAGTGAAGGTGTAAGTGTCACTCTGCGAGTGCTTGAAGCATTGAAGGCCAGGGCTTTCCTTCATCTACAGTGAGGAGCACGTGTATTTGCAAGTTGTGACATCAGTCTTTACACTCTGTATCGCGAGTTAAGTGCGCGTTAAAGAACCAGAGGTGGTCAAAATCAATCCCGAGTCCCCCTCCCCCCCTTCCCCTACGGCATGTTTCATAATGATATCACGGTATTGACATGTAATATCCCAGATGAGTAATTTTAGCCCTCGCGCTGATAAGTGCCGATTCGCTCAAACTTTTGCAACTTTATATTATTGTAGGGTATCGCCTTCAGGCGTCGAATTTGATGTCATCACTTTCAGGTGCCCGAATATAGCGTCGATCTGCCAGCTCACGGAATTAGAGAAGTTCGCAACAGTGGATTAAGTTTTAAAGCTTCATTTAATGTAACCCACAAACTGCTGATGATGTGTCGTGTTTTTTGCCATACACGGAACTAAATATCGCGTTTTCTTAACCTGCAGTAACGCTGCTATTTCCTATTACACGATTAGCATATGTAACAATACCCGATGATTTGGTGCCCCAGTGCCACTTTGTTTCCTTTTTTTTTATGTACGTGTCTGTGTGTCAAATGTAATAATGAATATGTACCTCTTTCTAGTGAGGCAGCCATCATGCCAATACAGCAAGCAATCAACTCTCTTAGAAATTTCGCTTGACACAAGCTTGGATTCAAGGCTTTGAATGAGCTCTCCAGACGCGAGCGCGTACATAGACGCATCCTGCAGCCTGTTGCGATCGTCATTTCCCATGCCGCTCTTTTTCTCCCCTTTCCTCTGAGCAGAGTCGCAGGCTAGAGGACTTCCACATCACGACACGGTGCGGAAACGCGCACGCAGCGAAAGCGAAAGATTGTGCGTGGACATGCATGCAGACGCACATGCACAGTCGGTCGCTGCGAACCCGTGCGATCGCTGGATTGAGGCTCCATTCTGTTATGCCCCATTTCATTATACAGACAGCCCGCTTTAAGAACACATTCCACATAGTTTGCTCTCAGCCTTTGCCTACCTTTCACGGAAGGAACCGGTTCGGGACACTCCATCGCGGCGACCGCGCCCGGTGGCGCTCACTACATATTCGGTAAAGAGATAGCATGTGTCAACGATTCTGTGCTTTCAGTTTGCCAAAGATTATTATTTCGACAGTAAAAATTTTCCCTCATTTTGAGAGTACTCACAGAAATGTCCATGAGGGCTGCCGCGTGGTGTTCTTATTGAACACCGTAAGCCAAACTTATGGGGAGCGCGCCGCGTTATCCCTCATAATACGCAACGGAGGCGCTTCCGACAGGTGGCGACTCCATAAGTCCTCGCCCCCAATACTGCTGCGTTTAGGTGCAGCGAGCACGGGTGGGGGCGACCAGGAGCAGATGCTGAAATGACATAAACAAAGGTTACAAAATCAGCACTATACTGCGAGCGATGAATCGGGAAACAGGGAAGCGGCGGTGCATGATTGTGGGAGGTTTGGTTGCCCTAACCGACGGGTGCAATTTCCGGCCATATGAACAACCGCGCATTTTTAGTAGTACAATAAATAGATCAGAGAAGCAAGCAACGTTGCTTCCTCTCTATATATCATTAGATTTCAACAGCTCGGCACTGTTAACGCAAAACCACCACTCTGCGTATTAAGCCGTTTGGCACAGCCGTGCGTAAAGACGGTGAGAACACACCAATGCCTATTATGTCGCATTCCCGATTTCGTAAAGTAATGTTTGGCATTTGAAACGCCGGGCCAGTCCACGCCTGTGCCTTCTGTGACTGCATGGCGCACGCATGCGGGCCTTGTGTCGTCTTGCTTTGTGCGAGAAGTTGCAAATCTGTAATGTCTTGCCTTAAGACCGCAGACATCGTCAACGCGTGCCTGGAGAAACACTTCCCTGAAAGCTACGGTGTAACCGTCATCAGCGAGCCTGGCGGTTTTGTCGTTTCATCAGCCCTATCCATCTACACAAAGATCATCGGCAAGCGGATGAGCGATGGCAGCGACGGTGAGCACATGATGCATTAATAAAAAAAAAGCACCATTACCTTACATTAGAGAACTCCCGCACTTCTTCGCGCTTCTCCTTTTGTGACTTCTCCTTTTGAAATTTTTGTGACGCTTCCCTTTCAGTTTCTGAAACAATACCTCAGAGATTGACGTCACCACCACACATCGAAAAGCGACACAAAAGTAACTGTATTACACAAAAGAAGAGGCCTGAAGTTCTGCCGTATTGCCATAGAGTGGCCTATAATCGAAAGAATGTCGTCACTAGAGACCAAAGCCCAGTAGTGTTTTCTGCTCCTCCGAAACTGTCAACGTTGTGGAGCAGTATTTCTAAAACAAGTAAAACACCAGATTGTGAAAAGAACCACGCGAAGTTTGTAGATTGCAGCGTCGGTGTGGTACATATGATTCCGTTGTCACGTGGCAAAGTGTATGTAGGGCAGTCAGGCCGCTGTGTTAACGAGCGCCTTAGAGAACATGAACGATCCATACCGACAGGCACAGGTTCCCATTTGGCTCAAGATAGTAAAATATGCAAGTGCAAAGCTATGTTTCATGATACTACGATTTTGAAGAGGAGCCGTGATACCGCCGCCCGAGAATTATCGGAAGCTTTTTTCATACAGTCATTGGTGTCACAGTGCATTAGTGTGCCCTCTTTAACGTTGTACAGCGCTGAAAATAGTTTTTTGGATTCTATCGCATGAGTGCGCTCTGGGGATCGGATGTTGGTGGTTCCTGCACATGGTGCTCACTGCGCATGTTGTTTGAGATTCTGCTCTCTAGAAAGGAGTGACGCAATAAAATAATGTCCGTTGAGAGTAGCGCCTTGTCCTGTCGTCTTTCTTCTGCCCGTTGTTTTGCGCTAAACAAACCAAATGTAGTTAGACGTAAACAGCAATAACGTCCTCGCCTTTTATGCGGAGTGTGCAAAACTGAAATAAAGAGAAGAAAAATTACACCTTCCCATTTTCGAAGCGTTAAGAGATGATTGGTACTGCGATCTATCTTATCAACACCCACCTATCGTTCGCGCTTCGCACTTGAACGCGAAAAAAATGAACTGCTTGCAACCGCAAATGACTTATAACGAAAAACGAACTCAAAATTCTAGCCCTGCGATTCATACACACTTCCCTTAGTTGTAATTTAGAACTTGAGTGTATTCGCTATGGCCAATGGGAGCGCTATCAAGATGCGCTGAACACACCATTTGACTATGTTTTGTAAATATTGTGCGGTCTTTATTTTTGTCGCAGCCACCAGTCCAAGTGTGTGCATGTACTACATCAACGAATCCATGTACAAGTCCTTCATCATGTCCTTTTACAATGAAGATGTTATTCATCCGGAGCCACTTAAGGTGAGCTTCAGCTGCAAAACGATGCTGCATGGCATCCGCTTTGATTTGCGCTTGTCTCCTCTAATATAATCCAAATATCAATAGCCACAAGCATCAACCAGTAATACCTTTAAGATTTTATTGCACACAGTGCGCCGCTTGCATTCGCGAACACAAGTATCCATGTCTAAGCTGGTGGGCGCGAACTCCCGTGGAGTGTGACGGTCACGTGATGGGGCATGTGGGTGGCACGACCTTTGCACAAACGCCGAGTAACTTGCTTATAGAAAATGCATTACAGAGCCGCTGCTTTCTTGCTGCTGATGTTTAGGCTGTCTCGATACTCCGCGTTAATATTTGACAGTAGCCCAGACCCTCACGGACAGGGCAACCTTCGGTCGGAATAATGTCTTTCAGGGCCTCTGTTCATGCTGGTTTCAAAGCGAGTAACTTTCACTGACTGTTTTGATTTTTTTCGTGGTCAGTCAGTGTTCGGTGGCCGATAGTCGATGGTCAGACTCGACAAGAAAAGGACCTGCTCTCTCTCTCTCTCACTCGCTCATTTGTTCATTCCCTCTCGATCACGATCGATCTCTCTTCTTCGCTCGTTCGCTCACTTCCTCATTTGTTGAGGCTGCTCGGGACATGAACGGTTTCATACCGAAGCTGTAGACACGAAGACAAGACACCGTTCGGTAATATCTCGTTAAGTAACGTCACTGACACGTTTCAGAAACTTGCACGGTCCGAAATAGTGGCGTAAATGTTTTTCAGACAAGCCTGGCCGTCGAACAGAGGTCCACATTCAGACTCGGTCGCCGGGCTGTTCGGCGACGTCTCGACGGCGGACGTTGTAACTTCGTGCATCGGCATCTTGTTGGTAACTGATGCTTACGCGAGCCAGTTGGTGGGATTCTCCGGCATACTGAAAGTATTGCCCGGCGTCTGAAGCAAGTTCATCGTTTTCGTCGCACGGAAGCATAGCGTCAAGCATGATTTGCACCTTGCGTCCGTAAACAAGACGGAAAGGGGAAAATCGCGTTGCCTGCATTGCCGTATTGTAGGCAAACGTGATGTACAGAAGAATCTCGTCCAAAGTATGGTGCTGCACGTCCGCGTATATTGACAGTATGTCTGCTATGGTTTTGTTGAACCTCTACATCAGTACATTTGTTTGTGGATGGTAGGCTGTTGTTTTTCGACGACTCGTGCAGCTGAGTCTGAAAATATACTGCATCATTTGTGCTGTAAAGGAAGTTACCCTGTACATGATCACATACGACTGGGCGCCGTGCCGCAGGACGATGTGGTATACGAACTTCGCGACTTTAGAAGCCGTGCTGCTGGACAGTTGTTCTGCCTTGATATACAGAGTCACGTAATCCGTTGCAACGATAATCCATTTGTTTCCAGTGGACGACTAAAGAAGGTTCATTGGAGGTCCATTCCCACGAGGATGAACAGTGTCCCAGGTGACAAAATTAGTTGGAGTAGGCCCGCAGGTTTCACGTAGTGGTGTACGCTAGACGAAAGTCGTGGACAGTAGTACTGCTGGAGCATTCGGGCGAGAGTCTGCGAACAGCCCAAGTGCCCTCACACGGGTTCGTCGTGGACGCAAAAAGGATGTTATCACGCACGTCGGGAGGCACAACGAGGAGAAAGGCTTTGTCGCTGCCACGGGCATTTTTCCTGTGCACGATGCCCCTTCTGAGAGAAAAGGCGGATAACTCGCGAGCAATGAGCCGGGGGAGTTGAGATGTTCGGCCTTGCAGGTAGTCGATAAGAGACCGTATTGCTCTGTCTGCTCGTTGTCCTGACACGATGTCAGAATCAGAAATGGCCCAAGCAAACCATCGGCATCCTCAGAGCTCAGAGCAGGGTGTCCCACAGGTGTGCAGGAAAGCGCGGCGGCTTCGGCGTGTTTGCATCCGGGCATGTAAACAATCGTGGTGTCAAACTCCTGCAAGCGCAAACTCTACCGAGCGACACGGCCAGACGGATCTCTGAGATTTGCCAGCCACCACAGCGAGTGGTGATCAGTCACCAATGTGAAGTGACGGCCGTGAGGTAAGGCAGGAATTTTATCGACGCCCACACAAATGCGAGGCATTCTTTTCTCTGAGTGTACCACTGGCGTAACCTATGATGTGCTCAACACAGCCATGTCGTTGTGCAAGGACAGCCGCAAGTCCGGCGTTGCTAGCATCTGTGTGGATCTCTGTATCTGCCTCCTCATCAAAATGGGCGAGTACAGGTACTGCCTGCCTGCGCTGCCGTAGCTCTGCGAAGGCTGTCTCTAGCTCAGTGGTCCAGACAAAAGCTACATATTTTCGGGTGAGTAGCGTGAGTGGTTCAACTATCTTGGAGCCTTTAGCAATAAATCGACGATATGAAGCGCACATGCCAGGGAAACGTCGCACTGCTCTTTTGTCTGATGGAACAGCAAAAGCGGCGACGGCCGCAGTTTTGTCTGGTTCAGGGCGAACTCCATATGCACTAACATGTCCAAGGAATTTCAGCTCTTGATAGTTGAGATGGCACTGTTGAGGTTTCAGCATGAGCTCAGCTGGGCGAGTGGCTTCCAGGACCGTTCTTAGGCTCTTCAGATGTTCTTCGAAGGTCTCGGAGAATATGACTACGTCATCGAGGTATGCAAGGCAGCTTTGCCACCTCAAGCCGGCGAGAATGGTCTCCATCAGCCTCTCGAACGTGGCTGGCGCAGAACAGAGGCCGAAAGGAAGAACTCGGATCCATAATTACTTTGTTTAGCGCGAAACAACGGACACAATAAGGACGACAGGACAAGTTGGAATTCATAAAGGCCATCTGGGCTTACAAACGCCGTCTGTTCTCGCTCTGGTTCATTAACCCCAATCTGTAAAAAGTCACTTTTTAAATCAACAGATGAAAAATACTTCGCGTGCCGCAACCTGTCTGCAGAGTCATCGACCCGAGGGAGCGAGTGAACGTCTTTCTTGTAATGCTGTGTAGCGTCCTGTAATCAACACAGAAGCGTAGTGTTCCGTCCTTCTTCTTCACTAGAACGACTGACAATGACCACGGGTTGCTGGATGGTAGAATGACTCCATCGTCGAGCATCTCCTTTACTTTCGTCTGAATAGCCTCGCGTTCTTTAGCAGAAACACGGTAGAGATATTGTCGGGTAGGGCGAGCACCATCCTCGGTAATGATTCAGTGCTTGGTGAGAGGTATTTGGAGAAGTTAGACGAAGAGGCGAAGCAAGACTGCAATTCCTGTAGAAGGTCGTGAAGTGCAGCCTTTCTTTCGTCCGAAAGCTTCGAATTGACATTGATTTGGTCAAGAATATTATCAGCATTCATGTCCTCGGATGCCTCGTTCCTGTCAAACAACCGGCTCATTGTTAGAGAGAGAGTCGCTACCAGCCACCCCGTCGGATGGATGGGTAAAACTTTATTGGATCTATTTAACTGCGGTTGGGCCCCTAGACGTCCGGGAGCCCCCTGGCCGACATCTCTAGGCAAGCACGGTCCACCAGCCAGAGCTGGTCATCCGAGCAAGTGTCCCGAAGAGCGGCCTCCCACAAGGAAAAGGAAGGGTTGGGAATAGGCTCTACCGCCATGGGCATGGGGCAGCTCCCCAAACAGTGGAAAAGATCTGCCCGGGACGCTCGGCAGGTGGTACATTGTGAATTATGGAGACCAGGGTAATATAACTGTGCCAGATAGGCAGAAATAAATGCTTTGGTCTGGATCTGGCGCCAGATTGAACTGGTGATTGGCAGTAAGGGAACGATGAGGGGCAGGTAAATCTCGTCTACCATCCCTGTAATACGTGGCAATCTGGTGGTAGGTGCAGATCCCCTCTCCTGGTTTTTCCATGCAGTTGGGTGAGTGGTCGTCTAGGGTCCGGAGGGAAAGACCTGGGACATGCGCATTAACGCGCTCGTTCCCGGGGACACACTGATACCCACGTACCCATGTGATAGTCACCTGGTGGGGAAGCGAAGGAATGTTTTGCAAAATGTGTCTGACCGTCTTAGGTGCTACGTCTTGAAGGAAGTAACGGTTTGCACTTTGGGGATCGGTGCAGATTTCTGTAATGGTAGAATTCGCAGCCGCATGCGCCACTGCTAGGGCTAATGCGACCCCCTCAGCCACATCGGTGCGCGCTGTTTTAATCGAGACCGAGATGTTAATGCGTCCGTCCTCCGTCATGGCAGCGGCCGTGACCGTTCCTTTGAGCGGACCGATCGCAGCGTCGACATAAAGGACGTCTTCGCGATTTTGGTAACGTCGGGCGTAGTAATCAGCCCGCGCCTTACGTCGACCCGGATAGCGGTCCGAATTCGTGGCAACGGTTTGAGTTGCATGTTAGCTGCGAGTCTTACAGGAATGGGAAACCACGGCTCTTCTATCGGGATCGTGCCACTTGGCTCACACCCCCGAGTTCGGAGTAGGTTTCGCCCAGTGGGTGTTCGGGTGAGGCGCAGAAGCTGATTACTCCTCTGTGCCTCTATGATTTCCTGGACGGTATTATAGAGACCAGTCTGTAGGAGGCGGGTAGTGCTAGCGCGCATCGGCAGCCTCAGTGCGGTCTTAACCGCCCGCCTGATTAGACTATTAGCCTTATCCATTTGTTTTTGAGTGAGGTGGTGATACGGGAGGTGGTAGGCAAGGCGACTGACCGCTAAAGCTTCAGTCATTTGCATCGTGTCCTTTTCAGACAGGCCGTGATTGCGTGACGCAATCCGGCGAACCAGTCCTGAGATTTGTTTTATTTGCTTATCGAGGAGGTTCAGTGTAAAACCCGCATCTAGGTTAGAATGGATGTGCAGACCCAGGATCCTGATTCTATGTACCTTAGGCACTTGTTGACCGTGTATGAACAGGTGTATGCCTGGGTCCCCTTTGTGGGGTTTAATAGTGAGCAATTCGGACTTTTCTGGCGAGCAGAAGAGCCCCATTAGGCGAACATGCCGTTCGATAACGTCGATATCTGTTTGTAGGACATCTTGGCCCCCCCTATAGAGCCTTGTGACACCCATAAGTCATATCATCAGCATAGAAAACGTGCTGCAATTTAGTGATACCTGCGAGCTCTCTGGCGAGTGGGGTCATGGCTACGTTAAATAATAGTGGTGGTAGGACCGCTCCCTGGGGTGTGCCCCTGTTTGGGAGGGCAAAAGCGGCCGATCTGAGTGGACCTAATCTAATCTCGGCTGTACGATTTTCCAAAAAAAGCTTTGACATAATGCCAGATCCTACTGCCGCAACCTGTGGTGGCAAGGGTCCTGAGGATATGGTCGTGTCCTACTTTGTCAAAGGCCTTTTGTATGTATAATGCTAGGATGACTCTGGTGCGGGCTGTCCGTCGTTTGGGATTTAATAAGGTCTCTTTAATATGCAAGAGGACATCCTGCGCCGATAGGCTGGGGCGGATGCCAAACTGAGTGTTGGGGAAGAAATGCTTAGCTTCTAAGTGCGGTTGTAGTCGCCGGACAATCATGTGACAAAAAGTTTGCCTACGCAACTCGTGAGCGAGATAGGTTGCAAATTCTGAAGCAGTAAGGATTTACTCTGTTTCGGGATAAGATTAATGTGGGCGTGTTTCCAATCGCCAAGCAGTGTGCCCCTTGTCGGTCTGGTGCGGTCTTCAGCACTGCTACGTGTACGGTCGCACGCTATTGCTATATGCATATATTGTATAAAGCTTTTCGTCTCCTCTTCGGCTACTGCATGTGTCCCTCTATCGTCTTCAACCCCGAGTCGCAATAACGCATAGATCATTTCTTTCCTGTTAAACAATTCAATTGCAAACAGCAAATGACTTCGATTAAGCAAGCTAGGCCACTGTGAGTGACAGTACGTTAGTAGGATCATAACGTTGCGACAGGTGTACTTGTTTATCCTCCCGGGGTGATCCCTTTTCACCGTGTTAAAGGTTATCGCTTGGCGCAAGATGCGCCTGCATGTATCGGAAGTTCCTCGAATGTTATCGATTGTTTTATCTCTTGTCTGTTGTCGCCGAACCTTGTGCGATCTGACTGTATGCGCGACGCGAATTGTGTATAATATTTCTGGAAGACTCGCGGCTTATGTATAAAAGCCGACGTACTTGACCCGCTCATCAGATTTTCGACGATCGCCGACTGTGTTCGCAGCTATCGTTGTAGTTCGAAAGTCACTTACTTTTAGGGGCACAAGTTCGCCAGATAAAGAGTCAGTTTCGTCGTTCACGGTTTTGCTATTGTGCTCTTGATTGTCGCAATAACGTGACAATATTATACCCTATTTTAGCTTTTATTAATAAGAAGCGAATCAAACTACAAAAGCCCACGATTTATTTGCGACGCAAACTGAAGTCACCGGAGAGCCAGCGGAATAAAAAAAAATAACACTTCTGGTCTCGTAACTACTAAGCAAAAATCATGCAATTATCACAATAATCATAATGCAATTACCGCAATGTACTGTGTACGACGCCATATATGAGCGCATGCTCACTGTTCATTTTTCTACTGCTGAGTGATGTTCACGCAACCCGCGTCGTGTTTCGAGGTATCACGGAGATTTTGGAGTGATCAACGTGCCGTGACTAGTCGCCGAAGCGCGGAATTCACGTTTCGCTGCTACCACTTCAATCGTTTGAAACTCACTGAAGTGCGTTTTTGTCGTGGACGCGAGGCACGGAGCGATAATAAAATTGACATGATGGCGGCGAGCGGTAGGTGCGACAATCACACATGGCGCGCTCGACTCGGGCTGTCACCGACCTCACTACAAAGGACAACAGCGCCAGGCTAAATGGTTTTGTGCACCGTCAAAAAATGCAGACCAAGCGTTTACGACTGTGCCACAAATACAGAAGGAACTGTCTTTAAAGTTATTCACACACCACACACGCACACGTAAACACGAAGTGCAGACGACGCGCGGCAGTATTCACACTATGCGTTGTTCAGCCGGAATGAGCCAGGCAGCGACTCTGCTCGTTCTCGTGGCCAATCTACTCGACGCTTTCCGGACCTCCGTGTCGTTCGCTGCATTTTTTTTCAGCGCATAGTTGAAAGCCATTTGGTGCCACTATCACCAAGGGACGTGTCCCCGCTCATGCTTCTTACCATGCAGGAGGTGGCGGGCCCCATGCAGCCAAGCATGATATGGGGCATCACATGCGATGGCTCGGACAGGATAAAAAGCGCCTGTGGTCTCCCAGACATGGACGTGGGTGACTGGTTATGCTTCGAGAACATGGGCGCATACAGCATAACCATTACTTCTCCCTTCAATGGGTTCCCCAACGCAGACATCCATTACCGAGCCAGCAAGTTTGTGCAGTGAGTGCAAATGTGAATCAATCAATACTCTTTGAAAATGAGACTGGCCGGACTTTACCGGCTCAAAAATCGTCACATTCAGTTGGATGTTAAGCAAGGTTCTATAGATTGCGGCTTTACTTTGTGATTTTAACGTGTACGTTACAAATGTAGAATGAAACCAGGTAGTAGCAAATTTATTACAACTCGACAGGAAACAGGACACTAGCATCATGTTTGAGATACACGCGCCCTGAGTGTGCACATTGCTGCTTCCGTTGATACTTTGCTCCAACAGTCTCCATCGAGCATAACGAGACAAGACCAGCTGTAAGATTGGCATATATTGTGGCTGATCTTGGGGACAAATGTACCGAAACTAATGGTAATGATTTTCTCGGAGGACACACGTTGAGCCATGCGCATGTTCCAGTCCCGGAGCAGCAACACTTTCTCTGAAGTAGTAACAGAGAGCAATAATTAAAATTTAATTAATAAGGTCATCAGTGACTATCGCATACTTTATGATATCTGGCGCTGCTATGAATGCTACCCAGAAAAAAATATTCTTGCCTTGAGTCCCCACGTTTTAACCATGAAAAATAGCCGTCACTGAAACATCGCCGTGTACGCGTAACTAATAAAATACTTAGCGTTTATATTTTTATTGCTTGCTGGCTGTATTATTAGGTCTGGTCAGAACCGCGTTACTACAGACCATGGCACTGACCTTCTATTTAGACTATCCATATCCCAATAGTTCGAGTAAATTGACTGGACAGATGTTCCGATGGCTGGAGTATACCATTGTATGCATGTTGGGTGAAATGAAACGTGAGTTTGCATTACGGAAAGAGTTATTTGGCAGCGCCTGCGGAAATAAACATGGAAAATATCTGTTTGTCACTTAGTAGGCGCTCCAAAAAAAGTTCAGTCCCGTTAGGCTCGAGGCCATGGCACCTTACCTGGTTCGTTCGGCAGTAAGTACAGAGTAAACCAGCACGCAGTGGCATGTACACTTGTTAGACATCCATATCAACCTCTGACATATAACAGAGACGTGACTTCCAGTGTTCAACAACCCAGAGGCATAAATAGCACTATCCCTTCTATCTAGAGTATTAAACGATAATAGGTAGCTGCCGGCATTTGTCAAGCTGCCTCTACGAAGAGCAGATTTTACCTACAGCTTCCTCCATCACTATGATGATGAAAATAACCTTTAATATTGCGGCAAACACTATATCATCCCTGCGCGACTATATGATGTTTAGCATGCATCGATTCCAAAGCCACAGTACCTTCTCGCATAACTTTAACGGGGCTAGACCTCATTTTTTAACCCTCGTGCGCTCTGTTCGATCGCCTTAATGTACCCGTTCGCATGCTACCAAATTGTGAATTACTGTAGACTGCCTGTGGAAAAATGATATGCGTGATACTTATAAAAGTGCAGACATTGTCAACCTTCTCTTGCTTATCGTGTGCGCGAACATTGGCGCCCTCCTAATAAGAAAGTGCACAAAACCTCGAACTGCACTTTAGAGGAACAAAGGTTCTTTGTAATCCCTTGATGACATGTTTCCATCTTGAGACATTGCATGGAAGTTATAGTTTTCCATAGTTACCTGGTTGGTCACTTTAAAGCTGAACTGACATTTAGTGGATTTCTCTAGTCACACAAAAGGTTAAAAGGAAGTTTATTATCTGTCCTTTTCTTTTTATTTCAGAGAACGCCTGCGCCGAAAGCAAATTGTTTCCTTCCTGGATACTGCTTGATAAGGTCCACACACTTCTTACCACGTGGCATATATTGTGGTAAATTGCTCAAAAGTCATAAGTCCCCGACAACGAGACGATCGTTTGAGTTATCTTCAGGGGACATACCATTAGGAAAACTTAAATGCTTAGTTAACCTCAAGCAGGACAACTTGTGGACGTTCTGTTGGATGCGGATACCCACTGGACCACAGTGAACTGCAAGCACATGTAGGCAGATTCGTATAAAGCATATGAACGCCCTTCTAAATATATTCCCGACAGTGTACTATGCTGTTAAAGGCTCCTATATACCTCCTGCGAGTAATTATATATCTCAGACATGATAGCGCAAATTGTACTGTTTTGTGCTTCGATTTCGTCGAATTCGTTTATCAGCGTTCCCCCATTCTCAAATGATTGCTTTTGTTATTTGAGATAGTTTTTCTTTGAAAATTCATGATGTAAGCTCGGCCGTTGCGACAGTGACGGCCTGATGTCTCAGCTAGCAACGCACGAATGGATGCATAGTGTTCAGCGCTGGAACTATATAACAAAACGCTGGAACGAACACACATAGCCCAAATAAAGCTAACAAATGCGACACATGTATTTTTCCTGTTCTGACGAAAGATATGGATGGAAACAACTTTATTGTAAATCCGGCAAAGTTTAACGACGTGGGCTCAGGTCTCCCATGATGGGACTTCGAGGCCTTAATTCGTCGCAGCCTCTCGAGCCCTCTGGACTGCCCACTCTTTTGTGTTGAGGTTGGAGCTGCGCAGAGCGGCGGCCCACTTCGACGCAAGAGCCTCCGGAGCTGCTGTAATTTTATATGATGTAACATGACATTCCCACAACATGTGCGATAGCGTCACTCTAGTTGCCCGACATAACTTGCAATGAGCACTGGGGTATTGCGCGGGGAAAATGTGCCGCAATCGCATCGGACTGGGGAAGGTTTGTGTCTGCAGTTGTCGCCAGACGACTGCTTGGCGACGTTACAGTTTGGGGTGAGGTGGGGGCAATATCCGGCTGCGAAAGATACGTGGGCAAACCAGACCTAATTAATTTCCACCCGAAAAGCAATTTAAAACATGCTGGACGCTTTCACCTGGCAGCTCAATTTGCTTGAATTTGCGCAGCCAACGTCTTGCTTTCGCGCCTTTACGGCATCATTCGTCTACAGAAGGTGCGTTTCTTCAAGGCGAAAGGGCGACGGCGGCGTTCGGTTTGTGGAAAAGGTGGTTTCTAGTAAAAGTACTTAATTTCTTCGGCAGAAACTCATGTTCCGTTTACAGTTCGATATCTTAGGGATCTCAAGTTTTCTAGGCCCCAATTATGCTCCACAAGTTTTTGTGAACCTAGCTCTGATTCAGCAACGAATGTCAAAGAAAAAAACATTTTTGGGGGGTTTACGTGCCGAAACCCCTGTTTGATTCTGAGGCGCGCCGTCGTGGGGGACTCCGGATTCATTCTGACCACCTGCGGTTCTTTAACATGTATCCAGTGCATGTGGTACCCGGGCGTTTTCGCATATCGCTCCCATCGAAATGCGGTCACCGCCGCGTCCGCGATTCGATATCACGCCTTTGAGCTAAGCAGCGCAACATTAAAGCCACTACGCCACCATGGCAGGTAGCAAGGAATGTGCCGCTTTAGCACAACAAAGCAACCCACTTTCGGTTGTGGTTGCACGACGTAATTAAGAGCAACACGTGGAGTGCCAAGTTCTCTTGCCACTCAGTGCACTTCAGAGCCTGCAGTGAGCCTCATAACACGCGTTACGCATGACCAGTTGCTCTAAGTAAGAGTTCTCCGTCAAGCCCTTTATAGGCACATAACATCGTCCTCCAATGGCTGCCGCGGCACTGCGGAATCGTTCGTAACCAACTTGCTGCATATGCCATCTAGTCAGTTCATAAACGATCCGGATAGTTCTTACATCTTTGTGAAGAGCTGACTCTGCGAGGGGTCTTCATTTGCTCACTCACACCAGCACACAAATTTCTTTCGTGGAACACCCACATCATCTCTAATTGTTTCCAGACTTCGTTGCCGACGCAAATTCCATCTCACTTCTCACTCGCCGCAGTGGCTCAGTGCCCACGGCGTTAGCGCGGCTGAGCTAGACGTCACAGGTTCGATTTCGGGCCATGGCGGCCGCGTTTCAATTGTGGGCGAAATGCAAAATCGCTCATGTATTGAGTGCACGTTAAAGAGTGTCAGCGGGCGAAAATTAACCCGGAGTCTCATACTAAGGCGTGCGTGATAACCAGATCATGGCTCTGGCGCGTGAAGCTCCAGAATTTAATATTTCAATCGCGCGTCTCCCACCGTGATACAACTTTTATTTGCCGTCTCTGGTTAGGGATGTCTTTTACTAAAACCTACTAATTCCTTATTAGAGCGCCAGGCACGCCCACGTTTCACCAGCGCCAGTGTGAAGAGGCAATGGAGCACTTTTGTGCGTTTTATTTATTTTTTTTACGCGGTGAGCTGTCATGGGCTCATTCCAATAGCCGTTTCGTTTGGTGACGGTGTCGGCCGCCGGCGACCCTAGCAGCCATCGCCAGGAATCAGAAAAAGAGGCACAGTTCCCGCCGGGATCAAAGGCGGGCCCACTGCGCGGGAGCCAGCTACTCTACCATTGAGCCACGCCAGCGCTAGCTTGCACGCAGCGGGAAAGTGCCCTATAAACGCGTCCTGACGCGCGAGGAGACATGCAATGTGACGAGCGCGCCGCTTAACCTCGATGCGTGCGCATTTTGCATTGCAGTCGCATATTATTCCACCAGGTAGAACGCCTACCTGGTGGAATAATATGCAACTGCAGATGTACAATGTACACTGTACAATGTACAGGTGTGCTTCTGTACAAGGCCGATACAGAAGGTTTGAGGAAGAAAAAAGTTCACGGAGATGTATATACGCATGCTAGAAAAAAATGTATTGTGTACGTGATTAAAATCAAGCTGGCTAGGTGACTATGTCACCGCCGAATTTCAAGGGGGATGTCAATAAACCACAGTCATTGGCGTCGTATCGCGCCAGTTCTCAAAGAAAGCTTACTAGGTGACTATGTGACCGATGCGCTTCAAAAGGAATGCCAATAAATAATCATCATCCTCCTTAGCATGGTATCGTGCAATTTGTCTTGCGATGTGACATGCGCACCGCGTAGCGTCTATAGGTGCGCCCCTTGCATTGCAGTTGCATATTATTGCACCAGGTGGCACGCCATGTAGCAGTTGCATAAGAAGTGATACAAGGTAGGCAAATAAGTATTAGGGAATAAAAAGATGGTGTGGAGATGCACAAATACTGACGTAAGGAAAAACATGTATGGCCTACCTGATTAATTCAAGCAGGCTAGGTGACTGTCACCGTCCAGTTTTATAGGTAATGCCATTAAATCATCGCCATTATCATTAGCATAGTATCGTGCCCTTCAGTTTGCGATGTGACATGAGCGCCGCGTAACGTCGATATGTACAAAGTTTGCGTTGCAGTTCCGTTATACTCCACTAGGTGTCCCGACATGTAGCAATTGCATGCTGCATGTAGCTGGACCTGGTTAACTCAAGCAGGCTAGGTGACTATTACCACCAAGTTTCGAAGGGGATGCCAATAAACCATCGTTGTCATCATCATCAACAGCAACGTACCATGCCACGAGTCAAATGATGTGACATGTGCGCCATGTAGTCTGGATACCTGTGTTTATTCTTTGGTACCCGTTGTGGCGCGTCGTCGCAAGTTACGAACCGCTGCTGAAGAAGCTAATCGTAGAGCTACGCGCGCGGCTTGAAATAGGCAACATCGTACGCACGCACGCACGCACGCACGCACGCACGCACGCACGTAAGCATGCACGTAAGCATCATCATCATCATCATCATCATCATCATCAGCCTTGTTACGCCCACTGCAGGGCAAAGGCCTCTCCCATACTTCTCCAACTACCCCGGTCATGTACTAATTGTGGCCATGTTGTCCCTGCAAACGTCTTAATGTCATCCGCCCACCTAACTTTCTGCCGCCACTTGCTACGCTTCCCTTCCCTTGGAATCCAGTCCGTAACCCTTAATGACCATCGGTTATCTTCCCTCCTCATTACATGTCCGGCCCATGCCCATTTCTTTTTCTTGATTTCAACTAAGATGTCATTTACCCGCGTTTGTTGCCTCACCCAATCTGCTCTTTTTTTATCCCTTAACGTTACACCCATCATTCTTCTTTCCATAGCTCGTTGCGTCGTCCTCAATTTCAGCAGAACCCTTTTCGTAAGCCTCCAGGTTTCTGCCCCGTATGTGAGTACTGGTAACACACAGCTGTTATACACTTTCCTTTTGAGGGATAGTGGCAACCTGCTGTTCATGATTTGAGAATGCCTGCCAAACGCACCCCAGCCCATTCTTATTCTTCTGGTTATTTCAGTCTCATGATCCGGATCCGTGGTCACTACCTGCCCTAAGTAGATGTATTCCCTTACCACTTCCAGTGCCTCGCTACCTATCGTAAACTGCTGTTCTCTTCCGAGACTGTTAAACAATACTTTAGTTTTCTGCAGATTAATTTTCAGACCCAGCCTTATGCTTTGCCTCTCCAGGTCAGTGAGCATGCATTGAAATTGGTCTCCTGAGTTACTAAGCAAGGCAATATCATCAGCGAATCGCAAGTTGCTAAGGTATTCTCCATCAACTTTTATCCCCAATTCTTCCCACTCCAGGTCTCTGAATACCTCCTGTAAACATGCTGTGAATAGCATTGGAGAGATCGTATCTCCCTGTCTGACGCCTTTCTTTATTGGGATTTTGTTGCTTCCTTTGTGGAGGACTACAGTGGCTGTGGAGCCGCTATAGATATCTTCCAGTATTTTTACATATGGCTCATCTACACCATGATTCCGTAATGCCTCCATGACTGCTGAGGTTTCGACTGAATCAAACGCTTTCTCGTAATCATTGAAAGCTATATATAAGGGTTGGTTATATTCTGCACATTTCTCTACCACTTGACTGATAGTGTGAATATGGTCTATTGTTGAGTAGCCTTTACGCAATCCTGCCTGGTCCTTTGGTTGACAGAAGTCTAAGGTGTTCCTGATTCTATTTGCGATTACCTTAGTAAATACTTTGTAGGCAACGGACAGTAAGCTGATCGGTCTATAATTTTTCAAGTCTTTGGCGTCCCCTTTCTTATGGATTAGGATTATGTTAGCGTTCTTCCAAGATTCCGGTACGCTCGAGGTTATGAGGCATTGCGTATACAGGGTGGCCAGTTTCTCTAGAACAATCTGACCACCATCCTTCAACAAATCTGCTGTTACCTGATCCTCCCCAGCTGCCTTCCCCCTTTGCATAGCTCCTAAGGCTTTCTTTACTTCTTCTGGCGTTACCTGTGGGATTTCGAATTCCTCTAGGCTATTCTCTCTTCCACTATCATCGTGGGTGCCACTGGTACTGTATAAATCTCTATAGAACTCCTCAGCCACTTGAACTATCTCATCCATATTAGTAACGATATTGCCGGCTTTGTCTCTTAACGCACACATCTGATTCTTGCCTTTTCCTAGTTTCTTCTTCACTGTTTTTAGGCTTCCTCCGTTCCTGAGAGCCTGTTCAATTCTATCCATATTATAGTTCGTGATGTCCGCAGTCTTACGCTTGTTCATTAGCTTAGAAAGTCCTGCCAGTTCTATTCTAGCTGTAAGGTTAGAGGGTTTCATACATTGGCGTTTCTTGATCAGATCTTTCGTCTCCTGCGATAGGTTACTGGTTTCCTGTCTAATGGCATTACCACCTACTTCTATTGCGCACTCCTTAATGATGCCCATGAGATTGTCGTTCATTGCTTCAACACTAAGGTCCTCTTCCTGAGTTAAAGCCGAATACCTGTTCTGTAGCTTGATCCGGAATTCCTCTAGTTTCCCTCTTACCGCTAACTCATTGATTGGCTTCTTGTGCACCAGTTTCTTCCGTTTCCTCCTCAAGTCTAGGCTAATTCGAGTTCTTACCATCCTATGGTCACTGCAGCGTACCTTGCCGAGCACGTCTACAGCTTGTATGTTGCCAGGGTTCGCGCAGAGTATGAAGTCGATTTCATTTCTAGTCTCACCATTCGGGCTCCTCCACGTCCACTTTCGGCTAACCCGCTTGCGGAAAAAGGTATTCATTATCCGCATATTATTCTGTTCTGCAAACTCTACTAATAACTCTCCTTTGCTATTCCTAGAGCCTATGCCATATTTCCCCACTGACTTGTCTCCAGCCTGCTTCTTGCCTACCCTGGCATTGAAGTCGCCCATCAGTATAGTGTATTTTGTTTTGACTTTACCCATCGCCGATTCCACGTCTTCATAAAAGCTTTCGACTTCCTGGTCATCATGACTGCATGTAGGGGCATAGACTTGTACCACCTATTGAATTATGAAGCACAGAGCAAAATTAGTTTTGAAGAAGGACCCAGGAACATTGATCAATGTAAACGGGCGGCTAAGGTGCACAAGTGTCCGTGCCTAAAAAGCGTGAACACAGAATGGAGGAATGGGTCAAGAAAGTTGGCGAACAAGTACAGGGTAACTAAAACTGCAGGTAGACAACCAGGAGTAATCAGAAAGAAAGTGAGAGAAACAGGGACAGGGTATTGAATACAAAGGAGGGAAACGAAAATGACCATAGAGATTTCCAAGAATAAAAAAAAAGAAATTAGAAGGGAAAATCTGCGCGATACCAAGAAGGAAAATGCCGTGCTGTTTGAGGCTCGAGCCGGTTGATTATAAAAACATGCCGGAGTAAATATTCGCAATTAGGTGAAGCATGTGTATGCTGCAGCGAAAATCCGGAGACCACGCGGCACATTCTGATGGAATACGAAGGGATTCACCCAGCGAGACCAGCACTTGGATCAAAAGTAGATCTAAGTATCAACCAGTAAGCAGTGAAGATAACAAGAGACGTTTAGAGTATATTGTTGGAAGAATAGCAGGGAGGAGACTGATAGGACCGGATTTATTGCAGGCATAAACAGCGGTACAAGGTAGCTAGAGAAGATCAAAGAGATGTATGCAAAATGCTAGAAGGAAAGGCATTCATAGCATACCTGAGTAACTCAAGCAGGCTAAGTGACGATTTGTCCCCACCCCGTTTAGGAGGGGCTGCCAATAAATCATCATCATCATCATGTGATCGGGCACGCCCTCCGCCATGCCGTCGAATAAAATAAATTTCATTTGGCAGGGGCGTTTGCGCATTCATCTACACCACTGTCGATGAATCCATGCGCTGCGATGCAATAATATTCACAGTTGTGCGTTGTTGGCCAATTTGGGAGGCAATGTTTGTGACCAGCAGAAGCCGTGAGCATGCCCGGTCGACCTAATATTCAGTCAGGCATGCCTTGAACCTAGACATTGTTTTGTGAACGCTCTTTAAGCGCTCTGCGGGAATGTGCTCGACCACCTTGGACAGAAGTGTAGATAGCTGCACGGGTCTGTGTTTCCGTTTCGTGTATATAACTTTCACGCGAGATCTCCCATGACCGCAGCAGCATGCAACGGAATAATACAGACCCCCTGGAGTTCTTTGAGGAGCAGCGAAATGAGTTACACGAACGTTTCTCTCTCATCGGCCCTCATCGAAATGCGGCTCCAGTAAGGCGCCACCGGCGGGGATAACGCTCATTCCGCCACGATACTATCAATGACACTGCACGACGATGTTCAAACTATAGTGACCTTGAATCTTCAGTTTCCAAATAGCGGTCGCGTTGATAGCCGCAGATTACCGTTTCGCCATGCCTCGACCTTCGCTGTTTATCGCCGCCCCGTCCATTTCCTAGTTCACTTTCCTTCTCTCCCATTCTAGCCCCACGACAGCTACAACGAAGCGAAACTCGCGGCTTCGGTTCCCTGACGTAGCCGCAGCTGCAGCGAGAAAGCGACCGCCCGCAGCGAATATCGGATTTTTGAGCATCGCATCATTGCCCGTAGACCATATGCTACAAGGAGGCGTACGTGTACAAGAACACATTCAATTACGTTGTGGGGTTTGGTACGCTCGCAATGCACATCTGCCACACACTGCTACATCGTTCCTCTGAAAGGTGCCAAAGGTCTGTGCGCTTCCGTATAATCCTTCCGTGTAAACAATGCTCCTTAGTTTTCTCTAGAATAACAAGCTCCTGCGTGCAGGCCTCGTATCGACGACCTTGTCTCTCAGAGAACTCCTTTCACGTCTCTTCAATTCCTTTCAAACAACGTTTTGCTACGTACCTTCTCTTGCAAAACCGTACTTGGCTCACAATATCAACACATCATGATTGCCACCTCCCCCATTTTTCCCTCTCACCTTTGTTCTAGTTATCCTTCACCCTTTCGATATACTGCAGCTGTCCCTGAAGAGAAGCACGGCCAAGCAGGCTGGCTCACGCCGATCTGCTTGGTAGTCCTGTTACTTCCAACTTACTCTTGCTTTATCAGTTACGCCAGAGCTAAGTTCTGTCTTCAATTTAAAAAAAGAAATCTGCCCACTGCTACGCGCTCGGCGTAAAGTTATCACGTCGTTTTTGTATCATTTCTGTTATAGCATAGAAGAGGCGGGAGCTGCGATGGTGAACTTTAAGATAAAAGCACTGCCACATCCGAAACATAGAACGTTGAGCCGTTCGTTCCGTTTCCGCGATGGCGGGGTAGGAAGTAGGCGGGACAATTCACTCCCGGATATCCAGTGTCCTAGCGGAGACGCCACTCCACGGTGGTGTCCATGGAGTGGTGCTCGTGGTGCGCCTCGACGCTAAGGATTCTCAACCAAATATGTGCTCTTCCGAAGTTCTCAAGTAACGCGCAATTTAATGTAAATGTCGACGCTTAGCACACTACTTTCAGGACGTTCCGTTGGGGTGCACAGGCGCACGCGGCACCGTGCGCTGGACGGCTCACAACTGCGGCCTCAAGGGCGTGTTCTGCCTCGCTGCGCGCATCATATAAACTTTGCGTTTCTTAATATACGTTAAAATGTGGTCGCTCGGTCGGAGTTATTGCCGGCAATTCCCTCTAGGCTAAATCGGCTTGCTGTTAACAACATCTATCCTCCTCCTCCAACACGCGTACGCTGCTCTGCGTGAAGTAACTATCCAAATTATCAGTGGTCGAGGCTTATGTCCAACACCCAACGTCTGCGGGCAGGCAAAACGCATGCGTAATAGTTCTAGAAAACAGGCTTTATTAGGTACATATGTGCCCTAATACACATACCACACGCGGGTCACGCTATACGGTACACACACACACACACGCACATATATATATATATATATATATATATATATATATATATATACTGTCACGCGGTAGTGACGGTGAAGAAAACAGCAATACGGTGGAATACAAAACTGGCTTTTATTGGGCGAACCTGTGCCCACAAAAACAGGCTACACTTATAGCACAACGATAGCGGCGAACACGGTCGGCGATCGTCGGAAATCTGATCAGCGGGTCAAGCGCGTCGGCTTTTATAGAGCAGTCGTCGTCGAATGTTCCAGACTAATCGTTCGGACCCGCGTGCCTTCCACAAAGTTCTACATCATTCGCGTCAGGTGATGAAATCAGATAAAATAAGGTTCGGCGACAACAGACAGCGAATAGAAGCATCGATAACCTTCCAGAAACTTCGGTACATGCAGGCGCGTCGCACGCTGAGCGATTACATTTGTTAGGCGGCGAAACGTGGTTGCCCGATAAAGATAAGTACACGTGTCAATACCCCCCTCTTAAAAAGCATCGTCCCGATGCTACAAATATAAGAGAGCGAAACACAAAAGGACACTTATTAAACAGAAACAACAAAACAACAAAAAGAAACAAAGTCCAAAGGTCAGTTACGCGAAGCCCCAAAGTTCATTACCGCGGGTAGTACGGCTTCAGTCGCACAACGTGGACTATTTCAGGTCGTGAAATGCCGTCTGGCACGACCTCATAGTCCAGTGCGCGAAAACGTCGGATGATCTTGTACGGTCCGAAATAGCGACGCAAAAGCTTCTCGCTCAGTCCTCGTCGGCGTATAGGGGTCCAAACCCAAACACGGTCACCGGGCTGGTACTCGACGCAGCGTCGTGGGAGGTTGTAGTGTCGGCTGTCGGCCCTCTGCTGGTTCTTGATTCGCAGGCGGGCGAGCTGTCGGGCTTCTTAGGCGCGCTGGAGATAGGTAGAGACGTCAAGATTTTCCTCGTCAGTGACGTGCGGCAGCATGGCGTCGAGCGTCGTCGTCGGGTTCCTGCCGTAAACCAGCTTAAATGGCGTGATCTGTGTTGTTTCTTGCACTACCGTGTTGTAAGCGAATGTTACGTACGGCAGGACCACCTCCCACGTCTTGCGCTCGACGTCGACGTACATTGCTAGCATGTCGGCGAGGGTCTTGTTCAGGCGCTCCCTGAGACCATTCGTCTGCGGATGGTAGGCAGCTGTCCTCCTGTGACTTGTCTGGCTGTATTGCAGAATGGCTTGCGTGAGCTCTGCTTTAAAAGCCGTTCCTCTGTCGGTGATGAGGTCTTCTGGAGCACCATGTCGCAGCAGGATGTTCTCGACGAAAAATTTCACCACTTCGGCTGCGCTGCCTTTCGGTAGAGCTTTAGTTTCAGCGAAGCGGGTGAGATAGTCCGTCGCCACGACGATCCACTTATTTCCGGATGTTGATGTCGGAAACGGTCCTAACAAGTCCATCCCGATCTGCTGAAAATGTCGGTAAGGAGGCTTGATCGGCTGTAGTAATCCCGCTGGCCTTGTCGGTGGTGTCTTGCGTCGCTGACAGTCTCGGCATGTCTTGACGTAACGGTGCGGCCAGTAATACCTTTCTTGTATCCTCGATAGCGTTCGGGAGAAACCGAGGTGCCCAGCGGTCGGATCATCATGTAGGGCGTGCAGTACTTCTGGACGCAGCGCCGACGGAACAACAAAAATGTAGTTGGCGCGGACTGGTGAGAAGTTCTTCAAGAGTAGGTTGTTTTGAAGCGTGAACGAAGATAATCCACGCTTAAATGCCCTAGGGACAACGTCGGTGTACCCTTCCACATACTCGACTAGGGCTTTTAGCTCCGGGTCCCCTCGTTTTTGTTCGGCGAAGTCTTCCGCGCTTATTATGCTAAGGAAGGCGTCGTCATCCTCGTCATCCTCGTCATCTTGCGGCGGCGGGTCAATGGGGCGCGTGATAGGCAATCGCCATCTTAGTGTTTTCGTCCGGACTTGTATGTTACAGTAATGTCGTATTCTTGTAGTCTGAGGCTCCACCGTGCCCGCCGTCCTGAGGGGTCCTTTAAGTTAGCTAGCCAACACAACGCGTGATGGTCGCTGACCACGTTGATTGGCCTGCCATAGAGGTAAGGGCGAAATTTCGCTGTAGCCCAAACGATGGCGAGGCATTCCTTTTCGGTTGTAGAATAATCGCCTTCCCCTTTTGACAACGACCGGCTAGCGTAAGCTATTACGTGTTCATGTCCATCTTTTTTCTGGACTAGGACGGCACCGAGGCCTAGGCTACTGGCGTCAGTGTGTATTTCGGTATCGGCGTCCTCCTCGATGTACGCAAGTACGGGCGGCGACTGCATGCGTCGTTTGAGTTCTTGAAATGCGTCGGCCTGCCGTGTTTCCCACTTGAACTCGACGTCACATTTAGTTAGCTTTGTCAACGGCTCAGCGATGCGTGAAAAGGCCTGTAGTAGGTACACATGCCAAGGAATCTACGCACTGCCTTCTTGTCGATGGGCTGCGGGAACTTTGCAATGGCAGCTGTCTTCTGCGGGTCAGGGCGGACTCCAGACTTGCTGATGACGTGGCCTTGGAACAGAAGCTCATCGTAAGCGAATCGGCACTTTTCTGGCTTCAGAGTAAGCCCTGATGACTTGATGGCCTCTAGTACTGTTGCAAGCCGCCTAAGGTGATTGTCGAAATTTCCAGCGAAGACAACGACGTCATCCACGTAAACGAGACAGGTCTGCCACTTCAATCCTGCTAAAACCGTGTCCATCACGCATTGGAACGTTGCAGGCGCCGAGCACAGTCCAAATGGCATAACCTTGAACTCGTAGAGGCCGTCTGGGGTGATGAAAGCGGTCTTTTCGCGATCTCTTTCGTCGACTTCTATTTGCCAATAGCCAGACTTCAGGTCCATCGACGAAAAGTATTTAGCATTGCAGAGCCGATCCAATGCGTCGTCTATCCGTGGGAGGGGGTATGCGTCCTTCTTCGTGATCTTGTTCAGACGACGATAATCGACGCAGAAACGTAGGGCTCCGTCCTTTTTCTTCACCAGGACAACAGGGGATGCCCACAGGCTTTTCGACGGCTGGATGATGTCGTCGCGCAGCATTTCGTCGACTTGTTCTCTTCTAGCTTCACGTTCTCGCGGCGAAACTCGGTAAGGGCTCTGGCGGAGTGGTCGAGCGCACTCCTCGGTGATTATGCGATGCTTGGCGAATGGTGCTTGTGGAATCCTCGATGACGTCGAAAAGCAGGCTTTGTATCGTCGGAGCAGACTTCTCAGCTGCTGCTGCTTAACCACGGGGAGACTTGGATTGACGTCGTAGTCTGGTTCGGGAACCATGGTGGTCGGGGTAGATGCGGCGGAATCCGCGAGGAGAAATGCGTTACTGGTTTCCAGAATTTCCTCGATGTAAGCGATCGTCGTGCCCTTGTTGATGTGCTTGAACTCGCGGCTGAAGTTTGTCATCAACACTTCAGTTTTCCCTCCATGCAGTCGAGCGATCCCTCTTGCGACGCAAATTTCATGGTCTAGCAGTAGACGTTGGTCGCCTTCGATGACGCCTTCTACGTCAGCGGGTGTTTCGGTGCCGACCGAAATAACAATGCTGGAGCGAGGCGGGATGCTCACTTGATCTTCGAGCACACTCAAGGCGTGGTGACTACGAGGGCTCTCCGGCGGCATCGCTTGATCTTCCGACAGCGTTATTGACTTCGACTTCAGGTCGATGATTGCGCCGTGTTGGTCCAGGAAGTCCATACCGAGAATGACGTCTCGTGAACACTGTTGGAGGATAACGAAGGTGGCAGGGTAAGTCCGGTCATGAATGGTTATTCTTGCCGTGCAGATTCCAGTCGGCGTGATGAGGTGTCCTCCAGTGGTCCGAATTTGAGGGCCTTCCCATGCAGTTTTAACTTTCATCAACTGCGCGGCGATGGGTCCACTCATGACGGAGTAATCGGCTCCTGTGTCCACTAAAGCGGTGACTGCGTGGCCGTCGAGAAGCACGTCGAGGTCGGTGGTTCTTTGTCTGGCATTGCAATTAGGTCTTGTCGTCGGATCACGGCTGCGTCGTGTTGAACTGAAGCTGGAACGTTGCGTCGTCAAGTCGTCTTTCGTCGGTGTAGTCTTGGCTTCCTGACTTCGTCGGGACGGCGGCGTGTCCTTATTATGTCGTCGAGATGGTCTCTTCGTCGGCGGCGGAGGATCTTCGTCAGTTCGACGAACAGCAACCGCTCCTCCATCGGTTGCTGCTTTTAGTTTTCTGGATATGGACTCGCTGACCGGCCCCGGGCTGGGCCAGTGTATGGTCGGCGCTGCGGCGACAGGTACGCGCCTGGTGACGGCGAACGGGACGGTCGTCGAGGGCTCCACTGAGTAGCGGTGAGGTAGTCGGCGATGTCACGAGGGCGTTCACCTTTCTGAGGGCGCAGTGCATCGACGGCGAACTCTTGCAATCCCAGGTCGCGGTATGGGCATCGGCGGTACACATGGCCGGCTTCTCCGCAGTGATAGCAGAGCGGGCGGTGGTCGGGGGCTCGCCAAATGTCCGTCTTCCTCGCGTAGCTGCGCTGGGCGACGGTTGGGCGTGCTGGCGGCGGCGGCGGTGGACGACGGAATTGCGGCGTTACAGGGCCCTGGCGTTGTCGCGGTGGGAGACCTTGATGGCGGGCGACGGCGGCGTAGGTCATCGCTTCCGGCTGAGGTTGCGGTGATCGTGGTTGCACCTCAGGGACTCCCAAGCGATCGCTGAACCTCTTCTTTGACGATTTCAGCGATTGGATCCACTTGGGACTGCGTCCTTGGGTAGAACTTCTGCAGCTCCTCCCGTACGACCACTCTGATAGTCTCGCGTAGATCGTCGGTAGCCAGTGATCGAACCCCGGCGTAGTTTGTAGAGTTCGTGCGGCGATCGAATTGCCGGTTTCGGATCTCGAGTGTTTTCTCAATGTTCGTCGCCTCACGAAGAAACTCTTCGACGGTTTTCGGTGGGCTTCTTACCATTCCGGCGAAAAGTTCCTCCTTTACACCACGCATCAGTAGGCGGACTTTCTTCTCCTCGGCCATATCAGGGTCGGCGTGGCGGAACAAACGGCTCATTTCTTCCGTAAAGATGGCAACGTTCTCGTTTGGTAGCTGCACTCGGGCGTCCAGCATAGCTTCGGCCCTTTCCTTGCGCACGACGCTTGTAAAAGTGTGCAGGAAGCCGCTACGGAACATGTCCCACGTTGTCAAGGTCGACTCTCTGTTCTTAAACCACGTTCTGGCGGCGTCTAGTAGAAGTAGACATGCCGCAGCTTGTCGTCGGAGTCCCAGTTGTTGTATGTCGCGATTCGTTCGTAGGTCTCCAGCCATGATTCCGGGTCTTCAGTCGCTGCTCCATGGAAGGTTGGTGGGTCCCGAGGTTGTTGTAGGATAACGGGGACGCTGGGGCAGCCATTGGGGTTGTCTTGACCACGATCGTCTTTGTCGTCTCAGGTAGAAGTCCGTGCTCTGGGGGCAGTCCTTGCAGTCTGCGGCTAGCACGCTGGTCTTGGGCGATGTTGGTTCTGTCCTCGGGCTTCGGGCTTGGATCGCGGCTTTGCGGAGGCGTTCGGTACATGAACGCACGAGCACCTCCACCAGATGTCACGCGGTAGTGACGGTGAAGAAAACAGCAATACGGTGGAATAAAAAAATTACCGACGATTACGTTACTTCCTAATGCGAAGTTTGAGCGCAGCAAATAAGCTGTTTCACCTTTTCGAAAGATTGAGGCAAAGAAATCGAGCAACACATGTATGCGCTATCACAGAATTTTTTTTTATTTTTCACACGTATTCCTTTAACAAAGACTCCACTAACAGTTCTTGACAGTCATGAAGGAAGCTTTGTGGTCGGAGAAATAGACTGATATATGTTCGACTTGGTACACCAATGCTTGATTCTCAAAGACGAGATGTATACAAGTGCCTCGCGAGGTTGTCACAGCCGTGGGACGCGTTACGAGCGAGAGGAACGGGATGTTCTCCCGCATAAGTGTTAGGAAATTGCTGTTTGTCTTTATGTCAAGCCGCCACCGATCTGGCTCTCTGATTGCCACCGCACAGGGCGAACGGCAGCGGCAATTTCGGCTCGGGCGCTGCACATATACAGATCCGCCGCCACCGATCTGGCTCTCTGATTGCCACCGCACAGGGGTTGCATTGGAGGAGGAGCGAAGAAAGGAATTAAGTTCGAGCCGGCGCTTTGACAACCGGAGACTCGCAGGAAGAGGGGGGAGGGGGGCGGCGTGTACACCCAGCGGCAAACGATGGGGGCAGAAGCGCGCGCAGCAAGCGGACAACACGATAAAGGGAGGAGGGAAGAGATAGCAGCGACTGACTGATGCCGCTGACGCCGATAGTGAGTCAACCCCAGCTGCGGAGTTGGTTTCAGGGACAACGAATAACCGGCGCGTCGGCAACTGAAGAGCACCCTATCCGCCACACAACAGGGGGGGGGGGACCCTTTCCTCCTCTTTCTGCATGGCGGCGACGGTGTTCTATGCAGTCACGTTATCTTGACTCTCTAGCGGCGTCAGCGGCATCCAGCGGTATCAGTCGGTCGCTGCTAGCGCTGGGGGGATGAAAGGGGGGCGGAGCTGGTTACGAGGCCGCCGACGACGACGACGCGAAACCCAGGAACGGACGCCAAAGAGCTGCGCTCTAAAACTAGCTCTTATTGGGTGAACCTGTGCCCACAAAAACAGGCTACACTTATAGCACAACGATAGCGGCGAACACGGTCGGCGATCGTCGGAAATCTGATCAGCGGGTCAAGCGCGTCGGCTTTTATAGAACAGTCGTCGAATGTTCCAGACTAATCGTTCGGACCCGCGTGCCTTCCAAAAAGTTCTACGCCATTCGCGTCAGGTGATGAAATCAGATAACATAAGGTTCGGCGACAACAGACAGCGGATAGAAGCATCGATAACTTTCCAGAAACTTCGGGTACATGCAGGCGCGTCCCACGCTCTGCGATTACATTTGTTAGGCGGCGAAACGTGGTTGCCCGATAAAGATAAGTACACGTGTCTATATATATATATATATATATATATATATATATATATATATATATATATATATATAGATAGATATATATATATATATATAATGAGTGATTTTAAATCGTGGCGCTTCAACCTTTATTCTTGAATGTTGGCTACCGGAATTTCTTTTCTAGCTGAGTTTTGGCATTGAGCATGAACTTTCCGGCCAAATGCCTTCGGGCGATGCTGATTGACAGGCAGCAAGCGTCATTTGTTCGCTTAGAGTGGGAACATGGGACGAAAAAGAATGAGTTTGGCAAGTGACTCGCTTTGCTTTGAATGCACGTACATAGGAGACAGACCGATGGAAAATCTCCGGCTGCAATGGTGTCAGCCACGGGATGTAAAGGAAATGAAATAAGCACCCACGTTTCACATATGATGAGAGCTGTCTGCCTACCAAACTATAGCTTGCAAACGAAGCCATAGGTGGCTTGGGGTGAAGTCCACTTTCAGTTTTCTGCTTGGTGCTTGCCTCCTGTTGATGAGAGAGCTCTAGAACAAAAATAAGAGGAGGAAAATAAACTTTATAAAAAGAATGGTCCGACAGTTTTGGTTGTGGTGATCTCAAGTGGCGGCTCGAAGTCCTTGGACTTCGAGCATCTTCGGCTTGCCGGACGGCCCAGGGACGCTCTTCCAGTTCCGAACTTTTGAGAGCCGTCTACAGAGCTCTAGCAAAATATTTTTTTAAAGATTTCGTTGAATATTGTCACGTTGTAGTGACGGTGAAGAAAGCAGCGATAAGGTGGAATACAAAACTAGCGTTTATTGGGCGAACCTGTGCCCACAAAAACAGGCTACACTTATAGCACAACGATAGCGGCGAACACGGTCGGCGATCGTCGAAAAATCTGATCAGCGGGTCAAGCGCGTCGGCTTTGATAGAGCAGTCGTCGAATGTTCCAGACTAATCATTCGGACCCGCGTGCCTTCCACAAAGTTCCACATCATTCGCGCCAGGTGATGAAATCAGATAACATAAGGTTCGGCGACAACAGACAGCGGATAGAAGCATCGATAACTTTCCAGAAACTTTGGATAAATGCAGGCGCGTCCCGCGCTGTGCGATAACATTTGTTAGGCGGCGAAATGTGGTTGCCCGATAAAGATAAGTACACGTGTCAATATGCTAATATCGATCTGTATTGCGCAGTTAGATCGAACATAAGAACTTCTTGAGTATGGATATGCGTCGTCATGTAATGGTTCATTTTCTCAAACACGACTGCGGCTTGACGAGGGACAGCGAAGTGATGGGCTGCTGAATAAGTTCTGACCACTAAAAGTTCTGCACCCGAAACACGGTACACCAGGGCATGATGTTATTATACAAGCATGTTTGCACTCTGTTTCCCATCGAAATGTGGGAAGCACAGCGCCATAGCAGCACAGCGCCGTAGCCAAAGAGCGTTCGCGCCGTGTATGCGAAAAAGAACAGTTGTGCGAGATTTCCGTTTGAAAACCGGCGACCATAGAAACTGCAACATAGAATCGCAGTGCGTTACCCCGCGATAAGATAGCCTAGAATGAAGCATTGTTTCGTTGAAGTGCGGCAAGTCAAGCTGCTTAATCTGCAGCTTTTTACCTTTCTTTGTACCTGGCATAGTGTACACGCTACGTTTCGAACAAAAAAAAAAGTAAATATTTCCATCTTTCTGGATTTCCTTCTTCAGTCTCTGTCATTGAACCAATGTCCGAAAAAAAAAAAGTATTCTTATTTCCACAAAATGCGCCAAGATATCAAACAATATTTTCAGGCAGCCACACAAAAATAATCTCTTGACCAGCGTAAGACTGCACCTCCCCCGTAAGGAGACCATACACGTAGTTACCCTAGATTCTAACGTCTAAGAGACGAGGAGCAGCGGTGGCGGTGGGCCCGTATTACTCACAATTGGCGCTGGCGGATAGAGAAGTCAGCGGGAACGATACCGGCACCTGTTGTTGACGCGCAACGTCAACAGCGGTACGGCGCAGAGGGCAACCACGGCAGAATAACGCCTGCAGAACCGTCGGCACGTATAGAGGTTATCAAAAGTGCCTGAAAAGGATAAGCGCAGGATTATGCGCAAGCAATCGCAGCAAGGGGCTCATAGTTGCAAGGGGCTCCTACTTATGAGGTTTCGTGGCAATACAGCGATTGCAGCTTCCTGGGGCGCAATCGGAGATCGTTGATCGAAGCATGCGTTCAGTTTGCGTTCAGTTTCGCCTCACGCGACTAGCCCAAGCAGCGCCGACGTCGCCAGGGGCGCCAGTCGGCGCGGCCTAGGCCACTCGCCTGGGGCAAAACTGAACGCAAACTGATCACGCGTTTCGAACAGCGATCTCAGATCCAGCCCCTGCTCTGCCTGCTGCAACGAACTATTTTAGCACACGTGCTACGCGAAGGAAAAAAAAAAACGAAATCCCACTGTTCTTGACGATGACGGCGGAAAAGCAAAAAAAAAAAAAATTACCGCACATGTCAGGTAATATTTTTCAGTTTTATTTTTAATTTTTAATGTGCACCCACAAAGTAACTGCGGTGTTACTTCAGTAGTACACCGCGTCAGCTATAAATTGATTTTTAACGACACTGCAATCACATAGATAAAAGGCAAGCGAGAAGAAAATAAACATATCCTTGTGTGGAATAATCGGGCGCGACCCTTTGAGTTATTCAGACGTAGGCTCATGTTAGTCAAAAAAGTCTGCAAGCCTGATGTGGCATTCTTTAAAAAATATATTTCCAGTATTTTCGTGCTTTACGTTGGTGCTCACTTGCATATGTTTTCTTCTAGCTTATATGATATGTGCCATCGTCATCACCGGAGCACTCGCCGAAACATTTTAAGTTCCTTTGAAACACAATAGAGCACAAGAGGGTTCTTGCGTAACGACTTCACGAGTCCGCTTCGCTGACAGTTCACGCGCTTTTTTTGATTATTTAACGAAATAATTGGACGATAGGCAATGTCAGCTTAGGCCGCCCGCCCTGTAAGTGTAATGACTTGTGCTTCACAGTCATTTATTGAGGCATTTGTCGCAACTACACGAGAGGCGCGCTGTTCGCTTGGCTGCGAAACATTTAAACTTGTGGAATCATCATCAAGTTCCCGGCGGTTCCACTTATAGCGGACTTCATGGCGCAGCCTAGGAAACATTTAGCTTGGCGCAACAGCCACGAACATGGAGCGGGCAGGCAGTACTTTCACCACCATGGATCAGTGCATAGCTGGAAAGGCTGCAAGCGTGTGGGCGGGGTCGTATCGCATTGACATAGCTTAAAAACGCCTTCTTACGTCCTGCAGTGCCGCATTTACTATGGCACTCTACTGCCAAGCACAACGTCAAGGCGAAGGAGGAATGCAAAATCTCTTGCGTGTTGCCATTTTGGAGTACGTTAAACAAATCAGTGTCGTCAAAGTTGACCGGGAGCCCTAGAGTATGTCGTCACTTTATATAGTCCCGTTTTGCTATCGGAAGTTAGTCTCCGATCATGCAGTATTCAAAGATAACGACCGCGCAGCCTCCTTACAAAAGAATCCACACATAAAACGAAGCCCTCATTAATTGCCTATTGAATGCAAGACTCGAGCCTTCTTCAATACAAAAGCTGGCGCTACGAGAAAATATGGCCGTGGTGAGCGATAAGCGCTGCACTCTTGCAGCTCACGATTCGATTATTCCAATCGCGCATGTATAGCGCATATTATTCACAGTGAAGAGGCTACAGCAAATGAGTGAATACATATAGAGATAAGGAAGACGCTACTTCATTCTAAGACTGCCTTGTAAAATATTTATTTACGAAACGAAAACAGAAAACAAAATGAAGGCGCTGCCGACAATTGCCTGCGACTGCCTCCTCGCAGGGCGTACTTGTCGCAGTTATTGGGCTCAACAAACAAATGTCTCAAAATGAAAACACACACCAGGTTGATCCTTTATTGTAAGCAAAGCTCTTTTATATATCCACCACACTAAAGTCCCTTTTGATGTAGCCACAGCAGAATCCTTATCACCAATTACTCCTGATAAGAGTGGTCGCCTAGGCGAATTCTGTTCTATTTTCCTTTGTGCCATCTGTGCAGGCGCTGCGAATTCTGTTGAGAAGTTGTTTACACTAGGATGGACTGCCTCAGACATCTTATCTGAAGCTGACACATCCGATATCCTGTATATAAGGCGGCAAAAAAAGTCCTCGCGGCGTTCAAAACACAATTTACTGCGTGGTACGGTCGCAGACAGCTTGAAAAACCGGCTCTGCGAGACAAGGATCGCAATGCCTGCGCCGTCCACTGAGAAAACCGACTCTCAGTCAGTCTTGGATGTGGAAGGCTACAACTACGTTGAATGCCACACGGTAGATGAAGACATCGAAGCCCTGAACAGAATACGGTTCCACGCAAAACCACGCGACGGCCATCGACACTTGGACATCGGGTGCGGGCCGGGGACCTTCACGACAGACTACCTCGTTCCCTTGTCTTCGCCGTGCAAAACGATTCTGGCCATTGACAAATCGCCCTCGATGATCGACTTCGCGAAGAGAAACTCCGCGCACGAGAACGTAGAGTACCGCGTGTTCGACTTCGGCGGCACTGACGTCGCGGAGCTGCTGAACGCGTACGGCCACTTCGATCGCGTCTACTCGCTCCTGTGCTTCCATTACGTCAAAGATCAGCCTAAAGCCTTCAGGGATATTGCGCGGCTGCTGACACCGAAATCCGGAGAGTGCCTTGTGAAGGCCGGACTCGCCTGTGAGCCAGTGGATGCTTGGCTCCAAACGCACCTGATGGAACGCTGGAGAGATGCGACTCCCGTGAGTATCAGACGACTTCGTATACGTGCGCCATTTCAGAATCACTGTACTCACGCATGCGCAGTATTTGCAAATTAAAATGGTCTTTATGCTATGGTGCTTATTGCATTTTAGCTCAAAATAAAGCGTGCTCGTTCCCGCACAAATATGCCTGATTTTCATGCTGAATTAACAATAATTTGAAGGTTCTTGAATTTGAGTACATTGTGCGCTCGAACGCTCATCAAGCCTACGTACGCCCATCTTAGTATTGAAGACTCCGCCCATACTGAGAGAGAGAGTGAGAATGGAGCAAGCAAAGGCATGAGGCTTAACCAGACGGGCATCCGGTTTCCTACCCTGCACGAGGGAGAGGGGATGAGGATTAAACCAAACAAAAGGGGAAGGCGAACGAGAGATTGTTCACTCGCAGGTAGTAAACACAGAGTGTCTATAAGCGTCTTTTCAGGTGCGTTGACTTTGAAAATGTCAGCAAGCCTAGCGTTCTGGGTTGATGATGGATGAGGCTAAGCATACAGGATATTTGCCTCTGTAAGGGAATTCAACAATTCTATTGAGCCTTGAAATCAGTGTCGACAAAATCAAAGTACTCATTGCTGAAACTAGCCGAAAGATCTCGTTATATGCATGCATTTCTTACCTTAAAAACGGTGCGCCCTCCTCGTAGTAAGAGACACAACTCAAGGCCGTCCAGCAGGTGTCGGCAGCTGTAGAGAGGCAGCGACCGCGCGAAACCGAGGAGAAGGGGGCAGCACCCCCAGGAAGGGGGCGGCGGCCCTCTCGGACCGGCGGAAGTAGCGAGGAACCAAGACCTCGAGGAGCACAACGTACGAGATTGACCTAGTGGCCGCGTCGCGGTAAAAGCTTGTCCTCCCTGCGTGGAGGGAGCCTAACCGACTCTGCAGGCATTTTCAATAAAGTTGTTCCCTCTCTCTCTCTCTCGTAGTAAGAAAGCAATGCAGTAAGACCACATATTCAGACCACAGTTGTAAGATGTATGTTTTTGCTATTACCTGAACAGATAATAAGTTACAAGAATTTCTTTCTAAATGCGTTATGTGACATAGGAATGATGCTGCAAGTAGCTACAGTCGGATGCGGTAAAAGCCGTATCTGCTTTCCGACCGATACCTGGAGAAAAAAGAACGTAGAACATATATTCATGGTCCACTTTTTCTTGTTGTTTTTTTTTTCGCACAGAAATGCGCTCAGGTAATGTTTGAACGTTCCCCTTATGTAGCCGTTAAGGTATTGTCAAGTAATTTCTCTAAAGGAGTAGTTTACGAAAGGAACGAACTACGTACATTGACATGGTGAAAGGAATGGGTACAAATGTTCGCCTTGCTACTGCGTTCTAGTTCAATGCGCGTTCAATGTACGTTACCAAGCAAACGTCGCGTGGCAAAGTGAGGTACTACTCATTCAAAGCGTTAAGGAGTTCGAAAAAAAAAAGCCAAGTAAGAGACCAAAACACGTCGACAACTTGAGTGCGCTGTTTGAACACCATGTGCCGTCGTTCGAATCCCGCATGGCGAAGACGGCCGACGCTCCACGGCTTTAGCAGAACGCGAGTCAACGCAACCTAGGGAAAGCGTACACAGCGCCGCTGTACAACTGTGGTAGTTCGCATTCAGCCCACACCTATTGCTAACGTTTCGCTTGCTGAACTGCTGTCGGCAGCAAGGTGCATCATTCATGGCTGCATTGCTTTATTGCGAAGCTGAGCATTTCTCTCATTTCTCTAGTAGTAAAAATATGACTTCCATGCCGCAAGAAGGGACGGGATGCACCGCTTGGATTACGGAAATCAGTTGCCTCCTTGGCTACCATCAACCGCTTGTAACACATTACGCCACTCGTATACAGTCAGCCAGACCCAACGAACCCTACACAAAATGGAAACCGCACCCTCCGAAGTTTGACGTCGCGCTTGACGGTAAGCGGTGTGCAACCCGTTGAAAAGCTTGCTTAGGAAACAAGATGATCCAGGGATCGGCTTCGCCGTCTGACGTGGCGTCACGGCTCGGAGCGCGCACGATGAACTTTAAGAGGTATTGTGAAGGGTAGCAAAAACCCGGATATATCGAACAGAAAGGAATGCTTCGGCTCCCGCACGAGGGCCTTGTTCACAACTGAAAACGAAAAGATGTCCGCTCGTACGTGTGAGCAAGGCCCCGTGTGGGAGCCGAAGCGCCCTTTTCTTTTACGTCTATACTTTGGTTGGCGTAGCCATCTGGGTTTTTCCTACCCTTCGCAATGTTTCATCCCTACCAGACGATTTGCCGTAAAACGTTCAACTCCTTTGAGGTATTGTACACACCGGCCAGGGAGCTGCATTCGTATGAATAGCGAGAGTTTTGAGAAAGCGCAAAAATAAGCGCCAGTTAGGAAAAATAGGTTGCTGAGACGGCCACAGCGACTATATGAAAGTGAAAAAAAGGCGCCTTTCTCGAGGGGTCACTACTATAAACTACCCACTGACAGAGCAGTCCCAACGTGCTGATCCCAACAATGCTATCGCGCGTATGTCCTTTAAATTAAGAGGAAGATTTAGCTCGGGTGCTCTTATCTAAATACACGTAAAAAGAGAATTCGTTTTTCTCGACAACCACTGCACCAAACCTGACAAGGTTTGTTGCCTTTAAAAGAAAATCTTAAAATCCAGTGACTGTTGGTTCCGAATTTTTTAGTTAGGTCGTAAATAATTTATTAAAAAATGGCAAAAATCGAACATTTTCAAAAACGAAACTATCAAGTTTACAACTCTGTAACTCAACAACGAAAAATGATCATACAATTTTGTGAATTGCATCTAATAGTACATCTAAGGCGGACAAAATTGATATGTTGCACATGAATACAAAAACAATTTAATAATATGGAAATACATCTTTCGCAGAACCCTTGTAACCAATGTAATGAATTCACGTAAGCTGTAAAATGACACATCGAATTTATCCGTTTTTAACGATCTAATGGATGCCGTTTACAGAACCGCGATATCTGTTCTTGATGCAGAGCTATGAATCCGTAAACTTCGTACTTCTATTTCTTCCATACTTTCCAATTTTTGAAAATCTTTTTAACAAAATTCAAGCCCTAAATCGAAATACCGATTCCAACAGTCACTAGAATAGAACTTTCTCTCTCAAATGCAACAAATATCATTAAAATAGGTACAGGGGTTATCTCACAAAAAACGTTCTTGCGTTTTACATGTATTTGAATAGGTCGCGTCGGAGTTGGGCCTGAGCTAAAGCTTCCTCTTAATGCTTGTGTGGCGCAGAGCCAACGACCGCCAACGACCTTAGATAACACAAAGCATTTACGCTCTCAGCTACGACAACAATTGCGTGTAATAAGCAAACAAGCATGCACTTCTACCATGCGACTTCTGCGCAACGATAAGGGATATACTTTTATGGTGATTAAACGACTGTTGGCTTATGCGCCAACAGATGTGTGAAAGAAAATCAGTTATTGCAGTAAAAAGCTACTCGCTTCACTTAGCAGGGTGTTCAAAGATTTCATGTTATCAGAGCTATGCGGCTAGCACGTCTGGTCTATGCCTAGTGAAAGACGTAAAACACTGGCTTCCCGGGAGGACTGCAAACGTCTGATATCAGTCAGTGCGATTTATCTATTCCTATTTGCGCGGAACTCCTTGCGCTGCGCCGGATCTACTGTCTCGATTTTTATCACTATCAACTGCGTTCAAACATTTCAGAGAATTCTGACGATGCATAACTGTTTTCCAGGACCCGAGATTAGTGTACTCAAATCAATTCAAGTTTGACTTCGACAAGAACACGTCTGCCGTCGAATCGGAAATGCGATCTGTGGTCGCCGAAGCCGGGCTGACTTGCCTTGAATGCTACGTTTATGAAACAGAATGGCCGTTTCCTGACGTCAAAAGTTGTGTCGGTAAGTGTCAAAGAGCGTTACGTATGAAACACTTGTCAAAGAATGATTGCTTTGTATACGTATTCGTTTTGGTGCTACTTATATTTTCTGCAGGTGCGAAAAGTTACGTTCCACGATTTAGACACTCCCATATGCATTGCATGTTGGAGGTATCGGCCAGAATAATGGGCGTTTTTACTCAAACAGTGATTAAGATCACGTGATAGCTCATAAGCAGAGACTGTGGCTGAAGCATGAGCAGTTCTTTACGTCTTGCGGATTAAGGAAAACTACAGATGCCGCTAATAAGCGCAAAGTGCGCTAATTATCTGCCGTTAGCTTATGCTCTCTTTAATCAAACAGGTGCTTCTGCTTGTTGGTTCGTGCACATGTCCTAATTCGTACACAGCACCAAAGAACAACCGATAAAGGAAAGAAAGAACATGCGCCGGCGAACTCCGCGTACACGTCAAGCCGAAAACGTATCTGGGAACAGCGGGTGCTCTGTGTGCACCTGCCACTGTTTTCCTCGATTGGGGGTTATTTTCACCATTCGGTCGGTTTTCCCCCCCATTCCTGCCAAACGACACGACATATACTGGCGTTGTCATTTGAACCACGTAGAGCTGTGGATTAAAAAAAAAAAAAACCTTGACCATGTAGCGCGCATGGGGATGCGTATCGCTTGTCTCCTGTGCACTAATAGACAGTCTTCTTTATTCAGAAAATACCGTCCGGGCTTTTCTCGCACAACTTGTGAATATACGCAACATATACAACTTGCCATCATAAAATGAAGAACTGCCTTCGTCGAGTTTGGTTCGACCATTCAATCATCTCTTCTTCGTCTACCTTTTTATAATATTCTTGCCAGCTGCATCGAGCCACTATGCGAAGAGCAGTCCGCTGTATCGCTGGTGCTGAATGATCCTCGCTCACAAAATATTATTTCGTTAACTACGACCTTGCGTCCATACACGGGGCGTATTCAGTAAACTCGGCAAAAAGGTACGAGCAAGATCTTCAGGGGATCAAACACACAAGTGACGCAAGAGGAACATTTCAAACGTTATATTTCCGGTCTTATCCTTCGTAAGAAAATGTTAAAACACACTATTACCAGTGTTGGTCAATGAACTCCAAGGCAATAGAACAAAACTTGAGAACATGAGTAACAGAATGCTCGCCTGTATTTCTTTTGTTTTTGTTTTCTTTTGTAACACTAGGGTGACACTCTCACTCTCTATAATTTTGTTTCGTAGTGTTTCTTGGCATTTAACTCATACTGTTTGTAGTAAAGCACCGAACACAGTAGCATAATACCGTTCTATCATGTACAACATGACAAAGTTATGTAACGTATCCCTTTATAAATATTAATTGACTGTTTTTATGCACTTTACACTCCAAACTACTTCAGCATTTAATGAATACATTGTTGCGCCAAAAAAGGAAAAATAAAGACTTGAGAGGGAGAATACAAAACGGCAGATTGAGCGCTGAACTTCAACTGATTTTATTCTTACAGCAGGGCAGGAAAATGAACAAATGCGCATGCGTACAGCCGCCCTGATTTTTAATAATATAGCGCGAGCGTCGACTGAACTGCTGGTGAGCGCCTTATAACGGCGATAAGCGTGCAACAAGAGCGTGCAACAAGGCGAGTGCAACAAGGCAACAAGGCTCGTGCGCGAACTCTCGCCTTGTTGCACGCTTATCGCCGTTATAAGGCACTCACCAGCAGTTCAGTCGACGCTCGCGCTATATTATTAAAAATCAGGGCGGCTGTACATCAGTATTACCTAGAGCGATTACAGTGACGTTTTTAACAGTTGTAACTCGTTTTCAAACAGAAAAACAGATGCATCACTCGTACAACTCGTGCCTCTCTCTTTTATGTGATATGCCTCCAAAAGTTCTCTTGCTAACGTATCACCACTCCTGCCAAGTATCTTTATCTCACGCAGTAGTGGCTGGCATCTTCTACTTCAGCATTATGCTGGCTGTCAAGTATACGGAGGCTTTGAGCTCTTCAAGCGCATACGTTCCTTCCCGGTTTGGCGTGGCAGGTTCTGCTGGCTGCTGCTGGGTGGGCCGGCATATCGGCGGATATACTTGCGAACAGCCATACGAGACTCACATGTGCATCGTACGCAAGTACCAGCGAACGGGCTTATGTAACCCCTGCATGGCTGACCGACGAAGAAGTGCCAGTAAGCGTGCCTCTGTCCTGAGAAAAAAAAATGATTCCTACATAAAACTTAAACATATGATGTCGGCTCACCGGTATCGCTAACATGAAGCAACACCTTTAAAAGGAGTAGCGCAATTTATTTAAACTATCATTTCACTTGATTTTTTTTCTTTGGTTGGGCCTTACTCTATATGCCACCTGGGTATGTTCCAGTTCTTGGTCAGTCCTCCAAAATGGGTATATACCGCTGTGGCACTAGAGATACAGAATACTTGAATGTTGCCACATATGTGTCGCCCTTCTCTGCACCTACACATGTCGTTACCATGCCTCCCTCGAGAAGCATTCACACATCGCATTCGTCCTCGGGATGACCGCTGCGCAGATGTCTCACAGTGTACTGATTTGGTGCTTGAATTGCGGCATTTCATGGTTATTTCATGGTTATTATGTTGTATCCTTTGAGGTGGCTAAACGCAAACATCGCATAAGGACACGTTTTGCCGAGGACGAAAGCAAACACAATATGAGGTGTCGCCGTTAGTTGCATAGCATTTATTTAATTGCATTGCTAACGCTTCGCTTCCCCCACATGCCAACATGTGCGATGGATCTGCACAAGTTTTTTTTTTAGCGCTTGCCTACCCCTTTACTTTGTAATCGACAGAATAAAGTTTCCCTTGGTTTTATTGATAATCTATGGACTCAACTCCGCGCAGACCTCAAAGGTATTTTATCGTAAAATGCGCTTAATTCTTGTTTTTTTTTTTTTTTCTGCGACGAATATAGGCCTACAGAACGCACGTCTTTAGTAAATTTTGAAGCGTTTTCACTAAAGTAAAGGCAGCGCGCAATGTACCATTTCAAAACGCTTACTCATTTTGTTTGAATATACTTGATTAAGAGGGAAATAATTATCTCACCTATTACATTTATTCTAAAGCTCAAAGAATCTTTAACTAGCAGAGACGCTTACACTGCCTTCCGTGACGAGGTGTATTCGTGGTTTGCTGTGCACTGTGAATGAGTGAATCAACATTATTTCAGAGACCAAGCTTTTGATGCCCGAAGATGGGTGGCCACCCTATTACAAGTAGACGTGGCCCTGTGCTGATAGCGTGGATCTGTTCACCAGCCGAAGTTGGTCCTCAGGTTTTGGGCTTGTCAGCAGTGCCTCCCCCTGGTCTTCTGTTGCTGCTTGGATAGGCGTTTTCCGCGGATTCTTTTGCATTCCTAGACCACGTGGTAAAGGGTGTTTGGTGCATTGCAGAATTAGCAGCGTCTTGTAAATGTTGAGGGGTACATTTCGTGTAGTAGAGTGCCGTGATGGTAATCGTCCACCTGAAGTCGGCATATTATGACGGCTTCTTCTCTGCTGAGCTGGATGCGTGGCGGCAGGCATTCCCTCCTGTTCTTCTTGTAATGTTCTAGAACGTTGTAGTATTTTATTTGTATCGTTTCGTCTTGCTCTGACGGTAGACGATGTCCTGGTGGGGTTGTCCGGCGTACATCTTCTCGGGTGGCTGCGCGAGCCGCTTGGTCCCCCCCCCCCCCCCGGCATTCGTGTCCCGGGGTCCGGACAATGTACTTTGCAGGAATGTCTTGGTTATTGATGATGTTGAGTGCATTCTTGCTAATTCTTCCTGTGCGAGAATGGCGAAAGACTGCCGGCGAGTCTGTGACGACGGTGACCGGCACGTCACATCGGCAGGTCCGTATGGCCGTTGCTGTGGCGAACCTTGGCTACCGCAATGTCCCTAGCAATTACTAATGCTGATAATTTTTTTTTTGCAGATGCCTTTTTTGACGCGTTCGAATTATTCAAGAGCGTTCCATCCTCGGATATCGCCGACTTTAAGAAAGACTGGACGCGCATCCTTGATCGCCGCTCAGGTCAAGGGCCTGGAGCGTTCGCCATGAAGACAACGTGGTACTGCGTTCATGCGCAATCGCCGTCTACGTGAATGGACTGTTCATGGAGCACAACATCAGCTGAAAAATTGCAGCTTATAAAGAATTTTTACTCGCGTTTATATTGTTTTGTTCTTTCTCCCTCATCACCCACAAGGATTCATTAGCAATTTACGAAACGTATAAGCATCGCTGGTATATATATATAACAAGATGAGTAGCAGCTATAGCCTAATATTAAGAGAAAGATGTAGCAGCGGGAAGAAACCACGTACATATATATGTTCTCTGGTCTTGTGTCTATGTCATGTCTTTGTCTAGAGAGACAGAGACAAGAATTTTAATCGTATGAGGAGAGATTAGCCTATAATCACTGGCCTAGCGTGTGGCGCAAGGTGAAATTGTGACGTCTGAAAGAATGTGAGCGAGACAAAATCAAAAACGGAACGCACAGGTACACATCAACATATACGCTATCAGTAATTCACTAACACAAGGGCTCTGGTTTCATTTATCCCTACGTTTGAGCTTTTCATTGCATAGCACAACGCAAGAGTTAGGCATCAGCAGGCTTCGCTCCAACGCTTCTGTATGATGAAGCACAACGTTGATTTTTGTTTTGCTTTGTTATGAAATCATTCTAAAGGAGGGGGTCGCGGGGCTGTTCGAATTGGAATTAGCGTGCAAAGACCTTTCCCAAACCTGGTGTCTTGGAGAGGACGTTGAAAGCACCCTGGGTGAGGAGCAGCGCCACGGGTTTGGACAGTACAGACCTCTCTCTGTTCGCAGACGTGACGTCACTGCGAATGACCCTCCCATCTGCGGAACCTTCGAAGTGGGCGCTGCTTGGCAGTAAACATTGATAAGACTTGTTCTCTCTGCTTGTACATCAATTGCCGCCGCCGTGATTACGACATATTGCTTATTTTTGAAGTGACAGCATCTACGAACTGTACCTAAAAAGTTTAAGCGTCCCCGTTTTACAGGCACAACAACGTAGCGTTATTGCCGAGTGTATGGTTCCCTTAAGTCAGGATGTAGTTATATTGTAACAGTATGCCTATTCGGTAGGCCAACGGCCACAAAAATTTATTGCTCTTCAAAAGCGAACATTTTAACACAGACGATGCACATTTTCAGGGTACCAAAATTATACTTCGCTTAAACGACTGGTCTTCGGACAAAAATTTGCATAGCATTGGCGTGGAAGTACGGATTTGAGCTACATTTACACCGTAGGTTTAAACAATGTACAAGAAGTACTTCGTCTGGACCTATCAGCCATACCCGTCACGGCGGATTAGTGGAACCGTACCATATGGCGGCGTCTAAATTGAGATGAAGGACAAATATGCAGAAACATAAAGCACGGTAAGAGACCCCAGGTGGTCAAAATTAATCTGGAGCCTTTCCTTACAGCGATCCGCATAAGGCGATGCACAGCTTAGGGATGTTAAACACCATAATTTAATTTTAATTATTATTCATGTTCATGTGAATGTACAAAGCACAAGTGTACTTAAGTACATCATCCGTTGCGTGGTAACTTCACTGTGTCTGCTGCCTACCTTTGTTGCTCAACTTTTATGTTACGGGTCCTGTAGTGTTATGTTACGGGTCCTGTAGTTCTATCGGCGCCTGATCACTAGGTCTGGCCTTATTACTCGCAACACGCGTTGACAGTCTCGTATTAATAATCGCGTAGCACACACACGCACACACACACACACACACACACACACACACACACACACACACACACACACACACACACACACACACACACACACACACACACACACACACACACACACACACACACACACACACACACAATGTGGTCCGTTTCTATACGCACGGATGAACCCATATCGTCGCTCTTTTCCGCCGCACACTTTGCCACACCAAAACAAACATTGCACATTTCCATGGAAAACCCGATATTCTTCATCGCACAGTCCATCACAGACCACCACGCCGCTCACGTTTGCAAGAAAAAAAAAGGTGGTGGTAACAACTTTATTAAGATTCTGCGCAGTTATGATCTGGCAGGCCCGAGTGCTAGGATGGCCCCTCACGAGGAGCGACCCTTTCGGCCCAGGCAACGAGGGCCTTTTGTAGTTTCTGATCCGGCGTTCTCCCACGTCTGTTGTGAGGGAACTGGCAGGAGCGACCTGGGAGTGGGTAAGCCCTAGCAGTTTACCACACGGCGATGTTCTCTGACAGACAGTACTACTAATCTGGCTGGCGCGATGATTGTGGAAATTCACGTAAAAAAGAAAAACACGCTTCCACGTGGGGCTCACCTACACCAGCCATTGCGCGACTGCACCACGCAGAAAGACGGCTGCAGCTGTGTTTTAGAAATTTCTAGAAAACCTAGAAATTTCGGCTGTTTGTGCAAACGTGGGCGCTGACCATGGAGCTGGATACTCAACTCTGCGACAAGGTTACTCATACTTGTAAAGAGGACGCATGAGCTTTTCTGGAGGACGCAGGAGCCCGTTTCCTTGTTACGCGATGGCAGCGGATGCTGTTGCTGCCCCCTTTATCCGTCTGTGCGCATTCCACACTTTTGTTTTCTGGGTATATGAATTGATTCTTGAAACAAACATCTCACAGCTTGCTGACTTAACCTACCACAACATGCGCCTTCCCTGTGAGCGGGCAGGTTTGAATTCAGCAAGGTTTTCTGCAGCTGCGTATCGGCGCAGCATGCCCCATGCTTTGTTTTTCTTTTTTCCAGGTTACCTGCAATAACCTTTCCACCAGGGAATTGTCTTCCACTTGAACAACCTTTCGTTTGAGAATTGAACTTTTCTGCTACGTCAATAATAAAAGCGGTAAAAGAAGTTAGTGCATCATCTATAGTAATATCGCTATAAGATCTCGTGATAAGGAAGTTGATTCTTTAATGTGATCCCAATCGGCGGAGGCTAGTTTGCACCTTGGAGCACGTGGAGGAAATTCGTGTTGCCCTATTAAGTTTAACATTATCCGAGAGTGGTCATCTCCAAAACAATTTCTCGTTACACTGCATTCTAAATAAGGTAGAAGGACCGCAGAGCCAATTGCTAAATCTATTGAAGAATATTAATCATGATAGACGCTGTATCAGTTGCTCTTTCTCAATAAAGAGGCACGCATCTGATGTTACAAGAAGGTTTTAAACTATTCAGTACCTCGTGTGGCACCGCGAGTGCCCTCAGAGGTTGTTATGGGCGTTAACGACACTGGAGATAATGAAAGGATCTGGGAGCTGGTGAATTGGCGGCTGTAAAATTTCGTTTTACTAAGTTGATATTTGGGCAGAATGTAAATGGAGCAAACGGTTATCAGCTGGTTAAACAAAACTGCTCGCACAGATAGAATCTTTAAGGGCGGCCGAAGGGCAAACTGCTGGCAAGCAACAGACTTATAGCTACAATTCAGGACAAGGCAGAAGCGTGGTCACGGTCTTTACGGAAAATAGCATACTGCGTGAGAAAGTTCGACCGTGTAGGTTTTAAGTGTGTTTCTTGGACAAAGCACCTTCGCACGTCATGCTTCAGTACCAGTCGTCATCATCGTCGGTCCGGTCCTCGTCCTCGACCTCTGACCGTCGTCGTGGTGGTCGTCGTGGTCGGTGGCGCTGGGGAAGGCTTCGCGAAACACTTGCAAGGCAGAGCCGGTCACAGACGCGGCAGCTGTGCGCGAACTGTGTACCGAAGAATGCGCGCTGGAAGCGGTCGTTCGCACCTTCCATGGATTTGCGGGCACGGCGTTGGAAGTTCTCGGTGATGCGCAGGCCTGGAACCGGTTCCCGGCGGCGCCGAGCATTCAGTCGGCAGCGTTCGTTGTCTCTGGCCCGAAACTCGGGATCCTCGACTCGGTAACGGCGTTTGTCGGCGGCGGCCTCGGCGCGATGGGCAGGATCCTACGTGGATCGTAGTCCCGCTGAGCCGCGCGCCGCGCTTCTTTGTAGGTCACAGGCGCGACAGCTGTGCCCAACCTCTATGCCCAGAAATTCGTGCTGGAATCGGCCGTTCGCACGTCCCGCATCTCGGCGGGCTTGACGCTGTAAGTTTTCGAGTTGTCGAAGGCCGGCATCGCTTTCTCGGCGACTTCGAGCGTTCAGGCGCTGACCATGTCGTCCCCTGGGCTGAAACTCGGGATCCTCCACTCGGCGTCACCTCTTCTCAGCCGCAGCTTCGGCACGGTGTTGCGGATCAGCTCGGCGGCGACGTATCGCTTCTCGCTTGGCAGTACGGGGCTCTTCCTAGTAAGCCGCTTCTTCTTCGGGTGTCCGGACTTCGGTCTTCCCATGGCAGCAGCATGTACGCACGGAGTGGAGGAGGCGAGAGGTGTGCTGTTCCGAGCTCGCCTGTGAGGTCCCGACCCCGCCCAACCAAAGCCACCTAAAAAAAAATAGATTTTTTTTCTAGGTGGCTTCGGCCCAACGCACGTGGGGTGCGAGGAGGATACGTGGCTGGTTGCCCACGGAGATGGTTGCTATGCATCGCGAGGCGGCGCACTGCTGGGCTGAGTTTTCTGGTAACGCTCCACGGCGGAACTAAAAGCTTAAACAGATCCATTGTTAAAACAGGCCGGCGCTGGAAATTCTGGTCAATACCAGCTAGTGGGGGGCGCCGACTGAAGTAGTTATTCGAAGAATTGTGCAGTCTATCAGCACCCATTGTCGCCCTATATATGCTCAAACCGCTTTGTGCCGTACCTGTAACTTAATTATTTTTCGGTTCAGGTTCGGTTCGCACTCAGGTACGTTACGAGAATACTGCTTCGGGTTCAGTTACGGTCAAAATTTCGGTGGAGGTACGTTTTCTGTTATCCTACGGGTTGAGTGCGACACCCTCTTTACATTTCTTGCATCTTCAGAATCATGAAAAGCGTAGAGCTTCAGAACTAATTCAGTTTTCCGCACTTCGGTGTGTTTCATCAAGTTCACAGAGTGTAATTAACTTCGCGTGAGAACTCTCTACAGGAATGTCAAATAGCAGGACATCAACTCATTCATGTCTGGTATACGTGGAATAAGCTGCCTGATGCAGAACATTGGGGGAAAAGAGTCGCAGTTTCGCCAGAATAGCGAAGCATCGATTGCGACAGCAAAATAGTGGACACGATATAAGTGGATAATAACTAAGGATAGTAGATTTATCTACCGTATAAGGTTGTAAACATAGGCATACTAACTAAACTATCAAAGATTGTATAACGCGCGCACGAGGAAATATCACAAGCACATCTCACTCGATGACTGCGGAAACTCGCCGTCAGAGTGCTGGAGTTAGGAAGCTCGGCAGCAGCATTGAGCGAATTGACCTTCCTGCTGCGTCTCACGTCAACGAGAACTAACCCCCGCATTCAGACATGCAACTTAAGTTGAAGCCCATGCTTGACTTGATCTAAGTGACGCCTATCGTGAACGCGTCGAAGGAAACACAGTGAGCGTCTGTGGGCACGTTAATGCCAGGCGTCACCTAAATGAAGTCGAGCATGGGCTTCAACATAAGTTGCATTTCTGAATAGAGGGGTAAGTCGTGGAAACGGAGTGCGTGGTACACTCCGTCCGTGTCGCAGATTGCGTTCAAGATGCAGCGGCCCGGGCTGGCGCGCGCGGCCGCCCAGGCCGCCCGGAGCAGAACGCGTCCCCCTCCCGTCGCTCGGGACCTTACATGCGACGTTAGACGGCGCGCTTTCTCCCCGCTTTCCTCGCTTGTATGCGCAAGATTAGGTTGAGATCGCCGACTCACCCTCGCACGCTTTCACTTGCACATGCAGTACACGGCGCGCGGCAACCATTGTATCGCCCTTGGACTTCACGCCGAAACTCACGGCAACAGCAGAAATGCGCTTGAGGTGTCTACGTAATTGCCATCGCAATAAAACAAAGTGAACCCTATATATGACGACATATTGGCACCGCAAGAAATCACCCCCGCCGTGTATACCTTCACTGAAATGTACCACGCGTATTGAAACTATCGCAGGTTCAACCAGAAGTACTGAAAATATATGTGACATGTGTTAAATATCGCTTTCTTCAACCTTTTTCATTTTGATGCAATCCTTTGGCATGCACAACTGTGCATACAATGCCTGAGAAGGGTATGAATCAAGTGGTGAAATACGGAAGGCACTATACTGATCTATGATAAACGATTGCAACTTCTTCCGACAGGTGCGCTATGTATCAGCGAACATGTTTTATTGTCGCAAAAGGAGATTTTCCACGCGTCAAAAAAGGTTGGCACTGTTCGCGCGGCGTCAGTGGTGAGCTTGAACTGCAGTGAAAGGCTGCTGAAAACCCTCCAACGTGTTTCACAATCGAATTGCAATTTATATGACCCCACAAGGAGTTCTTCGAGCATAACAAGCGGCAAAAGGTCATAAAAAAGACTTTCTCATCTGTTAGTTCACTGCTGAGGTTACGGTGAAAACTATTCTCAAGACGCTGCAGGAAGAGTGAGTGCGCGATCTCTAGGCCCGCCACTGTAGATAGCAATGATGAACCAATGCACTTCTGTTTTTCAATGAGCGCCTCCGTGGACGCTACAGAAAGCCACGACCCGGATTCTTTTATACTGCCGTTAGAATGGACAGGCTGCTTAGGCTTGTCAAATGCATGGAGAAGGAGAGTAGCGAACAGTGAGCCCAGACCTCCGAAGAGCATGCCTGGTGTACCGCGTGTCGAATACACAGGACTCGCGAGCACCGCCATGACAAGTTCGGCAGAGGGTTCGAACGGGTCGTACGTAAAAGGGTAAGGGGTGAAGTTTGGGGCCATTGCAGACAAGTATCCTCGGTGCTCTCCCATCAGGAGGTCACCCAGACACTCACGCACTGCCAACCAGAGCCGCATAAAAGATCTCTCGCTTCGAGGACAGTGAATGTAGAGGGTTTCGACCTTTTGGGCGTCATCGAACAGATCAGCTGGCCACAGGCGAACCACGGTAGATTCGAGCCGCTGTGCGAAAAACTGCCTGCTCTCGAGGTCGAGCCACGACAGCTGGTTGACGGCATCCACAGCGCCTTGCGTCATAGTCTGGAAGAGCGCGCTGACATGTTTCCTGCCCATCGACGTGAGACGCGAACGAACGTAGAGAGCTGCCAGGATAGGGTTGTAGACAGCGTCGAGTTCTCTCGCGCACAGCAGAGTGATAACAGACGATGCCTGCTGCTTGTCCCTCAAGATGTCTTCGAGAAGCGTCCTGTCGAGCATCAATGAGTACATTTGGACGACCTGCCATGATATGTCCGCCAGCACTTTTTCGTCGCCACTGCCCGGGATGAACGTTCTGAGCACATCTAGGAGGTCTGTGTTTGCGATCAGTACGTCGTCCAAAGGCGACAATGGCTCCAGAGGGAAGAGGTTCTCGCTGAGACTCTTCACCCAATGACCTCCTGTCTCGTTCCATGTCTGTTCGCTGATGTTTGAAAGGCGGAATATCGACGGCGTCACGTAACCAGTGAATATAAATCTAAAAAGCATGGCGACGCTGTTGCCTTGCGCTTCGGCGCTCGATTTGATGAGATCTGAGACGTCACGGTGTGGCTGTTGGCCCTTAACGAAGGAGTAGATGAGACGCCAGTACCTGCGAGTGAGTTAAGTGTCACTGCATTAATTTCTTGGTGTGACGAAGACATAACTACAACAAAGGAGCCTGTATTGTACCAAATACTTCAGGCACGAGTTATGCATCCAACTGCAGAAACTTTGGAACTACTTTTCACATTACCATGCACGGCAAAGTCAGATGCTGCAGCTTTACTTCTCGCGACAAAACGCTGCTTTAGACCGTGATATAGGGTAAATATTTATCGGTGGGAGAAATATAGAAATAAATTCTAGGGTCTTGCGTGCCATAACCGCGATCTAATTATGAGGCACGGCGCTGTGGAGGCGCTCCAGATGAATTTCGACCATCTCTGCGGGGTCCTTAATGTGCCCGCAATGAATGGCACATGAGCATTTTTGCATCTCGCCCTCACTACAGTATCAGGTCGCCCCGGCCTGCACCGACCCTGCGCAACGCCGTACCGTTTAGGCGAATGCAAGACAACGAAGTTCCGTCATATAAACGAAAAGTTCATGAAGCTGTGCGTTCTTGCTCATACTGTCACGTGGTAGTGACGGTGAAGAAAGCAGCAAAACTGCGAATGGCGATACTAGCGTTTTATTGGGCGGACCCCTGCCCTAACAAGCAAGTTACACTTAAAGCACAATTTTAGCGGTGAACACAGTCGGCGATCATCAGAAATCTGATCAGCGGGTCAAGCGCGTCGGCTTTTATGCATCAGTCGTCGAATGTTCCAGAACAATCGCTGGGACCCGCGTGTCTTCCACAAAGTTCTATACTATACGCGTCGTACGTACATGCAATCAGATTACACAAGGTTCGGGGACAGACAGCGGTTGGAACCGTCGATAACATTCCAGAAACTTCCGATACATGCAGGCGCGTCCGGTGCTGCGAGATAGCACTTGTTAGGCGGTGAAACGTGGTCGCCCGATAAACACGCACACGCTTCAATACTTCGGCACACATTTGCACAAAGGCTCTTGAAATAAAGGTATAGCGCACTGGAAGCTGTATAAATATATTTTACCCGGTATAAATGTTCTTTTAGCAAAATTTAATTGAATAGAATATTAAGAACTACACTGTCGAAAAAACCCGCTGCGGTGGCTCAGTGGCCATGGTGTTGGGCTGCTGAGCACGAGGTCGCGGGATCGAATCGCGGCCACGGCGGCCGCATTTCGATGGTGGCGAAATGCGAAAACACCCGTTTGCTTAGATTTAGGTGCACGTTAAAGAAACCCAGGTGGTCGAAATTCCCTGAATACTCCCCTACGGCGTGGCTCATAATGAGATAGTGGTTTTGGCACGTAAAACCCCATAATATAATTTTACACTGTGAAAAAAATTTTCGGCGACGATTGCGACACTCACTGATAAAAAGTTTGGGCACAGCTGTTTAGGTACTTTCAATTCGCGATATATTGTGGCGAAGATTTTGATTCTGAACGAAAGCGGCGGCGCTGAGCCTGTGCTCGGGAAGCTCGTTTAGCCGCAGCGGCAGGCGAAGCATTTCCGCCGGTTGCGTCCTTGTTGTTCATCAGGAAGAAAGGAAGCGTGAGCACGGGAACGCGTGACTCGCGCGGCGCCCATTCTATAGGGGCGGCGGCGGCGGCGCCGCAGGCGACGTGCATGCGCAGTGGGTCCGAAGCACATGCAGTGCTTTGTTTCCACTAGAGCGTACTAGACTATCTAGTTTCCACGCTGGCCGCACGCCCGGTCGCCGCCGACCATGGAGGAAGGAAAACTAAGGAGACGCCCCGTCCCCTCCGCACGCTAGGAGAAAAGTGTGGAGGAAATACCGTAGTAGGTTCTCTTCTTTTTTTTTTTGCAGTTTTTTTTTTCATTTTGCTATAGCGGCCATGCTTTCGGGCCACAACGGCGTCTTTATTACGGTTCTGTACGCTCACACGTGTGGCTCTGTAGGCTTCGTACCGTGGCAAAGGCGCCGTGCGGGCAAGTTTGCGTTAGTCTCCGTGTTTTGTTGCGCTGTGTTATCTGGATCGTGCTCTCCCAGATGTTGCTGTGGCCAGGTAGGACAGGAGGAACTAAAGCTCGTGAAATTAACGCGCATGCAACGCTGCAAGCAATGTACCGCGCCACGGCAATGGCAACGGACGAAGGAATATCAGCGGGAAATTTTGCCCTCCTCGGCGGAATCATGATAACGCCCCATCGCAGGCCGAAACCGATGCGTCTCAGAATCTGTACAATGAACGCCGTGGAGGTCAGTGATTCCTGCTTTTGACAGCGCATGGTGCATTTGCCGCACTTAGAACGTACGTTACGCAAGAATGCATAGTCCTGGTTTTAGAGCATTCGTGTTCAGTAACAACTTGCTTTTGTGCACGCATTAAAACACATGTTGCTCAACTGTTGCTTGTTCCTCGCGGTACTTGGGACAGCACGAAGTTTTTTAAGCAGAGCGCGTTCGAGGTTCATGCACACCTGCGCAGGTGTACCACAATACAAGCATTGTTAGAGCGTTACGCAGAATATGTGCATTTTGCTGCCCTCGGCACCGTGCGCCTGCCAGCCGACGATTCATCCTGGAAGATGGGATAGAAGTGGCTGCTTTGAGTTAAGGAACGAATCCTCCCTACCGCAGGCGTATCTTATCTGTGCGCACGAGGAGCGCAGGGAAGTGAAGGTTTGCGGATGTGCTGCAAGAGTGAACAAGGCTCCACACAACGTACGCCTGCGAACACATCAAACGGTTGTTCCATGGTCACACGTAGGACGATTTTACGCACGCACTGCTCTGCACCGTGCGCCGGCGATCGCAACACTTTGGTTCCGTGAAGCTGCACTTACGGTGGGAAGAAGGCACATCAGGTTGCAGTCAATCAATCTAAGCGCGGAGTCAGAAATGACATTCTGCCTCCTCGCCGACGCGCTGTCATAGTGATGCGCGACCACCCGAAATTTGTTCAATAAAGCACGACTACTCCTCAAACCACAGCGAGAATATGTGTTTGTGCTCATATACAAATGGATCGCAAATGGGTCGATGTGTCGTACGTGTCTGCAGTGCACTGTTGCATTGCAGTGAGAATGCGTACATTTTTTTCGTATCACCAGACGCCTGGCTCGCAAGACCGTCTGATAGCCCCAGGAAGCCCAAGCAGAGAAAAGTAAGTAGAAGGCACGCTAAAGGTGACCTTTAAAAAAATACAGAAGAACTGGGCAGCGGCCTGTACCTGTGGTTGATGAGAACAGCTCAATTGGGTGGCCTTATAAAGCATGTTTATTTTCATAAAAGCCGGTAAAAGCAGCCGATTTGACCTCACGGCCCAATTTGCGAAGTTCATTACGAACTTCTTTCAGCATAACTTCGGCAACGGTAATGCGATGAGACATCGCGAGCACATCCTTTGGATTGCTGCGGAGCGCGCGCGTCTGAGCAGCCCGGTTGCGCGCAGCGCGGCGTGGTTTCGCGAGAAATGTAAACAAGAGAGAACTTGCCCCCTTAAACTTAGTAAAGTAGCGACACTCTCCTCCTCCGCCTTCCCTCCTCGTTTCTCATCTCTTTCACGCTTCCTCCTCGACCGTGGCGCCGCCTACACTGCTCGAGCGTAGCAACGGCGCCAACATGCGCTCCACGCCACTCCGTAAACGCTTCTCGAGCAAAAATGGAGCTGATGCACGGCGCGAGGGCCGACATGATGCTATTAGGCCAATAGCGACGTGGCGTCGGCCTCGGTCAGAGCGCGCGAGGATGAGGCGGCATTCTTCAAAGCGTGGCGCTACTTTACGAAGTTTAAGGCGCTTTAGGTACGATGGCGGCGTAACGCCACCTTCCGGCTTCACTTAGTGAGTGATGTCAGGGCCCCTCCTCAGTTTTCCTTCCTCCATGCCCCGACACTCCGCTTTCCTCCTCACCTGTTCGCCGTAACCTCCTCCGCATTCTGCCTCCCGGTTATGCTGCACCCCCCTCCACTTTCCTCCTCGCCCCTCTTCACTCTCGCAGATTTTTTTCATCCCCCACTGCGCACCGCGTTCGCTTTCATGTTTCGCTGTGCTCGTTCGCTTGGTTACAAGTGACGCCGATGCTCGCCGCAGGAACGGGCGCCTAGGAGCTGCGCTCTAGAAAGGTCGTTGTAGTCACTATCTAGTTGGCATAGCACTCACTACCTTGGTATATCTGCTGTTGGTAACGGAAAAGTAGCATTACTGCGTAAAATATAGTGACTGCTAGTACTCAGCTCCCAATTCGAAACACAGTTATCACCGCAACATACAACGTTGCTATGCTGCAACGCATTTATCGGACTTGCTGACATAATCCATGGTGGGTTTGATAAATGTGTTATAAACTGGAAAGCTTATGTCCGGTGGTGATCACTGCGGTTAAAATTGATAATTCAGACCCATTAGTAATAACCGACACTGGCGAGTCGTGAACGGTGGATGATAAGGTATCGAATTGAGCGAAATGAATCCGCACATTACACTGGCCTAGGACTCGAAGAGCGCTTTATGATTTTTTTTCGACCACATTACTTGCGTAGTGTGTAAGCATGGTAATGTACTCTCGAAATTAAGAAACAGTTCAACATGTTCTCTTATCCAATCCGATTTTGAGATTCTCAACGAGATCTGCCTCAAAATGATAGAGTCGGCATTAGCGCCAGAGTGGCCTCAATTTTGTTTTACCCGCGGCATCGCGTAACCTTGAAGTGCTTGTACAGTGCTCAACGATTCGAAGGCTTTGATCGAACCGCACGGCGGCCGGCGTTTCTTGTTCCACGGGTGAGCGATGGGTGATCGCTGGCTGGCCAAACGCAGCGACAATGCGCCACAAAGGCTCTCGCTTTCAACGTGTACCGCACTAAATTAGCTTGGTTTTCCCAACGCGCCAAAGTGCCGGCAGCCGTATAAGAAAATAAAAGTGTGTTATACAGACACGTGGCACTTTTCAGCGCGAACAATGCGACAAGTATTTCAATACCACACATGAACGTCGGATACGAGATAAGTCAATTGCCGTACGTGCTATAGTAACGTAACGGGCATTCCTAGGCCAATTTTGTTTCGTTTCGAAAAAGCAACCAGGGTCAGCCACCAGCGTGCTCGCAGTAGTTGTGGAGCAGGAAGCAAAGTGCGTGCGTGTGTGATCTTATAAAACAGTCTTTTATTCACGCTTTGCATATCAGCCAATGCATGGTTGGTTATATGCTTCGGAGATGTCACGCACTACAGCAAGAGCGCAGGTAAACTACAGAGTGCACTGCATAGAAGTACGTTGTTAGGCATGTTTCACACATTTCGGCCAGTAGAAATCTTATGAGATAAGCGGCCTCCCACAAACACCTCTCAGATGCCTTACGCTCGGAGTTTTATCTTGGGGGTATGCCAACCTTATTAAAAATAAAGTTGCTTTGGAGAAAAAGTTAACAGAGCTATACTTTGTCAAAATCCCATGGTGTGAATATATGGGACTCCCAAGAGACGCCGTGGCGCAAAATGTCCTGTGTGTTCTAGGTGGTGCTGACACGAACGCGGCAATCTCACGGATGCGGTGTTCTACAGGCAGGAAGGTGTTGGGTTTCGTCAAACTACATCCTTCAGCGTCGAATTAAGGAGCTTGCCATCTCACTTCCACACTCACATATATGCTCTTGTTTGTAGATTCATACGAACGCATAATTAGGAATCCTGAAGCTTATGCATTGTGCCAGCATCTTATGTCTCTGTCCGCGGTGTGACATTGAGAGTGAACTTCTCTGGATATCATTGAACATGCTAGACTCCAGATGATTTTCGGAAGTGAAGATCCTTGGGCTATGGCTGTACGCGTCGATGGCACAGAAACCCCGAAAGCGTTATTGCACTACCTCAATCCGATCGTCCCTGTATATCCTTACGCCAGATTAGGGTAGCAAACCGAACGTGCGTCTTGTTATCCTTGTTGCCTTTCCTCTCTTGTGTGTCTAGCTCTCTCTGAAACCCTACGTCAGAGGCCTCATAATCATGCCAAGCATTCAGGTGAGTGTATTCAAGGTATTGGATTAGGATCTGTGGATATTCTGAAGGCAGACAGCGAAGATTTAGTTGACGCTATATGCCTTGCCCTAGATTGTGGCGTCTCGTAATGGTGCATTTCGTCGTCCTCCATAACACCAAAACGTATCTTTGAATAATAATAATAATAATAATAATAATAATAATAATAATAATAATAATAATAATAATAATAATAATAATAATAATAATAATAATAATAATAACGCCTTTATTTTCCATCCCAAGTATGTGGGAGGCAGAGAGAAAAAGCTAGGTTTCCAGCTTGACGGGCTCTCGCCTCCCCGATACAAATACATGACTTTTAGAAAAGAAGGCAAACAGTACAAGCATATGAGCACACACAATAAGGAATATCAGAATGCACGAACAAACGCCAATTTTTACACAAATGCACAAATCCATGACAACAAAGTGATGTGCATAATATCATGTCACACTTTCAAAAAATCATCATCATCATAATTATTACTATTATTAGTATAACTATTTTTATTACCTACATCCTGTTCGCGGCTTTCCATAATTGCGTTTGCAGATTCACTGCCTATTCATGTACCAGTGTGACGCATTTTGTTTGACCATGACATGTTGCCCCTTTGTCGCTTTAATTTGTGCGTTTCCTTGTAGTTTGTATTTGTACGTGCTATTAAAAATGGTGATGAGGTTTAGTTTATATTTTGAAGCATTAGTTATGCTCTAGAACATGTCAATTTGATTTTTCCGCGACTGTCAGGTCTTTGCAATACAAGTACTCGGAAGGCTTTGGCAGACGTGGAAAAAAAATATACGTGCCTAAGAACTCGCAATAAAGGTTATTATTAATATTATTCCAACTTCACCTTCTCGCCCCACATATATCACTAAGCGCGGCTTGCGCACCGTGGGAAGCAAATCGAATCTCAAGGGAATTTAGAAATGCAGGCGTACTTCTTGAATTGTACACATTCCTCTGCCGGCCATTGCTACAAGAGATCGCTGTCGCCTGGAACAGTACTTGCCAATCTAACAAAGATCGTGTGGACAGAGTTGAGAATAATTTTGTCTCCGCACAGCGATATCGGTGATCGAGGCAGGTTGGCCGTGAACAACAGCCTTGCTCTGAGTCCATGTTCGGTCTGAAAAACTGGACTGCAGACGCATCAAAGCTGACTTGACCTCCTCATTCAAGCTTCTAAATGGTTTCATTGATTGTAAAGAAATATTAAATTATCTTACGATAACAATTACGCGCAACATAACTATGATGTCTAGACCTTCCCTCGTACTACTTATGGTGTCTCAGGGAATCCTTCGGGCAGGATTCTCACAGACACTTGCCCGCTTTTGAAGCAGCACTCGACTTTGCTTCGTAACTTTTTCGCAGACGTTACAATCAATGTTATTTTCGAATCATGTACTGGAGACCGTTATCGTATAAAATGAGTACATTTTATTCATATTTACTGATGTATACCGGCTGTCCCACGTAACATGAGTTTAAATGTTTAAAAATATGCAAATGCCACAGCTGGACAGGACCGAGGTAATGTTGTTTGCCTTTACTTCAAGATAGCTACTATTTTGCATCCGGCCTAATCAAATAATTAGGCTCAATAATGTAATCGCCTTGGCTAATAATATAGTTAGTTGAAGATTGTCAATGAGAAAATTGCAGAGCCACATGAAAAGCTCCCGATACAGCTTTCTGTTGCATTTGACATTTACCTTGCTTGGTATTACGAGGTATCTTAGAATACTGTTTTGTTGTGTATCTTCCTAGTGTATGCCTATTCTTGCCCGGAATAAGCCATAGTTGCTTCGATCGAACGATGCTAGTTCATGTGCCCAGAGAGAGATAAAAAGTTTTAAAGAGAGGAAGGTGGAGAAATTCATGTAACCCGGCAAATATTGCGCGATTGGCGTTTTACCGGCTGTGTACGCATACATTATACTCATTTTTAACGTGCGCCAGTACCAAGACGAGTAGGTTGTTTCTGGGCACGTTAGTAAGATTGATTGGTTGATTTATTATTTGTAAAATCACTGTGCGATGCAAAGAAAACGATGGAAATGAAGCATTAGTGTACCTCGGATACTGGTCAGTCGCCATGACGTATTCGTGCATCGCGACGAACAGTCTCGCCTCGCTCTTACGACCCGGCAGTAGCAGGAACCGACGGCCGCCGGGAACGAAAGGGTGCTTCAGAACACGGATGCGCAACCACAGCGACATCTGCCAGCGGAGCGCCAAGTTGACTATCACGCTCGAGGCACTAACGTCGCTCGGCGGTGGTTCGGGCCACGACAATCCGCGGTCCGAGAGAAACCGCCGGAACAGGTTCCAGTCCTCTACGCTTGCTCCGCTGTTGTTGACGCAGGCTCGGTACATGTCCAACGGTTTCTCCGCCACGGGCATGTGGAAAACGCTTTCGTGCAGCAGTTCCTCCAGGTCGTTCAGCCATCGAATGCTGAGGTCGTCGAGCGCAATGCGGAGAACCGAGGCGAACCGCGGGTCGGGTTCCCACGTGGAGCAGACGTAGTCGTGGAAGTCTTGGCACGGGTCAATGCTCCGGTTCAGGCCATGCGTGAGCAGCGTCGCATGGCGGCGACACTCACTGGTGTCGCACCACCCCGACAGCGCCCCGAGCAGCTTGGCTTCGGGCAAGAAGAAGGACAGGATCGTGCAGGCGAGCACCAGGGTAAGCGCGAGTACAGCTATGATGGCAAGTCTTCCTCGGTCGTCGGACCTCTGGCCATCGTGGATGGGACCGCTTGAGCCGAGATCTTGCGTGTCCTATAAAGGACAAGAAGAGTCTTTCGCACACCCTCCTTGTGAGCGGAACTCGTATACAGCTCAAAGAAGAAGCGCATCCTGGAAAAGTCCTCGCCGACTTTTCGTCAACGTTTTCAACAGGAATGGCGTCATCGATGGCGGCGAGTTGAATCAGTGTAAGAAACTAATAAAACTGCCAAGAGCTACAACAACCACTCCATTACCGTGACGCAGCTAAGTGAAATTGTGTCAATTGAATTTTTTGATTATTTTGTCGTCCACGTTCTCTAGACTAATCTATCGCGCGCGATGCGATTTTTATTCACGTTTCATTAAGAGACAGGTTACTTCTTAGCTCAACAAGTTAAATCTTGATCCTAACCTATTCTCATGGCTCGAGCATTTACTTCCTAACCCTGCCCAGTAAGTTGTATCTAAGAATCACCTTTCTCCCCCATACCCGTTAACTCTGGTGCCCCCAGGGATGAGTATTAGGCCATTTTATCTTTCTAATATTTAATACCGGTTTACCTAACCGTGTTTCTTCCAACGTTCTACCTTTTTCCGACTACTGCGTTAGTTTTAAAAAATTCGCGATGAATCGAATGTTACACTCTAAAAAAATTTACACCCTTTGGGGTGTATGTCTGCCACACAACGATAATCGTCATCTGCCTTGCTCGCGTTTCCTTTCTTGAAAACGCCGCGCCCGCTAGTTTCCTGTCGGTAATGCTATGTCATGCTGATAACGCGCATGTCGTTCGTTACTGGGAAGTACCGGGCTCGCAGCGTTAAAGGAAGGAAATGCGGACAAGACCGACGACGTTTATTGTTGTGTGGCAAGATGAGACTCAAAGGGTGTAAACTTTTCTTAGTGTCTTATCCTAGAAGATGATGTTCACGCAATTTCTACACAACTTAATGTAAGCGCATATATGCTATACTATTTGTATCTTCTGCTTCGTCCTACCACATTAACAATAGTAGTCTAGCGTCTGCGCCGTCTTACACTTATAGATGCTCATATAACCTGGACACTATTAGTAGCACTATTGTCAGCACTATTAGTAGCGTAATTAAAGGGACACTAAAGGCAATTACTAAGTCAATGTGGATTGTGAAAACACCGTGATTTGTGAAGTTACTGCAAAAAACACACGGAACGAAATCATGATTCAGTAACTGGCCTACACCCACGCTCTTCTAAGTGAAAATACCTCTGCATAAGCGTCGGAGCGCTTGTTTCGTGCCAAGTAAAGACTTAGCTAATGCGAAACACGTGTCTGAAGGGTCCGCATACCTTTAGCGCAATTCCAATCGCCTGCACCGGAGGGGGCCGTGGTGATCTTGAATACACCATCACCACCCTTTAGTCTCCTCATTGAGTAAAACGGCGCCCCACAGACGGTGCTACAATTTTATGCGCAAAACGCAAACACATGGTCATGGACCAACCGAGCCAAGACGGACTGTAGGATTCGCCGCTGCAGCTGCGCTTGGTCAAATGGCATGGACCGTTAGGGAATCCCGCGACATGGCATGAACGTGACATAATCTACTAAGTGCTATTTGTTTCAGTTAGGCAAGCCAGCAAAACTAGCGCAGCACTACGCTATAACGAAACTACTGACACGCGAGAGCGCGGGCGGCGCTGAGTTGAGAAAACGAAACCCTTCGATAGAACACCCGCATCGTTGCTAAGGGTAGCGTCAACGAGTTTTTTTTTATAGAAATGAAAAAGAACTGGGCAAGCAGCACTTTCGTCTTATAATGCAATACAATGACCTTTTGATTAAGAGCGGTTCAACACTAGAGAACAGGATTATAATGAGGAATGCCTTCGTCATCGGGCTGGTACTTTAATGTCCCGACGAAGTCCGTATTCTTGTCCTGCTTCTACCTCAATCTTTCATTTACTAAACCTCTGTTAGCAATAATATTGACGCCTTAGACATTCTCGAGGCCTAATCTATCGCTTTGGATTCACTTAACATTTGTCTTTAGTATCGCTTTAACAACGCTACCCTGTTAAGTTGCCTTCGACAAAAGTTTTCTGCTGCTGCCTATGCCGTGAAGTTAATTTTGTAGAAATATATAGTTTGCCGTAAAATGAAGCGTACGGCATCTGTTTGGGATTCCTAATTCATCGTTGTCATTGAACTGCTTGAAATTCTTCGTAAGTAACCTTACACGACTGATTCTTGATATGTAGTGTTTAATGGCGCAAGGGCCAGGTTTGGCCAAAGAGCGCCATGACAAGTGGTGATGTTGACGATGTATTATGGAGATGTGACTTGGCTGTAAAGTGGCCTAAAAATTGTCGCTGTAAAGTGCGTAAAATCTACGTGCTATAAAATTATGGCGATGACTAATGACGATTACTATGAACTATAAAATCCATCGTAGAAGAATGATGCAAATGAAAAATATGTAGGATGTTAAAATTACTTGGAGCACTGCTGCCTCGCCAGAGCCCTTGAAAGACAAGGGCCTAGAGGCATGTGCTATACTAAAGAGATATCGCAGCGGCATCCTCTGAAGAGAGGACCCGCTACGAACATGTGGGGCTAAAAACATGCAGGACGACATCTTTCAGGAAATTTAGTACTGTGTTGGTGTCAAATAAAGGTTCTGGGCCGAGTAGCATTACGGGATGTAGGGGGATGTGCTGCCGGTATGCTAGGGAAAAATGTTTCCTTCTTTCAGGTTCGGCTGCCCGACACTCCAGGAGGACGTGGAGGACGGTCAGCCTCTCCCCGCATCTACCGCAGGTTGGAGGATCATTTTCAGTGAGTAAAAAGTTATGTGTGCCAAATGTGTGTCCTATTCTGAGGCGACAGAATAGGACATCTGTCCGGCGTGATTTTGTTACAGGAGGCCAGAAACCTAATTGTGGCTTTATTAAATGCAACTTATTATTTGTTTCCAGGTCCCACAATCGTTGCCAGTAGTTTCGCAGATTCCTTCTTAAGAAGGGTTTCAGGTCTGTGACAGGGACTGCAGCAGTAGAATTAACAGTGTGTGATGCAATTGATGTGGCCATCTGGTCCGCTAGAACGTTACCCTCGATGCCCCTATGTCCAGGCACCCAGCATATAATCACATGCTGGTTAGACATATACGCTCTACAGAGGACGGAATAGAGCTCAGTAATTACGGGGTTTCTGTGTTTACAGTGTGACTTCAAGGCTTTTACGACGCTTAAGGAGTCTGTAAATAAAATTGTTTTTTGAATATTTGATTTTCTGATATGTTTCACAGCCGACAATAGTGCATGGGCCTCAGCCGTAAATATGCTTGTTTCAGGGTGCAGTACACCGGATTCCGAGAAGGATGGCCCAATGGCTGCGTAGGACACCCCGGCATGCGGCTTAGAAGCGTCTGTATAAAACTCTGTGCACGAGTACTTGTACTGGAGCTCCAAGAAGTGCATTTTGATATGTGTCTCTGACGCATGTTTAGTGACCTGTACAAAGGATGTGTCACACTCTATCAGCTGCCACTCCCAGGGTGGTACTATCTTAGCTGGAGGCATTAGGCGTTGGTCGAGAACTGGGACATCCATTTCCGTGCTAAGTTCTCTTGCACGCAGTGAGAAAGGAAGTCTCATAGAGGGTCTGTTATGAAAAAGTGTTTCACATGTCAGGTCGTTAACGGTTGTGAAACACGGATGTTCCTTATTAGAGCGCACTTTGAGAAAATAGTTGAAGCTGATGTAAGTTCTCCGAAAATGGAGTGACCACTCATCGGACTCAACATACAAACTTTCAACAGGGCTTGTTCTAAATGCGCCAGTGGCCAGACGGATTCCCAGATGGTGAACGGGGTCTAACATCTTAAGTGCGCTCGGTGCGGCAGAGTGATATACTGCGGCTCCATAGTCTATTCGCGACCGAACTAGGCTCCTGTAAAGATTTAACAGGCACTTCCTGTCGCTACCCCATGTTGTGTGGGATAGGATTTTAAGTAGGTTCATTGTTTTTAGACATTTTTCTTTAAGATGTTTTATGTGAGGAATGAATGTGAGCCTAGAGTCAAGAATAACACCAAGGAATTTGTGTTCTTTGCTGACAGGAATTTGGTGTCCGCCCAGTTCTACACAAGGATCTGGGACCAGGCCTCTCTTTCTTGTGAAGAGAACAGAAGAACTTTTGTGGGGGTTGACCTTAAATCCGTTTTCGTCTGCCCACTTGGAAACCTTGTTCAAGCCCTGCTGTACCTGTCTTTCGCATACTGTGAGGTTGCAGGATTTGAAGCCTATTTGTATATCATCTACGTATACGGAATAAAAAATGGCAGGTGGTAGTGAAGCACTTAGCGTGTTCATCTTGACGATAAAGAGAGTGCAGCTGAGCACGCCTCCCTGGGGTACACCAGTTTCCTGCGTAAAGGGACGTGAGAGTTCATTGCCGACTTTTACTCGGAAGGTACGATTTGACAAATAGCTTTCAATTGTGTTCAGCATATTTCCACGGATGCCAATTTCCGACAGGTCTCGCAAGATCCCGTAACGCCATGCCGTGTCATATGCCTTCTCCATATCGAGGAATATCGATAGAAAAAACTGTTTATGTATAAAGGCATCGCGGATATTTCCTTCCATGCGCACAAGGTGATCGGTTGTGGACCGCCCTTCTCGGAATCCACACTGATAAGGATCGAGTATATTGTTGAGCTCAAAGAAATGTATAAGTCTGCGATTTATCATTTTTTCAAGAAGCTTACACAGACAATTAGTTAGAGCTATCGGACGGTAACTAGCCGCCAAGGAAGGGTCTTTTCCCTGCTTTAGGACAGGAACCACAATCGCTTCTTTCCATGTGGATGGGAGGTATCCCGAAGCCCAAATAGTATTGTATAGTGTAAGAAGTGTAACTTGTGCGTCAGTATGTAGGTGTCTGATCATGTCATACATGACTCTGTCTGGTCCCGGTGCAGTGCTTTTACATGTGTTCAAGGCAGCTCTCAACTCGGCAATACCGAAAGGCCGGTTATACGGTTCATTCTGCCTGGATTTTCGTATGATTGGCTTACGTTCTATTATTTCTTTATGTTTAAGAAAGGACTGGGAATAATTGATTGAGCTTGACACACGCTCAAAGTGCTCCCCAAGTGAATCTGCCTGGTCTTGCAGGGTTTCGCCTTGTGTGTTTACTAAAGGGAGGGAGTATGTTTGTCGCCCTCTTATTCTACTAACCCTGTTCCAGACCTTGGCCTCATCTGTATACGAGTTGATACCTCTTAAAAAGTTCTGCCAGCTCTCTCTTCTGGCCTGTCGGCGGGTTCGCCTGCCTTGGGATTTTGCTTTTTTAAAATTGATAAGATTCTCAGCAGTGGGGGAGGCGCGTAGCAACCCCCACGCTTTATTTTGTTTCTTACGAGCGATCCTACAATCGTCGTTCCACCAGGGGACACGCCGTTTGCCTGCCAATCCATTTACTTGTGATATACATTTAGTTGCGGCATCTATGATGAAGGCTGTAAAGTACGCCACAGCTGCATCGATTTCTAAAGAAGACATATCAGCCAGCGAGATGTTAGTAAGATTTCGAAATTTCTCCCAGTCAGCTGTATGTATCTTCCACCTAGGAGCTTGTGGAGGAAATTCATTTTCTTTGGATGTTCTTAGCAGTACGGGGAAGTGATCGCTCCCGTAAGGATTGCTCGTAACTTCCCATTCGAGTTCGGGCAGTATAGACGCGGAGACTATACTAAGATCTATTGACGAAAAGGTTCTGTTTGCAAGAGAGTAATATGTGGGTTCTTTCTTATTGAGAAGGCACGCTCCAGAAGAAAAAAGGAACTGCTCAACGAGACGACCTCGCGCATCAATACGAGAGTCTCCCCACAAGCTGCTGTGTGCATTGAAATCGCCAAGAACAAGATAAGGTTCTGGCAATTGATCTATCAAGGACTGAAATTCATGTTTGTTTAGTTGGTAATGCGGGGGTACGTAAATCGAACAAATAGTGATGAGTTTGTTCAGTAGGACAACTCGAACCGCTACTGCTTCGAGGGCCGTTCGTAGCTGTAAAGATTGACACGCTATGCTTTTTTGAATTACAATGGCAACACCGCCAGATGATGCCATAGCATCATCGCGATCTTTGCGGAAAGTTATGTGCTGTCGAAGAAAATTTGTGTGTTTTCGTTTTAAGTGTGTTTCCTGTAGACACAGCACTTTTGGATTGTGTTTTTGAATGAGCTCTTGCACGTCATCAAGGTTCCTAAGCAGACCTCTGACGTTCCATTGAATAATTTGTGTATCCATATTGAAAGTAAATATGTGCTGTGTGTGTGGAAATGGAGGTGATGCTTTAGGTTACAGGGCTCTTTCGAGGCCCTGTAACGGGAGTTCTGCCCTTTCTGGAGCGTTCGAGGGAGCCTCGCCGCTCCTTAGGCGCTTGGCGCGCCGTGGGGATAGGTGTAGTGTCCATTGCCTCTTGTGAGGCGCCGGACACGTGCTCTTGTGAGCGAGAAGTTACCAGGGAAGGTCCCGCCTTGGGGGGCAAGACCCCTGTGCCCACCAGCCCGGAGGTCGATGGGGCTCCCTGAGGGATTTGGCTGCGCCGGCTGTTGCTAGCGCTGGAAGAGGCCGGGGAGGTTGGGGCAGCCTCGGCTGCGCCCACCTTCGGGGTTGATGGTCCCTTCTGCTCGGGTGGTGGGGCAGCGCTAGCTGCGACCACCATGGGGGCAGATGGCGTAACTGCCGACTCACTGCTTGTGGGTCGGACAGCCGCCGGAGACCGTTGTGGCGCTGCCCCCTGACGCGCCACATCGGCAAAGCTTTTCCTTGGCGGGTTTGCTACTCGCCTTCGTGCCTCTTTGAACGATATATTCTCTTTTACTTTTATGGTTACAATTTCTTTTTCCTTCTTCCAGGAGGGGCACGACCGCGAGTACGCGGCGTGATCCCCGTCACAGTTCACACAGTGGAGAGAGTTCTTACAAGCTTCAGTGGCGTGTTCAAGGGCACTGCATTTCGCACATGTTTGGCGGCCCCGGCAGCTCTGCGAGCTGTGGCCGAAACGCTGGCATTTGAAACATCTTAGGGGATTCGGTACATACGGTCTGACACGGAGCTTGATGTACCCGGCCTCGATTGATTCGGGCAGGACACTTGAATTGAAGGTGAGGATTAGGTGCTTGGTCGCAATTTCTTTACCCTCGCGCCTTATCTTGATTCTTTTGACATTTATTACATTTTGCTCGCTGAAGCCCTCCAAGAGTTCAGCCTCAGTGAGCTCCAGCAAATCATCGTCCGAGACAACGCCGCGGGTGGTATTCATCGTGCGGTGCGGGGTTACTACTACTTGGGTCTCTCCAAATGATACTAGTTTAGGCAGTTTCTCAAATTGTTTCTGATCACGGAGCTCCAAGAGGAGGTCACCGCTGGCCATCCTCGACGCCTTATAACCTGGGCCAAAAACTTCGGTAAGGGTCTTAGATACAAGGAACGGGGAGATTGTTCGGACTTGTTTAGCTGGTTTTTCTGTGTGGATCACATGAAAACGAGGAAAATTGTGGACTTGGCGTCCGAAAAACTGAAATACTTCTTGGGTGCGCCCTCGTTTCTGAGGGCGATCAGGTAGTTTAGGAAACGCGTTTTCCATAGGTACAGTTGGGTTTTCGGCCGCGATGCCGACCACCCACCATGGAGCCCAACAGGGGGACGTGACAGAAGTTCCTGCTGGAGAAACCCTGCCAACGCCAGCCGTACATCGCTGCTATAACCAAATACAGCATAACCAAGGCTGGCTAGCTACACAAGGTTAACCCTTGCCGCCAGGAAACTACGAAGTGAGGAGAAGTGATGAGAAGACAGGAAAGATAAAAAAGGCGAGAGAGAAAGACGAAGATTGGAGAGGAGGACAGGAAAAGGCGACTGCCGATTTCCCCCGGGTGGGTCAGTCCGGGGGTGCCGTCTACGTGAAGCAGAGGCCAAAGAGGCGTGTTGCCTCCGCCGGGGGGCCTTAATGGTCCAAACACCCGGCATCGGCTCAACCCCCAGGATCCCCCTTTCCCCGTACACGGCTAAGCCGCGCACGGCTACACGCGGGAGGGTCCAATCCTCGTGTGCTCGGGTATGTGGTGTCGCAACACACCAAACGCCTGCTTGCGCAGACGCCCCTGCGGGGACGACTGATTCTTAACGATCAGAATCTCCACAGCGAGCGTCACACTACTCAAAATGTTTTTTTGCAATATGACGTCTTTCCTGTCGCAGTAAATGGTACCCCCCTAGCGCCGTACCATAATATAAATTACCAGAATTCACAACTACATGTATAAGAAACGACGTGGCCCCGCAGCTATGATGTTGCGCTGCTAAGCACGAGGTGGCGCGATGAGACCGCGGCCGCATTTCGATGGAGATTAAATGCAATAATGCCCGTGTTCCGTGCATTGGGGGCAGGTTAGATTCCCTGGTGGCCAAAATTAAACCGGAGTCCCCCACTACGGCCGGCCTCATAATCAAATCGTGGTTTTGGCACTTAAAACCTTACAATTAATCAGAATCGAGCTTATTTCATTAGCAATTGTACGTGTCAAAAAAAAGAAAGAATATTCACCGACGATTACGATACTTCCAAATGCAAAATTCGATCGCAGCTCTATACGTGTTTTTATTTCGTGATATATTGGCGGGCGCGGATAATCTATCTCGTGCAGCACGTTGCAAACGGAGCGGAGTGTAGCGCGACTGCATCGCTAGTCGGGAGATTGCGAGAAGCACCACGTGGGTGCCACGTGGGTGCGATTCACAGCACGCGTCGCGAAAGCGCCCGATACACTGCAGCGTTTTCAGCACACCGCACGCGCCATGTCGGCAGAAGCTATGCTCCGTTTCAAACATCAGGTGCAACGCTGTGGAAGCTAGAGATACTTTTTGCGACCCGCCGTGGTTGCTCAGTGGCTATGGTGTTGGGCTGCTGAGCACGAGGTCGCGGGATCGAATCCCGGCCACGGCGGCCGCATTTCGATGGGGGCGAAATGCGAAAACACCCGTGTGCTTAGATTTAGGTGCACGTTAAAGAACCCCAGGTGGTCAAAATTTCCGGAGTCCTCCACTACGGCGTACCTCATAATCAGAAAGTGGTTTTGGCACGTAAAACACCAAGTATTATTATTATACTTCTTGCAGCGGCTGCGTTCGCACTTAGAAATAGCTGGGTGTTTCTTGACCCGATTACCGTGAAACTTTTCTTTATATAAGCTGTTTTGAATGAAGAAAGAACTTACTCTTATAACCAAACAAACCATGCATTCATACGGCTAATAACACGTTGTTTTAAATCAATATGAGTTTCCGTGTTTTTTTTCGTTAGCCGTCGCGGCAGCCCCACGTACATGCTCGCGCGAGCGAACGCTTCCTGGCGCACAGCAAGCATAGACGGCAACGCGCGGAGAGATAAATTTTGGTGACCGGACTTCTTGCGTAGCTTAAAAAAATTGCGTAGCCTTAAAAATGATTTGATTTGCTTAAACGACCTGTGCTCTCGCTAGTATTCAAATTATATAAATGCACATAGAAAGCACGAGTCCTCTTGCCATAGTTTGTGTACATACGAGGTACATATGAACCTAGATTAGAAAAATGAGAAGCCGATGCGACAAGGTGCACCGCTATATTGCAACGTAGATCTGTGATGCTCCTGCACAAAGGTAACAATAGGCCGCGTGATAAATTATTTTTGCAGAAGCGATTAGTACGTATTTTTCCTAGCTGTGTGCTGAGACAGTTTATATAGAGCGCATGTAGATAATGGCATGTGCGTAACAGGCGCCAGAATTGAAGAACTGGCTCAGAGGGTGAACGGTAGGAGTGCGAATTAGCTCAGCCACTACAGCACACATTCTCTAACAAAGCCAGCTTTAGTGCACAAAAGGAGAAAACATGCGCAGTCGTGAAAACAATGCTTGAAAGATGCGAAACAAGGTAAGAGATCACCTGAGCCGGCTGACTAGTTGCTACAGATGGAGACGTGCTGGGAGGACACGATGCCAGAGCAGGAGGCTTCTCCGTCCCTCCATTGTAGCTCTCGCGGCAGGCATCATCCGGGAAGCCTAGCGATTCGCGCAGCAGTTGCACAGCAGAAATATCCCGGCCCCCGGCGATGCGTTCACTAGCCGGCCATCGCACACCAAGACGTTGCCGTGACGACGTTGGGTTCTCCAATTCTTGCGGATCCGCTGGCGTGTCCATTGCGTTGACGCTCGACACGTACAATATGGCGTGTTATTTCTTCTTCTTCTGCTCTCGCAGCGCGTGCTCGCTGGGATAAGTCGAACTGTTCGCACTAATTACTCGTGAATGTACCAACAAAACTCGGGGCAACCTTTCTATCTTAGTAAAAGCCTGTTTTCTCTCGATTTCCAGCTAGTGCCAATAATGTTTTTTTTTTCTGTTTCTGCTGCAAAGTGCTCTAATTAAAAAACAATAATACAGAGCCAACTATACGCAAGAAATGCAGTTGCTGCGCATGCAACAATTTACAAAATTTTAATAGATGAGAGCCAAGCCTGTATGGTTCTGTAGGAGATTCGCATACTTTCCATATTTCCACTAATTTATGAAACACAGATCCCTTTGCACTTTTTTTGCGCTGTTAGCTTGGCACCACTCTTTGAATAAACTGCATCGCCCATCATTTAAGAGCAAAGCAGGATAATAATACCGATCACGTGAAAACATGTGACTTAATATTTTAATACAAATTTCTGCCTTTTGCAAGCATGTGGTTCAAAAAATTTCATTGAAACGTTTCCTGCCTAGACCAGTGTTTGTTGAAAGGCTGAAAATCCAGAGAAGTAGCCGGAATCAGAATCCGCAACTCTTCGCGCTGTGTTTGAAGTTGAGAGAAGTAATTCAGAAAATTTCGTTTCTAGAAAGGGAAAACAGAAAAAGAAAACGCTATTTTTCAGCAAACAAACCTGCAACAAAGCTTTACGTTTCAGTCAGAAAATAAAGCTAAGAGTTCGGACGTCAGACATTCATTTGACTCTGAACTCATTTACTGGAGAAGACCAGCACTGTAGTGAAGATCGCGGGGAATAGCAGCATTGTTGTGGTTTCTGTTGTTCCTTTGCACAAGTGGCACATACCCATCGTGGAAGAGAATTGAGCGGTTTGTATAAAATGAGTGAAATAAGTTTGGAGGGAAAAATAGTTTTCCTGGTACAAGATTTATTATTGCACGGTGTTCAAAGTGCAACGGTAACATACTAGAGCGAATGGAAAAAGGGATAAATAATCATAATAAATGTTGTTTTTGGGAAGGCGATTCGTATAGGTGCAAAGAATAAATCCTTTAATCGCACTGCAAATATACCGAGGGCTGTACCCCAACGTGGAAGCTCGAAAAGTAAAGCAAGATGAAGGCATTCATGTTGAGCCCAACATTACTTATGAGGACCTCAAGCAACGTTCTCCTTACTAAGAAAAATAACCGACAAGCAGGAAGAATGCAGTCAATTGTTTCTGTTCACCGCACCATATGCGACAAGGAGATGCCACCAAAAGAGCCTTGTGTATGCAGCAATTTAGTGCCTCGACGCGGCAGCGTAGGCTCGTTAATGTAAAATGTCATTGTGCGTTGGAAATAATTTGCAGCTCCAGGGGTATGGTAGATAGTGGTACTTAGAACGTGAGGCCAGGCTAAATTCGCTCATCTCTGGTAATCCCCAAAACATAGCAGCAGGGATACATGCGGTCGGTACAATGGCAAGAACAACAGGGCCACCCAGGGAATCTTTTGCCAATGAGTCGGCACACTGATTCAAATGCAAAACTTGGCGCCCCTGGTATCCGTTCTAGCGCACCTTGACGACACACCATTGTCAGTTGTCAGATTTTCACATGTTGCCGACAGAAGACATCGCAGCTGAAACGGGCTTGGACAAGCGGCTGTGACAGTGATGTCACATACCACGCAAGAGTGACAGACTGTAACTGACGACGTGTGTGCTGTGCTATGTGCTCTTTCGCTCTTTCTTCCCCATATTTCATCCCCCGCCATCCCGATCCCTTGTGTAGGGTAGCAAACCGGTTGAGCTAAACTGGTTAACCTCCCTGCCTTTCCTTCTCCACATTTTTTCTTCATTACTTGGGCCCAGGCACGCAAATTAAATGAAGAAAATGCAAATTCGACAAAGACAGTACATATAGCGCTTGCAAATTTTTCAGTCTCTAAACGTTGTAAGAGACGAACATCAAGACAGTGAGTCGGTCAATAGCTACCCGGCAAAGAGCGAGGTTCAATTCGCGCAGCGTTACAAGTACAGCTACGAGTTCTGTTAGATGCACAGGCGAAATATCAGGACGTGGGGCTGAAAAGCGCCAATCTGGCGAGGAAGAAAATGCTACACCTGCCTTTTCATTACTCTGCGAGGCATCTGCCGCTATTGAAGCGTTGGTCTGAAGATACCTCAAGTGATTATCAAAGCAAGTCATTGTGAATTTGTTAAGAAAGAAGTTTAGCATTCATATTTGTTTGTTTCTTTTGGTCACCTGCTTCTTCTTCAAACAATTGCGTTCATGCGCCACAAGAAACGGCAAAAAGCAAAGCCGTTATAGAGCGGGTTGCTAGGCGTAAGGGTGCCGTGTATAAAAACGTATAATCTAAAGTAAGAAAGAATTAAGTAAATTTTATTGTAACAATTGAAAGCTAATCATAATTGTGTCATAGAACCGAAATACTAATACGGATTAGATGTGTTCTTACTTTTTGTTTTTTATCATGTGTGCAGCTTCCTATTTGTGACACAGAAATCCATCTATGCATACGGACAGGCTCTAGCACTCTCAGACTCCCTCGGTTTAATTAGGCTATATTTATGTTATAAAATGAATACCTTCCTAGAACCTTTTATATGCAGTTGTTTGGCCAAGGCTTACGCTACTTTTTTTTTTGTTTTTGTTCCCAGTGGTTGTACATTTTAGTGCTCAGATATGTTTGATTCAGATAATTCTGGAGCATCGTATTTTGTTTTGCTTGTGCTGTGCAAAACAGTCATTTAATTTCATTACTTCCATCATTCAGTCGGCCAACGTCCAAGCACATAACTGCCCGACGTCAGTTCCGCATGTCATTAAAGATTTCCTTAACATTTTACGTCTCCTTACACCTTTTTTTATATAAGGTTTTGCGTAAATAAGACATTTAGGCCGCAGATGATGAGGCAGTCAGCGCAGCTGCTATTTTAGTATTTTGTAATTTAACAATTACTCTGTTTACTCTGTAACGGTCACTGTACTTAAATTACTTTTTTCAGCCACCAATTACATGTAACCCGTCACATCAGTGACGAGGCAGGCTGTGACAAGTTACGCAGCTTTGAGAACAGCTTTTGAATTTGCAAAAAGACTGCAGTAGAATGTCGAAGAAAGTGCCACGCAGCAGGCTCGCGAATTCACACGCTCAAGGGGGCAAACTCAGAGGATCACTATTTGTTTCCTCATTTTATCGCTTCACCATATGTTAGACGACGAACAGAACAGGTGTTGGTATGTCTCGATAGCGAGGGCCACTTAGGACTCATTATACCCATTTTTAAGGCGCCAAAAAAAAACAACACACAACACACAAATGAGGACGGGACAGATCGCCATTAAAAATAGGTGTAATCAACCAATACCAACTTGCGCAGCAAGAAGTTCTCTTAAGCGACTTAGGATGTTAATAGCAAGAAATCAACTACGCAGCTTTTCGATGGCCCAATCGGACGCATCTTCTCCACCTGTCAGCAACAGTGAAGCCTAGCGCTTCATAGGAAAAACCGTAAGACGGCTGTGGATTATTTGATTGGCCGTACATCACTTCACCAAGTTACCCTGTATTGGAGTCTAGAGAAGCCGATTGGTATTAATGAAGGAATCTTGAGCGACTGAAGACTTTGACTGAAGAAGAGATCGAGTGGGCTCGTTAATAACAGCGTAAAAATATAGAGATGCTCTAAATCATCCTGTATATATATAAAATAGGCCCTTTGTAGTCCCTTCTATCTCCCAACCTCTTCACCAGCAAAGCACTTCTGGCATAAAGAGATGAACGATGGCGGGGGACAGCAATGCCTTCATGTGACGCCCCGGAATCATAGGCCAGCTATGTACTCCATTTGGAGTGACGGCCAACTCCCCACCCGAGGTTACTGTCAGTTTTAACAGTATTCTACTGCTGTAGCACATCTATGGACACTCAAGGCAAATTATCACCGTCGCCTTCCCCGTGGTGTTTGGTATAAAAAAGTGCGATAAGACAGTATCGCGCCCTGCGCACCATATGCTTTAGACGCGAAGAAAAGGAGGCGAAGTTGAGCCGAGAAGCCTAGCGGCTTGATGGGCGCCGTCTTCCGGCGCGCCCTGTGTTGGATGCAGCGTGTCGGAGCAAAACAAAAACAGAAAAACGAAAAAAAAATCGGCATTGTCCAGCGGTACGAAAACATAACCTAAACGCTATATATTAATAATATAATATAATATTTGGGGTTTTACGTGCCAAAACCACTTTCTGATTATGAGGCACGCCGTAGTGGAGGACTCTGGAAATTTTGACCACCTGGAGTTCTTTAACGTGCACCTAAATCTAAGCACACGGGTGTTTTCGCATTTCGCCCCCATCGAAATGCGGCCGCCGTGGCCGGGATTCGATCCCGCGACCTCGTGCTCAGCAGCCGAACACCATAGCCACTGAGCAACGCTATATACTGTTGTGTTTAGGAGTTACACCGAAATATTTTTTTTTTATCGGTTTTCGATTCAACATGAAAGTCGGCAATCCGAAGCACGACGTCAGGTAACGTCAGCATTTGGTCAGCATTATTTCAGCATTATTTCAGGCAGGGATAGTGCCGCTCATGCGTTGCACTAATATAAGCCTGCCGCTCCGTGCACTAGCAGATCGGCATCGTAGGAACTCCCACGGCTTGCGGGCTCAAAACCTCGTAAAACGCTGTACCCGTTTTCTACGGGTACAGCGCTTTGTTACCGAAGTTTGATCGTTCAAGCTTATTTTATTGGAACAGCGGTCTCGCATTTCGGCGAGTACATTCTATGACGTGCTGCTTCTGAGATCATGCTCAGTGCCTTGACTCTGAATTCTGCGATCAAGGGCGCGACCGGAGATATTTCGTTCGATACGCGTTCTGTTCGCTTGCTGCAACGTCACAAAGTTGCAGTATGCAAAAATTTGCGACAGCGGGGCGTAGAGAGCAGCCAAGCAGGAAGCGGTGACCTCGCCGGAAGTTTACTTCCGTCGTTTGTCGTTTGCTTGCAGACAGTATACTACAAAACGAAATGTTTCTCGTCTGCCAAATGAATGAAATCTTTAACTAAAAAACGTATTTTTTCTTCTCAAGCCCAAACACGTTTTCAAATAATAGTACGTGTGACTACTGCAATTTATAACTATTACGTTCATTGCATCGTCCCTAGGTGGTGTCGCGCACAGTGACAAGAAAAAAGAAAAAAAAAACGACGGGAAGAGTGGCGCACTTTTCAAGAGGCAGCGACAACATTCCAGTGGCTCGCTGGCACCGATGATAGGGTCGATTTCTCCGTACAACCATGGAATTATTTGTTTCAAGAAACAAAAACGACGCCAGAATTCACTTTCTGCCATTTCTTCAAACGCGTTTCGCACCGCCACCCGCTCTCCTCCTCCCTCCAGAAACGCCAGCGCAACAACCTAAGTTCCCAACGGAAGCGCCATTTTCTGGAATTAAACTACGGATTGGACCCAAACGTACCATGCCACAGCCGCCGGTTGAATCCAATCCAATCCACCAGACGCGCCATGCGAAGCTGGGGCCGTATTCTGCAGCGGGTCGTTTTGGAACCGGTTCATTTTGGCTGTTACGTCAGGATTACGTCACTCGGAGAAAGAGTGGAACGGGGCGGCGGGTGGGGAATCAATCAACGAGTGGCGGTCTGCCGGAAGATCACGTCGTCACTTTTGTTTGTACTTGGGGGACGGTATAGCAATTGAAGGATGTTGCTGGTTTGATAAAAAAACATTGGTTTGTATAGAACACTTGCAAATATATTTTCAGTAATAAATGTGAGCTTGCGGCGCAGACGGCTACTGGGAGTTGTAATTTTGTTTGTGTTGTTATATTATTTAGTCGCTACACTCTAAAAACTAGGAAGGGTATCGCAGGAGTGAAGCGGCCGGTTCACTCTTCAAAGCGTCGTTTTGCTCTCGCAAAATGTCGAGGAGAGTGAAATGCATTGTTCACTCTGTCACCAAGGAGAGAGTGAAATGTGCTTTTTACTCTCCTCTTCAGAGAGAGAGAGAGTAGAACTACTCTTGCGGCAATAGAGAACAAAACGTAGCGTAATCTTCTGCTTCAACTGTAGGTGGCTGGCCCCGAACATGGCAATGTATCATTCATGCACGCTGAGCAAAGAACACATCGTTTTGCTTCTATGATGATGATGCTGTGTGGTGTTTTGTGGCGCAAGGGCCAGGTTTGGCCAAAGAGCGCCATGACAAGTGGTAATGTTAACGATGTATTATGGAAGATGTGACTTGGCTGTAAAGTGGCCTAAAAATAGTCGCTGTAAAGTGCGTAAAATCTACGTGCTATAAAATTATGGCGATGACTAATGACGACTACTATGAACATTAAAATCCATCGTAAAGGAATGATGCATTGTTTAAAATATGCGAGATGTTAAATTGCTTACAGCACTACTGCCTCGCCAGAGCCCTTGAACCACAAGGGCCTAGAGGCATGTGCTATTCAAAATAATTATCGCAGCGGCATCCTCTGAAGAGAGGAAGCGCTACGAACGTGTGGGGCTAATAATATGCAACACAACATCTTTCAAAAACCTAGGACGGCGTTGGTGTCAAAGAGTGGTTCTGGGCCAAGTAACATAACAGGATGAAGGGGGATGTGGTGCCGGTATGCTAAGAGAAAATGTTTTTTTCTTTCGGATTCGGCTTCCCGACACTCCAGTAGGACGTGGAGGACGGTCAGCCTCTCCCCGCATCTACCACAGGTTGGAGGCTCGTTTCCCGTGTGTAAGAAGTTATGTGTGCCAAAAGTGTGTCCTATTCTTAGACGGCAGAATAGGACATTGTGCTTTATTACATGCAGTTGCTTCTAAGAGAACAGGCCGCCGCAGTTCAAAGGAACGCGTAGCGAGCGCTCTACTTGTTCACTCGGATTTGCTCCACCGCGCGCGCGCGCTCAAGATCGCGGAACAACACAGCACCGGAGAAAGGTGATCCGTACAGCGAGCTGCACCGCCGCCGCGAAGGCCAGCCAACGGAGATCGTATGTCAGCGATCTCGCGTCTCTACGAAAACACGACAGTCGTTCGTCATGCCTTGGATATAACAGCAAATCCTCCACGGTAAGTGAATTCTAACTTAGGTGCACATTCTCCGTATATGTCATGTTATCGCCAGGAAGTCGTCGCTGCGCTTAGCCGACGCGATTGACAAAGGACTAGGCATACGCGCTGTGTCTCTCCCTGTCAATCGAAAAAGCCAGTCGTCGCGATAACTGCGTGTGATTTTATCACGTTGCCGTTGTCCGTAAGAGCTTTAAAGATCGCAAACGCTGCCAGAACTATGGTATGTTCAATAAGACGCCAGGCGAGAGGACGCTTAAAATGGTTCGTTCACCATCCCGTGATTCCGAGCCTATGCGGGTAACACTGAACTTAGTGTCACACACTACTCCCCCCCCTCCTTTGGTTTCTGGATTGGATTGGTGCGGCTCGCTACGTGCTTGCGCGCGCTTTTCCGAGCGCAGATTGCTGTGCGCCTGGTTTCTGCACTAGGCTTTTGTACAGTTGCTTTTTCGAGCGCAGATCGGTGTGCGTCTGGTTTTTGCACTAGGCTTTTGTACGATCGCTTGTCGCTGCTTTCCCTTCGGCGCTGCTTGGTGCAGGCGCACAGACTTGGTGCGCGCCTGCTTTTAACGCGATAGCGTTAAGGAGCTCGTGTCGCAGAAAAGCCGGTGTCGTCGGCGTCGGCGTCCGCGGCGTTGGCCGTGAGCGATAAATCACGGCAGGCACTTCATAAATAAAAAGCAACTTCCAAGATGGGCTGGGTGGGAATCGAACCAGGGTCTCCGGAGTGTTTGCACTGGTCTTTGAACACATCGCTCGCTGCTCGCAGTTATATATAATTACGAAGTGAGCAAAGTGAGCGTCGCTTAGCGCGGAAGTGCTGCGCCGCGGGCGTACCGTGTATGTAAGCGCGCAGCAATGCCGGGAAACATTCATGCAAAAGCAAAGGGTCAGGAAACTGCGCTTTGTTTTCCATTACTTTGTCATGCACCTTCACACTGCGTAGCGCCGAGCGATCGCAACAAACGCAGAAATAAGTCTTTGCAGCGCGTGTGGCCATTAATTGACTCCCACCCCACAGCCATGCGAGGTGCGACTCCAGCAGCGGTGCAGTTACCCTGCAGCCGGCTGAGAGGAGGTGGCGCTTCAGTTTCAGCATGCCAATAACATTCCATTTTTTAGCGTGTCAACGCCCGTGTTTGGGTCCACAAAGTTCACGCTGTGGTTTAGTTTCCCATTGCAGATTGAGGCTCGCTCCGTTAGCATCCACTAAGTTCGGCATGCTGTTGTATGCGGCATATTCATCACTGTGGATGGTGGTCCACGGTTCAACGTAGGCTGCAATAATGGGGCCTAGTCGCCGCGTCTCGTCTGTCGACCTTGAATAGTCGGAGCTGCCCGGTGATCACGCAGATCATGCCGAATACCCATGGTCCACGATCTGCAATGCCGCCGTGATTTTGGCGGCTCGGCGGAACGTTGTCGCCCGTCATCAGGCGGCCTCGATTGTATTTTCGCTCGCCGCGAAGGAGGCATTCATCAATTTGCACAATCCTCCCGGGGCCACCGAGTGGGGGTCGCGCCAGCAGCTCATCCCGCACAACCTCACGAGCTATCACGGGCGTTCACACGCAAAAAAAAAAAAAAAAAGAAAGTTATTGGCAGCAAGTGAAGCGCCACCTCCTCTCCGCCGGCTGCAGAGTAACTGCACCGCTGCTGGAGTCGTACCTCACATGGCTGTGGGGTGGGAGTCAATTAATGGCCACACGCGCTGCAAAGACTCATTTCTGCGTTTGTTAGAAGCGATCGCTCGGCGCTACCCAGTGTGAAGGTACATGACAAAGTAATGGAAAACAAAGCGCAGTTTTCTGACCCTTTGCTTTTGCATGAATGTTTCTCGGCATTGCTGCGCGCTTACATACACGGTACGCCCGCGGCGCAGCACTTCCGCGCTAAGCGACGCTCACTTTGCTCAAGTGCAAGCAGCGAGCGATGTGTTCAAAGACCAGTGCAAAAAGCAGGCGCGCACCAACTCTGTGCGCCAGTACCAAGCCGCGACGAATGGAAAGCAGCGACAAGCGATCGTATAACAGCCTAGTGCAAAAACCAGACGCACACCGATCTGCGCTCGAAAAAGCAACTGTATAAGAGCCTAGTGCAGCAACCAGGCGCACAGCAATCTGCGCTCGGAAAAGCGCGCGCAAGCACGTAGCGAGCCGCGCTAATCCAATCCAGAAGCCAAGCAAGAGGGGGGAAGTAATGTGTGACGCTAATAGTTAGTTAGTTAAATGGGGTTTAATGGCGCAAAAGCAGCTAAGGCTATGCTGCGCCAAACACGAGGTATTTTAAAATCCTGTTTGTGAAGGAAAAGGCTTTGTTAATAACCTATATTTTATGTAAAAATCCAGTGTCATGTAGAAATTTACGGACGTCACATAATGGGACTAGCGGATCATCACCTAAAATCAGAGCAGGGTGTAAAGGTATGTGTAGTTGATATAATTTGTGCAAAAGTGTTCGTCTGTGTGTTTCAGTCTGCGTACATGTGAGTAATATGTGCATAACTGTTAGTGGCTGTTGACATTTCTCGCATGTTGGTGTGTCTTCTTTCGTAAGTAGGTAATTGTGTGTGAGGTGTGTGTGCCCAATGCGTAGCCGGCATAAAACTACTTCGATGAACCGCTCTTGATGATAACACGACTTCCACTCGCCAACTATGGGTTTCGTGAGATGTAGTTTGTTGTCAGCACAACGGTCCCATTCGCGTTGCCATTTCGCCGTTAAGGCTTTTCTAATCGCACGGAAGCTATCTTTGTATGGAAGTGTTGTGTTTGTTATATCTTTGTTCGCTGCCATCGATGCACATCTATCGGCTGCTTCGTTCCCCGGTATCCCAATGTGACTTGGTACCCAGCAGAAGCGGATTGATCTCCCATATTTATTCAGCGCGACCATGTTTAGTATATCCCCTAACAAGGGTTCACACTCAGATTTCAGATTTAGAGCTTTCAGTGTACTTAAGGAATCAGTGTATATGACTGTGTTTTTGTGCTTGCCAGTGATAATCTTTTTAACTACTACCCATACAGCATAAACTTCAGCAGTGAAAACCGAAGCATGTTTTGGTAGACGAATACTTGTTTCCCAATTGTCTGTTACGGCCCCTACGCCCACGTGTTCTTTTGTTTTGGAGCCATCTGTGTAGAATTCCATGTGATTTTGATACTTCTCCTGAAGAGCACGGAATTCTTGTATGATGTGTTCGTGTGGAGTGTCTCTTTTCTTTAAGTGTGTTAGTGTCCAGTCACACAACTGTGTGAAATGGTACCATGGGACCAACCGTTGTGGTTTCTTGGCAACCTGGAGGACTTCGTGGGGAATGTCATAATCCCGACAGTACTGCTCATACCGCAGGACAAGTGGCCTAATCATATTCGGTTTATTTGTGTAGTGTAAGCGTGAGTTGCACTGTGTAAGGATGTTGTAGCATATGTGTTGTGGTGATGACTGAATTCTTAGTACGTAGGAAAAAGTGAGTAATGCTCTGCGCTGCTGTAAGGAGGGTTCATTACACTCAACATATAAACTTTGAATGGGTGACGTTCTGTAGGCACCACTTGCCAGTCGCAATCCAAGGTTATGTACTGGATCAAGTAATTGGATGTAGGACTGCCTGGCTGAACCATAAACCACGGAGCCGTAGTCTAAAAGGCTACGCACAAGAGACCGGTAAATACGTAAAAGGCAGGTTCGGTCGGAACCCCAGTGCTTATGAGACAAAACTTTTAGGATATTCAATGCTTTATTTGCCTTAATTTTTAGTGTTTTAATGTGGGCTAGGAAGTTTAGTTTTTTATCAAACATTACTCCCAAGAACTTACATTCTTGTTTTGCCGGCAGTGCGACATCATTCAATTTTAGAAGCGGGTCTAAGTACAATCCTCGTTTTTGCGAGAATAGCACTGTAACGGTTTTTTGAGTAGAGAAACGGAAGCCATTTTTTTCAGCCCACTCCATTGGTTTATTAATTGTTATCTGGAGCTGCCTTTCACATGTATGTAAGTTTGAGGCGCGGCACGCTATTTGCAGATCATCGACGTATATGGAGTGCATGATAGAGGGGGGAATGACTCTGTTAACAGAGTTCATTTTTACTATAAAGAGTGTTGTGCTTAGTACGCATCCTTGTGGCACACCATTTTCCTGAATGAATACACGTGACAGCACCGTTCCTAAACGCACCTGGAATGTTCGGTCCGACATGAAATCGGCTAGACATTTCAGCATTCTACCTCGGATTCCTAAATCTGCTAAGTCCCTTAATATACCAAACCTCCATGTTGTGTCGTACGCCTTTTCTAAGTCAAAGAAAACAGTGAGACAATATTGTTTGTGTAGGAAGGCCGTACGTATCTCGTCTTCTAGCCGGACTAGGTGATCTGTTGTGGAGCAACCTTTCTTGTATCCACACTGATGGTTATCTAGCATGTTTTCTGTGTCAAGGACGTATGTCAATCTTATGTTGATGATGGCCTCATAGGACTTTGCAAGACAACTTGTGAGTGCTATGGGTCTATAACTGGTTGCTGTTGTGGGAGACTTTCCGGCTTTCAAGAACGGGATTATGATAGCTTTCTTCCACTCTTTGGGCATTTTCCCCGTTTCCCAGATTATGTTGAAGAAATGAAGCAGGGTCTCAACTGCTTTAGGGGATAGGTGAGCTAGCATTGCATAGTGTACCCTGTCCGGACCGGGTGCTGTTTTTTTGCCACTAGTAAGGACTCTGTTGATTTCTGGAAGTGTAAGAGGGCCATTATACAGTCTTTCTGAACTTCCTGCGGTCGGAAGCTTTAGTTTTTCTGCTAATTGTTTATGTTTCAGGAATGCAGCAGAGTAGTTTTTCGAGCTTGATATATCATGGAAATGTTGCCCTAATATGTCTGCTTGTTCTTCTATATTTGTTTGTGTGCCTGGAGGTGACAGTATGGGGATAGTGTAAGAAGCGTAATCGCCTCTAAACTTGCGAAGCTGATCCCACATTCGTTTGGATGTTATTGAACTATTTATAGACGAGACATAATTTTTCCAGGACTGTCTTTCGGCTTGTCTGCGTGTGTACCTGGCTTTCGCTTTTGCTTTTTTGAAAGAGAGTAGATTATCTTGTGATGGGTATCGCCGAAAGATACCCCACGCTTTGTTTTGTAGTTTTTTTGTTTGCGTACATTCTTTCGTCCACCAGGGTTTTAGGATTTTTCTTAGGAAGCCTGACGATTGTGGGATTGTTTCTGCTGCTGCAGCAAGTATACAGGCGATGATCTGATCGTTCATTTCATCTATGGTTAGCTCATCTGATATGTTATCCAGAGTGGCCTTTTCGGTAAAGAGGGGCCAGTCTGCTAGATGGAGTTTCCAACGGGGTGGCCTCAGTGGGATGGTAGGAAAAGTAGATGTTCTTTTAATGATAGCGGGCATATGGTCGCTACCATAGGGGTTCTGAATAACATTCCACTGAAAATCGCAAAAAAGAGATGGAGAGCACAGTGCTAGATCTAAGCAACTCATAGCTCCTGTGTTTGGGGAGTAGTAAGTAGGCGCACCTGTGTTTAAAAGGCATATGTCATTTGTTAGGATAAAATCTTCAAGCGTTTGACCCCTGTTGTCAGTAGTTTTACTACCCCATAACGTGTTATGCGAATTAAAATCACCGCCTATTAAAAATGGTTCGGGTAGCTGGTTTAAAATTAACTCTAGGTCTCTTACGGTAAAATGTAAATGCGGCGGAATGTATACTGAACAAATGGTGATGGTTTTGTGAGCTAAAACGGTGACAGCAACGGCTTCTATGTGAGTGGTAATGGGAACTTCTCTGGCTGCTATACCACCTGGCAGGACAATGGCTACACCACCTGAGAGCCGGTTCGCCTGAGTACGGTCGCGCCGTACAACAGTGAAACCTTTCAAAATGTTTTTGTGTTTTTCGCCTAGGTTGGTTTCCTGTAAGCACAGGGCCACAGGAGAGAAGTTTATTAACAGGTCTTTTATGTCACCTAAGTTATGTAAGAGACCTCTACAATTCCAATGGATCATAAAAGCCATTATAAAATTGAAAGGTAAAAAGTGATATTAACGAGTGAATGGGAGATAAGAAAGATGTTAGGTGACATGGATCTGAAGAAGGCAGATACAAACAGAGCGATAACCCTTAGGTTATCGCCTTCTTATTTTGAGTTGTTATTGGGATTTTGTCCCTCTTACCGCGCTCGAGGGAGCGTTTGTCCTTCGGTGTCGAGGACACCGGGGTTTTTGTTTCGACCTCCATTGCTCTCTCTGAGGCGCTGGAGGACCGAGAGTTTGGCGCCGAGACACGTGTCTCGGGCCTTGGAGTTCGCTTGATCTTAGGACCCTGCGGGACTGGTGTCTGCAGGGCCGTCGAAGAGGGCGGAGCAGTACTGACTGCTTCCACCACGGGGGCGGGAGGAGTCACTGCGGCACGACTGCGCGTGGGCTCGGAGGACTCCGGAGGCCTCTGTGACGCTGCCCCCGCCTGCGTCACTTCGGCATAACTTCTTCGGGGAAGGTACGACAGTCTTTTTCTGGCTTCGAAGAACGAGATTTTTTCTTTAACAGTTAGTGCAATGACTTCTTTTTCTTTTTTCCAGCAAGGGCAGGACCGCGAATAAGCTGGGTGATCTCCCTTGCAGTTAACACAATGTGGCGAAGAAGTGCAATTCTCTGATTGGTGATCGTTGGAGCTGCATTTAGCACAAGTTGTTTGTCCTCGGCATGCATGTGAAGCATGTCCAAATCTTTGACACTTAAAACACCGTCTGGGATTCGGGATATACGGTCTCACATTGACTTTGACATAACCTGCATCGAGTGAAGTGGGCATTACGCTTGTTCCGAAGGTGAGTATAACATGTTTGGTGGGGATTTCTTGATCGTTTCGTCGGATTACTATTCTTTGTACTTTGGTGACATTTTGTTCCTGGAAACCTTCCAGCAGTTCCTCGTCGCTTAAACCAATGAAGTCTTCTTCAGATATTACTCCCCTGCTTGTATTAAGTGTTCTGTGGGCTGAAACAGTCACTGTCGCTTCGCCAATACTGGTAAGTTCAGAGAGCTTATCTGCTTGATCTTTGTTATTCAGTTCTAGGAGGAGGTCCCCGCTAGACATTTTGGATGCTTTGTATGTTGGTCCGATTTTGTCTTTCAGACACTTCGCTACCAGGAAAGGAGAGAGTTTCCTTACCGGAATGTTGCTTTCACTATGCACTACATAGTACTTTGGAAATGTTGGGGCGTTGCTTTGGAAGGAAAATTGAAATGGTACTTCGGTGCGGCATCTCTTCAGACGCCGATCATAAACAACAGAGGCTTGCGCTGCCATAGGAAAATGTGTATGTTCGGCAACAGCGCCGACCGCCCACCACGGAGCCCAACGAGGGGACGCGGCACAGCTTGTGTACAAGCCTGCACGACGCCAGCCGTACGCCATTACTATAACCCAATATGGTGTACCCAAGGTAGGATATCCACACAAGGTTAACCCTTGCCGCCGTGGAGAAAGGAAGTAAATGGAAGAGAGAAGAAGACAGGAAAGATGTAAAGTGAGAGATAAAGACGAAGGTTTGAGAAGAGAGGGACAGGAAAAGGCGACTACCGATTTCCCCCGGGTGGGTCAGTCCGGGGGTGCCGTCTACGTGAAGCAGAGGCCAAAGAGGCGTGTTGCCTCCGCCGGGGGGCCTTAAAGGTCCGAACACCCGGCATCGGCTCAACCCCCAGGATCCCCCTTTCCCCGGACACGGCTAAGCCGCGCATGGCTACACGCGGGAGGGTCCAACCCTCGTGTGCTCGGGTACGTGGTGTCGCAACACACCAAACGCCTACTGACGCAGACGCCCCTGCGGGGAATGTGTGACGCTAAGTTCAGTGTTACCGCCTATGCGGAGCGTGATTAGCGTGCGTTTTGTGTGTTTGAATTTATTCAGTTTAGCAGTCTACTGTGTACGGAACGCTGTTGAACTAAGGAATCACATAACAGAAGGCGTCATTTTGCTGGCAGCATGCTTTTTTTATAAATAAACCGCGCGCTTGACGGTGTCTCGCGCAGGGGGAATCTGCGACCACTGAAGTTACGTGCAGCACCAGTGCTAGTTAGAAACTTTGCCGCAGGCATTCAGCTGCATGCTGCAAGAGGTCAGTTGGGCGCGTTATCTTGAACTTACTGGAAACGCATGAGGAATCCATGTTTTATGCTGAAAAGAGTATGAACCCCATATAAGCGATCTTGCGCGCGGCAGCTACAAGCGACGCGATGGAGATGGCTGTCGCTTTCGCTCGTCGCCTACAAGTCGTACTCCGTGCGAGCGACGATATTGAGCGACGCCTCCCCGGTGTTGCCGGCATGAGGGCTGCAATGACGCGTGACGCGTGCTTTAGTAATTTACGTTGATGTATTTTACTAAAAAAGTAGCATAAAATATTTCCGGAGGTCTTGCCGTTGGTTCTTATCCTTGCACGTATAAAAATTGAATCATTTGCTCGTTCCGCGCTACAATCGGTAGTATTTGAGCGATGTACATCTAGTTCCGGCTTCGTGCTATTGGCTAGTCGCTCATAGCACTTTCGGGCGACGAGCGATGATTTCTAGATTTCCAGAACCGAGCCATCTGTTCAAGCGACGGCCCGTTTTGTCGCTCGTCGCCGTCGCGCACTAAATCGCTCTCACAGTGTTTATCCCTAAGACTGAACTGTTTTTGCTCATGTATTGAAATGGTGTGATTATAGGTAGGTCTGGTTTTGTCTCCTGTTGCGGTTTTCGTGCATGGTGCGAAACTGAAAGGATGCTTATGTCTACGAACTCGGTGAATTGTCGAGCAGCTAGTTATGCATCGGCATCGAATATAACGGCTGCTGTGTGGAATTACAATTGCAAGGGCGCTTTGCATACGCTTATTGTTGTGGACATGCCTGTGCATTTGCTAATATGAGTTGGCGTGTCAGGGTTATGTCATATGAATAGCTAAATCAGCCCTCCTTTGGGGGTTACAAGCGTAATGTGTGCATTTTGCTATTGCATGGCAGATCAAAATGTGTTTATCGCTTGAATATTTTTAGTAGAGAAATAAAATATCAAAATAAAATGTTGTTTTAATTCCGTGTTACCAGTCTGTCGTACACAGAACAATAGGTTGGTGTAATAAACCAATAACTGCGGTTTAACTGCAACATTTACATGTCTTCAAGAATCTAAAATGCTAGATTTCAAAGTGCAGCAGTAGTCGGGTCTGTCAAAAATGAACTCCATTGTGCACCTCATACATGAAAATAAGTTCATGTCTTTTAGTAAGCTTAGATGCAGGCCGCAGTGAACTTTCTTGTTAGTATTGAAATGTGGGTAAGCTTGCCATAACAAGCCTCGTTGCCCTTTTTTATAGGCACATCCATATATCCATTGAACTGAAGGACAATATTTTCATCCCTACTGAGCATCATGTTTGCAGCTATAATCCTCAAATTATGGCTTCAGCAGTGGCACAACCAGGGATGGTGCGGGGGGCACACTGGGCACGTGCTTAGGATGTGTCACAAATGGTGTTTGCGATACACCAGGCTCATGACAGACCTATGATGTTTGAAAATGACCAATATTCTATTCATTAGCAGGAGTATTCTAACATTCGTGCCGAACGAGGATGAACTGTCCGTTATTTCTTTTTTGTGTAAATCTAAAATTGAAGTTAATTTAGCAGTTGACTGTTGCAGTCATTTGGATGTTTTGCATGCATTTCACTAAAAAGACTAAGAGCTAAGACTTTCTTTTATTGCCATGGCCTTGACTGTCTTGATGTTGTTTTGCGCCATGCCCTTGTGTTGACTTTTGCATATGATATTTTTCAGGCACCCGCTTTATATAACTCAAGAAAGCAGCTGCAAGGACACGAGGATGTGAAAGAGCCAGTGCAGCGCGACTTCACGTAGTGCAGAAGAGCCAATGCCAAAAAATCAAAATACATTGCCATGCAATTTGGACAAGAAACCTAGTATGTGGGTATATTGGGTGTGCCATTTGACCAAATGTAACCAAAATCAAGATACAGTATGTTACACCAAGATGAAAATTCTCACGTGCTCCAGGCAGTCATCTTAACATGGTATATTTATGTAATGTCTCCGATTGGAAAGTCAAATCAAGTATGTTCTCTGGAGACAAACACATAGCAGCAAGTGTCATCGAAAAGTTAGAAATGTGTTTTAAAAAAGCTGATTAGTTCTGAGAAGTGACTGCTTTTTGTCTTGCCTCTCAACAGATACATCCATGTGATAAAAAAATAGTGGTACAATGAAATTGCATATTTGCTTAGTGACATGATACATACTTGCAATGAGCACAGTGCCTGTGTTTACTATAAAAAGCAACAGCCCATGCTTGGTTAGGTTAGGCCCACTACAACATGCAGGCATGGGTGATTGGCGCTTTTTTTTATTTCTGTGTCGTAAGGTTTATTGACGTGCGTATAAGTGCAATGGCACGCAGTATGGCTAGTACAAAAAAGGGGGGGGGGCAGATATATGTAGCTCACTGTACACGACACAGGGCAAAGGAAATCCGTGTTCAGCAACCATGTTAAATGCCATGTACGTAAATGTTACAACGCTACTCATTCGAAGCGCGCACAGGTGCATACTGAAGAAAAGTTTTCCAGGGTACATAATTTAGTGCGTAATTTACACTAATTTTGCTCTAACCACAAGACATAATAATTTGAATATACTGCACGGAAAAACCTAGAGCAAATTGAATTGTGTCAGCTTCGTGTGTATACATATAGTCTTTCCTATGCATTAGGTTTTTTGCGTAATGCATTACCAGTTGACAGCCTATCTTATGTGTACTCTGTTTACATTACAGTTGTTTATTAGTTTACTCATTTGTTTTGCAACTTATGAAATGCCGGTGTATATATATTTTCAACATATGACATAACCCTGTATGTTTTGTAGGGACAACCCAGGACGTGCATTTCTCAGCACCCAGTCAACTGCCAGAAGTGACTCGAACACAGGCCACCAGTAAGTAGACATCAGTTGCAATTTCACATTATGCAGTTGGCTGCTGCCTTGTACTGAGGCTTTTTTTTTAATCAGATGGTGGTGTCGTTCTAATGTACATTTTGACAACAAAGGTGCGATCATGTCTCACAGAGGCATATGTGGTTGCTATTCTCTGCGAGGGACGTGTTCTCGTGTTCGTGAAGCATTTGTGTTTGGCAGTATTGTCGCCCAATGAGTCAGATATAAACACTGTAACTCGCCACTGCTGGGAAGTAGTTGCGAGAAACACAATATATTATGACGCTGTAAAGTTATTTCATTAATTCGAAGGAAAATTTTGCAGCAGGAGAAAGATTGCTCTTCCAGGTAAACATGTCTTTTTCTCACAAGTTGTTTAACCGTACCGTGGATGCGTGAAATTCATGACTTATGAATAGATATTAATTCATCCTTTAGTAATGCTTCTAAAAAAGACTAGAAATAGCATGTGACTACCTCTCCAATCAGCAGATCATACACTTACTGTCATAAGTGGTAGTTCCATGCAGTCTCGCACTCTATATAACCTTTCCTTTCAGCAGCATTGGAACTGGCGGCTGCGTTTTCAGAAGGAGGAGTGCACTTGGCACTGTATATGTATGTGTGAATTCGGTTTTCTTTGTATGTGTCGGCTCACTGACACAAACAGTGTAAAAATCAGTTGTACCATGAGGCTGATGACGCCTTCTGCTGCTAGAAATGCGGCACTTCATATTTTATAGTACTGCATGACATTTAAATCAAAGCTAGCACATAAGATGATCAAGAAAACTAACCGCTGTTATAGCTGTTTTCCTCAAAGAAAGCTTGTCCTTTATGGAATGTGTTAATGTGAGCTCTCCACCAATGTTTCAGTAGTATTATCCCTTAGTGAGTGAGAGATTGGGGGCAATTAATCGTGTTAGTCTTTAAGTGGTGTCCTAATTATGTGTATTTGTTCCAACAAAGTTGTCTAGATTACTTTATTGTGTAGTGTAAAGCTTATGAAACCATCAGCAACTAGTGAGTTGCTAACATACATATGCATTTGTCACTATACAGGTGGCACTCTGCTGTACCACTGCAGTGCTGCGGAAATTGCCAGCACCAGCGGCTTTGCAACAGCTGTTTCACAGCATGTCGGTATGTGCTAATCTATAGTTTTGTTGGGATGAGTTAGTATTATAGACCACTGCTACTCTGTATTGTGACAGATCCATATGATAAGTGATGTAATGGGCACAGCAAAAACATGTGAATGTTTTACTATGCTACACAAAAAGGCTCTCCTTTTCGTCACTGGAGCAGGGGAGAAGAGCATGCAGGCACTCCTGAATGTACATATATTTCAAAACATGAGAGACATATATATATGCGGAAATTGCCAGCACCAGCGGCTTTGCAACAGCTGTTTCACAGCATGTCGGTATGTGCTAATCTATAGTTTTGTTGGGATGAGTTAGTATTATAGACCACTGCTACTCTGTATTGTGACAGATCCATATGATAAGTGATGTAATGGGCACAGCAAAAACATGTGAATGTTTTACTATGCTACACAAAAAGGCTCTCCTTTTCGTCACTGGAGCAGGGGAGAAGAGCATGCAGGCACTCCTGAATGTACATATATTTCAAAACATGAGAGACATATATATATATATATATATATATATATATATATATATATATATATATATATATATATATATATATATATATATATATATATACATACACACACACACACACACACAATAGGCAGGGACATTCCATCTTTCATTTTGAATTGACTTGTACAGCGCAAAAATACAACACAGACCACAGAGAAGCCCGCATGTTAACAGGTATGATACACACAATAATTCAACAGATTTGATACTTCAGGTGTGCTATTTTATGCAAGGGGGAAGGGAAAGGGGATAAAACCAGAAAAAAGAGTGGAGTGGAAAATAAAGGAATCGCGCCAAAAAGCATGAGAAACATTGTGCAGCCAGGATCGCCAGCAGGACATCTAAAAAGCACTGATAAAATTACATACAGGGCAACCTTACGTATTGTTTGTTTCAATCAACTCAGATCACATGCAGCCATTACTGCAATCAAGTTGTTTCCTTATGTCATGAGGGAATGATGCGGGCCCAAAAAACTGTTTAGAGCTGAAGGATTATGTTCCATGCTTGCCTCATTACCTGCTTTTTATCATATTATTATCAGCTGCTTATATTAGGGACAAAAAGTAAGAGTACGAGCTTTTTCCTAATTCGCCATTCCACACAGCATGCCTTTGTGACTATATGTACATGCAGATGATCCATAGATGAAAAATATTCAGTACAGTAGAATCTCATTACAAGATACACTTGGTTGTAAGAGACATCTGAAAATGGTTTGGTTGGTTTGCCACATTAACAACACTGTACACAAGAGTCACCTTTGTTACTAACGACTTTTTAAGTATTCACTACTTCGAAGGGACACAACCCAGACACATTCACTTCATGCACCTTGTGTGCTCCGAAGGGTGTAAAGATCACGCAATCCTCACACAGGTCAAGTGCGCATGTCTCTTTAGCATGAACTAGAAAAGGAGGGCAACGAGGACAGTGCAGGGCAGAAAGTGTCGACAGTTGAAGCTGACGAGCGTCTAAGAGCACCTCAAAGGCACTGCGAGCAACAAGGCTTGCAAAGTGAAGTGTTTAACTTCCAGAAGTTAGGGAGGAAGCTAACACAATCTACAGTCACTAAAAAGCTGTGAATGTCTTCTTTAAAGGGCCCCTAAACCACCGAGGTTGAAATTTAGTTGCGGTGTTGCAGTTGTACATGTTAAGGCAACGAACACGTAGCCACGAGAATTTTTCAAAACGGTCCAGTAATTGTGGAGCTACGTGTTTGATTATCTAAAAGTAGTCCCCGCTCATTTTACTCTTTCATCTGGTACACGCCATCTGGACAGTATCGTCTTTTCCTTGCCTAGTACACCTCCAAATGTTACGGGACAGGCCATCACCAGCGAGCTCTGTTGCTGCCGCGCAGGCCCGTCATCCTGCGAGGGGTGGCGCTAATGACCTTGCCAATACAATGGAACTGTATGGTGACTCTAGTTAAACAGCCTCATAGGGAGACCCTTCTGTTGGCGTTTCTGTTCTTTGCCCCCATTGGCTGCCCACAATGGCATCGCGAGCAACGCGACGAGGAAGAAGGAGTGTGTATTTGCTTGCAGGCCTTGCCGGCAGTCGCACACGTTCGTTCGACCAATCGACAGCACCGGAAACTGGTGACATTATCAGAGACAGCCTGGTGATGTCAGGACAAACTGCGGGGTGCAGGATAGGTCCAGAGAGGCGCACGGGGTCGTTTTCGTCATATTGTGGTGCTCCCACAGTGCTACGCACTGTGGCGTTTGGCGTCGTCAATTGTGACGGCATTCTGATTTTGATGCGCATGTTTACTTGAAATGTTCAAAAAATGTCAAGAAGTGGTTTAGGTGCCCTTTAAGCCACCCTGAGCAATTATTTCGCCAGATATATCTAAACATACTTTAGTGATGATGCATAATAAGGTGATCTAGTCTGGCTCCTCAGTGTTTTAAAATTTTTGGTTTCGAGAGACATGTTTCCCGTGCCTCTTGAGTATCTCTTCTAATGAGGCTTAACTGTAATGTACGCACACAATTGTGTAACTCCTCCTGCAAGTATTATTCCTTAAGCCTGGTCACTGATGTGCAAAGCTTGTGGTTAAGTTTTGATGTCCGTACTTTTTAGAGCTATGTTTATTAATTCAGGCTGTTCTTATTGGTTCTTCAATGCAGGAGGCAATGCCTACGAAATTATTGGCCCTGATGACGAGAGCCCTCAAGGGGCAAACGACATCTCTGTTGCAGAAGTGAGCCCGATACCACCTGAAGTTACCATGGCAGGTGGCACGGCAGCAATAGATACAGAGACGGCCATGTCTACTGCAGCTGCAGCAGTGTGTCAGCATCAGCAGCAGTGTCAGAAGGAACCGCACCAGGCCTGGTAGAGCAACATGTGTGCTATCACTGACTTTTTTTGTAGTGCATACAACTCATTTGCTCAACATACAAAAGCTTTTCACCACGACTGTGAGCCAGTGTTCTTGTGCAGCAAGTGCAAGACTAAGTTAGGTGTTATAACACAGTACAAGCATCACTTTAAAATATGCAAACATATTACAGTTGTTGCCTCCCCAGCCAGCCCACATAGCGACAACAACGTGGAACACATGGTGGGACACACCTCTTCCCCATTAGAAGATAGTAAAGACTGTCAGTGTTGTTGCTAGATTAACTGGTCTTTGTAGGCAACCAGAAGGACAACACAGGTGTCATAAGATTGTTGTTTATGTTGTTGTTGTTTATGCAGCTGAAGTGCCAACTGATATTGAGCAAATCAAAAACAACCACCTGAGAAAGCAACACTACCGAAATTTGGGTACCTATGTGCCGCCAACTCTGGTAAAGATGGCATAGGACAGAAGTGTAATGAAAATCACACAGACACTGCTGTTCCAGCACTGGTCACAGTGAGCACTGACTTGTAGGGCAAGAGAGTCAACTGAAACGAACATTATGGCATAGTGTCATGCTCCCATGTGACCACTTTCCATGTTATTTTGCATGATACAGCTCAACCTCCAGAAACGAGACTGCAACTTGTCTGTAAAAAGCTTTCACAAAAAATTATTCACAACACTATTAACACAGCAGTATCTTCTTTTTTTGTGGGTTCGAGGTTCCCGGGTGTCCATTAATGCAAAAATTGCGGAAAAAAAGAACACGTGTCGTACTTACACCTGTTTAACAAGTACGAGGGGGACAGAACTTTTCTATTCATGCATCTTCATCATACTATCAAGTTTTTAAATGCCTTTTATAATTATTATTACCAGTTATATCTCAGTGCATTGTATGCATTTAGCAGGTGTAAAATCAGGTCAGTTGGATCAGATGCCTTATCTGCAAGAGAGCCCTATATTCAAGAAATTTGAATTAAAATAGGTACGTTACAAATGCAGTCTTTCAGCACTTTATTGCTTGTTGTTTTAAGCATTGCTCAATACTTTTGTGGATGGCAGTTTCAACCGGCACAGCACTGCGCTTTGTCACGGTCACGTGTCTTCGAAGCGGTGTTTACCATTTGTGTTGATCTGTTTGTGTATTCATAGAGCAAGTATTTAATTTATTTTTTCCGCATTCTTGTGCTTGCACTAAGCTTGTATAAGACAGTTACAAAATGGGCGTCACTATAACGAACTTTTCTGTTGAGCTTACACTTGCAAATAATAGTGTTCAGATGGCCGCACTTCCATGTAGGTGCACCGATAGCTTTGGGTATGTTCTCATGTTTGTATAAATCTTATATAAGCTAGTTACAAATTGTATGTCACTAAGCATTGTGATATTCTTTAAAGAACTGCTTGGTTGGTTGTACACTTGTGAATTAGTATTAAGGCGGTGGTATTTCCATGTAGGCGCACTGCTAGCTTTCTGTGCGCTCACGTGTTTGTATTAAGCTTTTACAAGGGAGTTACAGCATGTACGTCACTAAGCGCTGTGATATTTTTAAAGAACTGCTTTGTTGGTTTTACACCTGTGAGTAATAGTACTCGGGTGGCACTAGTCATGTGTAGGTACACAGGGACCATTTGTATACATTATGCTCATGTAAAGCAGTTACAAAGTGTATGTCACTAATCACTGTGATATTTGTTGAAGAATTGCTGTGATGGTTTTACACATGTGAATAATAGTGGTCAGGACACAGTACTTGCGATGTATAGTTGAATTTATACAGTGCCAAGACATGGGCTGTATACGTACCAAAAGAAATGTATGTCATTATATTGTTGTGATTATTACTGTTTGGATTTTATTAAACTCTGATAACATTTTTTCTTGTATCTATTGAGGTATGGCAATTTGTCATGCAACCAAACTGAGGACCTGAACTTGTGCATACAAATAAACAGCTAATTTAAGAGTATACTGCTCATATTCTGCGAAACCAGTTTAACAAATCTTGTACTGCAATGCTGGAAAAATGACAGAGCTGACAGGGATGTACAGAAAGAGTTCTGCACTGGCTGAAGGACTGCCCCACACTGGAGTTGGTAATGTTGCGTTTATTGGAGTAGAACAGTAAGTGCACTTCTATTAAAAATGGGACAGTAAATGCAGAAACATAAGGCAGACGAGCAGATGTGGCACATTTTTTTCAGGGCCCTCCATGCCTACTACTGCATTTCTAGTCTTCCTGTGCTCTTCGTATAAGCCCCTGTTCAGTCAAGGTTTTTACTCCATAACAGTTGTTCTACTGGGTTCGTAGCAATATTGAAGAAAAAAATGCAATGGTTTTCAAGAACTTTCGAGGCCCCGACACAGTAACTTCAAGGACCTCGTGCGATTTTTTTAGTAGTTTGGACAGGCAATAACCTGTTCAACAACATCGTTAACTTTAATGCAAACAAAAGAAAAAACAAACCGCATTTCACTGATTTCAAACATTTGAAAAACTGCTCATTTGCCTTTCAAGCCGAATCTGATAGAAAGAAACATTTTCCGTTAGCATACCGGCAGCATATTCCCCTTCATCCTGTAATGTTACTCGGCCCAGAACCGCTCTTCGACACTAACGCAGTCCTAAGTTATCTGAAAGATGTAGTGTTGCATGTTGTTAGCCCCACATGTTCGTAGCGTCTCCTCTCTTCAGAGGATGGCGCTGTGATAGTTCTTTCGTATAGCACGTGCCTCTAGGCCCTTGTGTCCCAAGGGCTCTGGCGAGGCAACAGTACTCCAGGCATTTTTACTATCTCATATATTCTCTATTCTGCATCATTCTTTTACGATGGATTTTAATGTTCATAGTATTCGTCATTTGTCATCGCCATAATTTTATAGCAAGTAGATTTTACGCACTCTACAGCGACTATTTTTAGGCCACTTTACAGCCAAATCACATCTTCCACAATACATCGTCAACGTCACCACTTGTCATGGCGCTCTTTGGCCAAGCCTGGCCCTTGCGCCACAAAACACCACGCATCATCATCAATTTGCCTTTCACACTAAACGCACACAAGGAAGCATTTCAAAAAAGCGCTCAAAGTTTTACTGCAATAGCACAATTAACTACTTGGACCTGCAACATTTGCAGTTTTTGAATACTGTCTGGTTTGACAGTGTATGTGATGTCATCTGTTGCCTCAGCTTTTCACCACCAAATAAGCAAGTCGTTTGTAATTTCCTTTTATTGTGTCTGTAGCTCTCGATTTACTCATCACTGCTTTTCTTTGCCTCAACTGTTGAGCTTCCTGCTTCTGCTCCTCCAAGTACATTTGTCGCCGGTTCCGTGTGCCTAAAACTGGTATCTGCAGCTCCTTTGTAATTTCAACTTTAAGGATGTCGCTTTCTTTCTATTACCTCCACAGACAATTCTCTGTGACATGCGAAGAGTGTCACAGAAGGGAAAAAAAAAACGCTTGGCAATGTCTGCTAAGTCTAGCCAAGTGTACAAATTTAAGGACTTTCCAGTACTTCTAAAAATTCCAGGGTTTTCAATGCCTTGAAAATGGCATTTTAGAAATAAAGGGTTTTCAAGGATCGCTACAAACCCTGGATTCTAGCACCTAAATAATTTTACAAGCTTATTTTGGCACGGATTTTGGAAATTCATGCTTTTTAGCTAACGCTGCACTATCTCTGTACATTGAAGCCACGAGAGCGCAACCATTTTGGAGTAAAGCAAAATACTGAAAGCTTTTAATACCACTCTTTTTCTATGGAGCTTCGTATTGCCTAGTTAAGTTTACGATTGTGCCTGGTTTTGGTGGGCGTTTCTTCGACATTTTCTGCGAGAAGTAGATGACTAACGCTCATATTCAGAAATGTATCTTAATACAAAGCTCATGCTTGACTTTGTATAAACGACGCCTGGTGCGCACGTCCCCTAGACGCTCACTGCCTTTCTTTTGGTGCGTTCACGGCTTGGGTCATTTAGATCAAGTCAAGCATGGGCTTCAAGCTATGATGCATTTCTGAATATGAGGGTAAGCGTGCGCAATTCCGGGCAACGCATTGTGCCATTGACACTGAGAGGAAACGGGAAAACAAAGTTAACACCCTATGCTCCTAAACTTTCGCGTACCTGTGGTGTGCGTGTATCGTGCAAGAAGGAACAGCGCAAACACCAGGACGAAAAAAAGCATCAACCACACCAGTGCTTCGTGGTGTGGTCCATGTTTTTGCGTCGTCCTTGCGTTGTGCTGTTTCTTCTAAAATGCTCAACCAACTAGCCGACAAGTCCATCCTGTGCATATATATTGAAGACACGTATGAATGTAGATGGTCTTCGAAGCTTTTAGAACGAGCACTGCCACAGGATACGAGCAGTGCACGCGTAACAAGTGGACACATTAGTCATTTAAACATGCGTGTCAATGCATGTGACGCGGCTATCGGCATAAGCAGTCTTCAAATGCTGGAATGCATGCTCTTCAAAACGCTAACGATCCGCTGCTAATGCAGGACAACAGCTCACAGCGGACTGAACCGAACTCTAAACTAATGCACTTGAAAAGAACGCCTACACGGCAGCGTGAGGCACGTCGAAATGCTTGGTACTGGCGTCGCAGTTAACCACATACGAATGGAACTGGCGGAAAAAATAAACAGACATGCTCACCAGTATACGCGCCACTTAATTTCACATACGTGGATGGTTGGCACGATACTTTGTATCCGCGTATTTTCGGAGAACATATAATGCATGGACTGGAAAAGCACTCGATCGTGAGCTGAACGGCACATTTATTATTTTCCTGGGGTGACGACAAGCCGTGAATAGTTCTCACGTCGTCGTCTACGTTGTATTCCTTCGTTAGTCGTAGCAAGGAATGGAAATGATGCAAACGCAAACGTATTCCAGTACACAACAGCACAGCACACTGCAGAGAAACTCCACCCACCGCAGCAGATTCCTCAAATACATTTGTTATATATATAACCTCTAAAACAACACGACCGAGCGTGGTGGCTTTGTGGTGTAATGGTTAGGATGTGTGCTTTGAATTGTATAGATGCGAGTGTACGCGGGTTCGAATCCACGTGATGTATAGAGCAATGTGGTTCTCCATAACTATGTGATTCCCTCGACTATCGTGTTCTAATTAGATTAATTGTCTCCTGATTGTGAAATGTGCGAAGATAATTGCGGATTAAATGTTAATTAGATTTTTTTTTTTCCGCAGTGGCGTTCGCGACGCATACGCATAGGCCGGTTCCGAGCAGTCACGCCTCATGGTAGGCAGGCAGCAAATAGCCAGGAAAAATGACTTTAAAATCCTGCATAACTTTGCTCACGCCTATTCTGTAGGCCGCTTGGAATTGGGCTACTGACTCTGAGGAGCCGCCTAGGGAACGGTATATCAGCGACCCTAATTTGATCTGATTTCCTGCCTGCATGCGTGGCCAGGACTTCGCTAAGAGGGTATTGGGAAGAGTACTAGCACTCTGTTTGGGGGAGTAGAAGTACTCGGTCTGGTGGAGTGCCATTACCCCTGCGGTGAGAGTATTAGCACTCTGCGGAAGAGTACTAGCACTCCCTGTGGGAAGAGTATTATCACTCTGCGGAAGAGTGCTAGCAATCCCTGGCGGTGGAGTAACAAAACTCTGTCAACAGGAGTTGACCTACTCTCTCTCAAAGAGGGTCCATCTACTCTCGAAAAGAGAGTGAAATATGGGACAAGCCGCTACTCCCTCAAAGAGAGAGAGTGAAATATGGGACAAGCCGCTACTCCCTCAAAGAGAGTGCCCGGCACTCCCTTTGTTTTTAGAGTGTAGGTGGTGTGCCATACGTTATGCAAACAACTTGCCTCGCTTTGTTCACGTTTTGGACTTGTTCGCGCACCGAAACCGAAACTATGTCGTCGCACAAGGACAGGCGGCTGGGTCCTCATGTTTCAGCGAGGCAGCGCGAAATACTCGTTTCATTTGTCGAGGAGCACTCCTACCTAGCAAAGGCGTCGTGTGTTGGGCCAGCACAGCTGACGGCTGCTTTCTGTTGCGCCGTGGATGGGAATCTAACCCATCCTTTTTCTTTGCCCACAACCGTAATGGCCTTGGCGACGGCTGTAATGATCCGGTTGACCGAAGGCTGCGACAGTGCAATCGCTTCTTCATTCCCGACGCACTGTTGAAAGCTCCCGGTGGCAAAAAAAAAAAAACGCAGCGCGCACATCACTTTCATCGTAGTGTCGACACCACGAAATCTTTGAGGTCCGAGATGTTCTTCCAGCTCATCGCAAAGACGTCGCACTATGTCTTTGGAGAGCCTAAAATGGCTTCGAAACTCTTCTTCGGCCATGCCGAACGCGTCGCGTCGTTGCCTCTCGTCGCGTCGTTGTCTTTCGACGCTCGCCAGCAGCACAACCTAGCGCAACCAAAGGAGCCGCCATTGCCGTCTCTGTCTCGTCTCGTCTAGTGCCGGCTGGTCAGCTGGCGCGAGACTAGCAGGCAGCCACGGTTGCCCTAGCAACCCTCGACATCATGCTCGCCACCGCGCGCGGCCCTCGAGTGAACCACTTCTCCGCGATTCCTCTCGTAGCAGGGAACCGGTTCCTTTCCAGATGATTGGCAACCTGTGTGACGTCACCAAATTTGTCGTCCCGCCCACCAGGGATGACGACAACGAAGCGCCGACCAATGGCAACAGCCAAAAGTAACCGGTTCCAAAACGAACCGCTACAGAATACGGACCCTGTATGATCGCTCCAAACTTCCCAGCTCCCGTCGGGTTCGGCGCCTAGCAGACGAAATGCTCGGTGGGAGGATGATTGGCAGGAGCGTGTCGTGATTTTGACGTCACCAAAAACGTGGCCGCGCCCCGCGGCTGGCGACGTCGGCGCGGAGTAGACCAACCGCGCGCGCCGGTAACCGAACGAACGCGCCGAACAACCATCTCCGATCGCACCCCAAGTTGAGTGTCTCGACTCAAGGCATTCAGCGTGATCTCAGAATTCATAATTCAACCCGCCGTGTTTGCTTAGTCGCTATGGTGTTGAGGTGCTAAGCAAGAGGGGGCGGGATCGAATCTAGGCCACGGCGGCAGCATTTCGATGGGGGCGAAATGCGAAAACACCCGTGTACTTAGATTTAGGTGCACGTTAAAGAACCCCTGGTGGTACAAATTTCCGGAGTCCCCCACTACGGCGTGCCACATAGAATAAGATCGTGGTTTCGGCACGTGAAATCCCATCCCATAAGTTAGAAGCCGTAATTCAAATATTGAGAACAAGAAATAGTGTTTTCATGGTTACTCTGCTTCGAAAATTTTTTTAATGCGATCAAAACCGTTATGAACCGTTAGGGATCATTTCAGAAGGAAAGACAGATGGCTGGCGCCTTGATGCGCTTTGTGTTTCCGCGCGCTTACTCTTAAGGGGCGTAAGCTCAAGTATCTGAAACGCGTCGAAGTGAGAGGCAGCACGAAAGTTTCGCTGCCCAGGACCGGCGTTCTTCATGACCTCAGTATTGCGACAGACTGCGTTCGTAGTCATTAACTAGGATTTGTGCATGTTTTCTTATGCGCGAGTGACAGCATGTTTGTCAATTTAAGTACTAAGCGAAATATTACTGCAATTTATAGGCCCGACAAAACTACAAACCTTACTTTGTGTGCTAGTCCAGTTATTTGCAATCACTCTCAAAGCTTGGCCTCTAGACGGAAACTGCGACATTTAAATAAGTGTGGGCTCATGCAATTGGGGAATAGCAGGCCATTTCCGTGTATCGTGCAATATCTATTTTGGTTTCAGTGAATTAACAGCTGCAAGGCACGGCCAGAAGGCTAACAATCGATGACGACACACTGGCAAATTTGCAATTTGGTTGCTATTAGTGCACATTTTCCATCCGGTGTTTAGGAAAGCGTGTTTCATACGTTACAGGAAATTCCGGTACATTATGCTGTCTGACAGTGTTTTCTTTTTACTCGTGCGTTTTATGACCCACTGTTTCATGCGCAAACAAGTTCAAAGCCCAACTTATTCGTATTCCTATGAGCCCATACTAATTGCTGAAGTCAGCGTTTCACATGAATGCTCTTCCCATCATACCTCATCCAACGGCAATGATTATTACTTCAAGAGAGAGACGTCATAAGGAAAAGTCTCGGAGGTTAACCAGGTTGAGATCGGTAAGCTACCTTGCAATTTGGGAGGGTTTTCGAAAGGCCACTGAAAGACGAAGAGGAGGAGAGCAGTTCACAATTTGCACGGACACACAGACGCAGTGAAGCATTCATCCCTTAATTCATCACAAGCAGTAATAGAAGGTGGTGCGTTATTGCTACTCTGAGGTCTCACTTTTATTTTCCATAAGCTTTTCTTCACATACGAACGCAATCATCCTAAGACTTAATACGATGCAACAATCACAGATTTGTTGTGACATAACAATGACAAAAACACCCTTATTTGTGCTCGGAAGCAATGTCCGTTCATCTTTCTTTTCTGTGTAGATAATGCTGAGGCAACTGAATGCAAACACGACATCCAAGTGCACGAAAAGAAAGGCAGCAATGAAAAAAAAGGCATCTGCTTCGTAAAGAGTATGTACATAATATACACATGGCCCGATGGTGGAACTAACTTTCATTTGTAGTTTTAAAATTAATTCAAAGAATAACAAATACGAAACGTTACAGATTCTTGGCATACCCTAAAATATACACCCGGTAGTTCCCGCAATTGGCATATTACATCAGCGGTGGTCGGAAATATTCCCTTGGATCAAGTTCCGGCTAACGCGAGGCACAAGTCTACGAACGTAAATGCCTTAATACGAGAAAAGTTAGAAAAATGCGCATGCGTTCAACTGTTGGGCGCGGTGTATCATAGCTAAGTTGCAGCGGCTGTTTGGTCGGATTACTTGAGGACGTCACTGGCGGAACCGTGTGGCAACCTCCCAGGCTCTGTGAATACGAGATGTGCCGACGGGACAGGAGTCGTCGGCCACGTATGAAGTGACGTTGTAGATGAGCCAGCTGATTGTACTGACGTTCTTCGCTGCCAATCTTTCGTGCACTGTCACCATCTGCATGCACGGAGAATTTGCATGCTCATATATTATCCGGGAGCGACACGCCTTCCTCGTGTAGCTGCAAAGACAAGAAGGAGGAGCAAAGCAGCTGGTTACACTGTAAACCGATTTACGGCATTTAGGGAAGTTAAGGGCGCATATTGTTGGACAACACTCACCCTAGGATGTAAGGGTGAGAGTTGTAAACAGTAGACATCGTTAAAAGCGTAGATTGATTTGCAGCGTAGAGGGGTAGCGAGGCTTTTTTTTTATCCTCATTACATTTTTTACTCATTAGTTCAATATCCCAGTATGGCGAAATGTGAAGACAAAGAAATGACACGAATGGACCAATATATGATCTGAAATTCAACAAATACCAACTGGCCCGATTGAGCGTTCTCCGACTCATTAGCGTTATATTTCTTGCTCATCCAATGCGCAAACATATTGGAAAAATAATAAAGCTAACGCGGTGCTTCTCGCCGCATAATTCATTTAGCCTTAAGAAAAAGTCCAGACAGGTAAATTAATGCTATAGCTGTTAAAAAGTGACAGCTCCACCTGACATGTTTGCAATTGAATACTTGCTTGTAAAAATTAATTGACGTCACAGGTACATTTATAATTTTAGACTGTGATATATCAGCGATCCTCAATGGCTTCATATTTCATTGTCAATCCTTTATTATTTGTATTTCTCGTCCTGAATTAAAAAAAGTATAATGCCTGTGTCACACGGGCACCCACGTACTCTTAGAATAAGGGAGCGCGAGACTTCCTAAAGGCGTTCGACCTCAAGGAAGTTGCAGTCCTGTCACATGGCCAATAACGAGTTTTTAAAAGTAGCCGCCAGGGGCCATCCATTCAGAGGTGTTTGGTTTTTGCACAAGTACACTGTACACATCATAGTACTGCGTTGCTTTGTACTAACTGTTGTTCCCCCCCTATGTAATGCCTGCTGGGTTTTTAGGGTATTTGAATAAATGAATAAATAAGTACAAGAATGTAACCTCTAATTACGCTCGTAGCTATTATAATTAACGCTCCTTCTACAAGAATATTTTTCAATATGTTTGATGCGAAAGACATGCAGCTCATTAAGAATCAAAGTGCACTCGCTAAACGTAGCAGTCCTGACAGCGACACTAGCAACCCTCGGCTTTTGCGTGTTTTCCTTTGCGGCGTGGATAGCCACCATAGGGTGACGAGTATTGGGGGGAGCTCCACCACTGGAAAAGCTGGCGCCACCATCGGCGTGATGTGGCATGAGGGATAACATGGACACGGCCGCGTCGGCTGCTTCGGAAGCTCCGAAGCGAGCTGAAAACGAAAGTTTAAAGTCCTGCCTGCACCGCGGTTCTGATTAAGTGGTGAGGCTTTACCGCCTTGGGTGTCTGCTTGACAACATTTGAAAGTACTGTATTATGTAGTGGCTGCCTTGGGAGGCGTGCAGCATGGTAGACTACTGCTCGGTGCCACAGTGCCGGACGTACGCAACGGAGCCCGGTGTCAGCCTTATGCACACGTAGCCACAGGGAAAGGAGCTGCGTGAAGGTTGGCTGGCGAAGCTTAGAACCGGCAAACAGCCATCGGCTACAACTCGCATATGCAGCAAGCACAGAGGCTATGAAGATTTCTGCTACGGTGCCGGGATGCGCGATGTTCGGTGAGAAAACTCGCGCTGAGACGCTCGCCCGCGCCCGCTGCCCGGCAATGTCATGACGGTTTGGTCTATGAACTTGTTGGTGTTAGATACTGGCAAGTTCACTGGAACTGAAAGGGAGCGCTAAGACGAACATTAAGAAAAAGGCATGGCATATGGCCATGCTTTGTGTTATGAATTAACGTACTTGATTACGAAAATAAAGAAGAGGGAAATTGCACACTGAGAAAGCCGATAAACATACAGTGTGACGCAAATTGAGAAATAATATTGAAATGCCCGAGAATTTAGAAGACAAAGAAAGATTGAATCGCCGCAACGGCACATCACACTCGCCATAGGCGTTGAAGTCTCCATAACGAAATTACTTTCGGACAGTTCTGACAGCGTCCATGCAACGATGGTTGCTAGTGTAGCGCCAAATTCTCATTTGCTGCGGCCTGAAGCTCGAGGCACGGTGCGAAAACGCGCTCACAGCGAAAGCAAAACATCGTGCGCGGACATGCATGCAGACGCGCAGCCGGTCGCTGCGAACCCGTGCCATCGCTGCATTGAGGCTTCATTCTGTTATGCCCCATTTGGTTATATAGACAGCCCACTATAAGAACATATTCGTGTTATCCTCTTTCCTGCCCAACCTTATATTGCGGTCATACCACTTTATCACCGATTCCTCTCAATTTCTTTGAGCTAAATTGCAAATTTGACCCGTATGTTTGCACAGTGTCGAGTTACTTTATACTTTTATTACCCCCTTACTCAATGTCCTGTCAAGGGGCCTGTAAGGTATTTTTAATAAATAAATAAATAAAAAATAAATAAATGAAAAATATTGGAGGACGCTTAAGCTTTCCCTTGAACATTGGAACGCGATAGCGTTATCACACCCCGTTCGCACCACCCACTCATTCGCTCGGCATGCTCTTGAGTCACACAAAGACGAAACGTGCGCCTGAGGAAGCGGAACGAACCAAAGAACTCCGTGTCTCGGAGGGAGAAACGATCTACGCGAGCCAAACGTCGTGATCGGCACGGACAGCCGGGCCGCGACGCGCCATGAAGGCGGACACGATCATGGGGCTGACGCCTCGATGGGATCGTCTTCTATCTCGCTTTGGAGCACCATGCAGACGCATGACTCCTCGCCAGTAGCACGGCACACATCGCAGGGGACGCTTTCCCACCAGACGCGCTACGGCGCAGCATTCACGTCAGAGGCGCTTGGCGATTCCTTGGTGCAGCGTCCCGCATCGGACGCTGCACCAAGGAATCGCGCTGTTAGAGGAAAGAGGAGCCGCGTCGCCTAAACACGATGGTTCGAGTGACGCACGCTAGAACTTGGAAGGGGAGAGAGTGAGAAAACTTATTAAACGCAAGGGTATTGGTGCATCCTCTCACCGGTCCCCGCACGGGCCCAATGCGCTCAAACGAGACGAAGGGGAGAAGCGGGCGAGCGGCACGCCACCTGTCGGGGCAGTGCCGTACATTGCGAGGAGAAGGTCTTCTGTGTTTGCTGCAAGATCGCTCTGCGTGTGCGCCAAGCACACAAGAAATGTAGCGCAAACGTACTTCGCTGCTCGTTTAACTGCGACTTCTGTAATTTACATGCTCATAATTACCTATATACACCGCAGTATAACTTTGTACGGCAAGCTTCTAAGGCAACATCGCATTCACTAGATGCGCTTTTGTCCCGCTTTGAAGCAACCAACTCATGGCTGAGTGCTGGCGTCTCCGTCTCACACTCCGGAGAGCCTGGTTCGATGCCCACCCAGCTCATCTTGCAAGTCTTTTTATTTATGAATTGCCTTCCGCCGTTTTTCGCTCGCGGCCAACGCCGACGACGACACCGGCATGTCTGCGAGACACGAGCTCCTTAACGCTGTCGCGTTAATAAATAGACATTTCACAAAGTAACTCAGCGTTTGCCTACCTTTCACGCAAGAAGCCGGTTCAGGAGGCAATCGCGGCGACCGCGCGCAGTGGCGTTCACTGTACGTATTCGGTAAAGAGATACCGTCTGTAAGCGATTCTGTACTTTCAGTTTGCCCAAAATAGTTATATCGACAGTCAAAAACTTCCCTCATTTTGAGAGTACCTACATAAATGTCGAGGAGGGCTGCCGCGTGGTGTTTTTATTGAGTGCCGTAAGCGAAACTTATGAGGAGCGCGCTACGTGATCCCTCATACTACGTAAGGGAGGCGCTTCCGACAAATGGCGGTTCCGCAACTCCTCGCCCCCAATATAGGCTCTTCGTTCTGCTACGCGAACTGCTACAGACTGCACTCAAAACGCAACATTTCGTGCACGATGATCTCGCGGCTTTATTTGTCTCCTCGTGTTTTCTCCTCTGTGCCGGTAGCAGTCACGGGTGACCACACCAACCACCGCACGACTAGCACGACAAAGGTTACGCGTACATAAACCCGACGTGCGTGGGTCGAATCAGGAATGGAGCTGACCGAGCCGGACGTGACCGCGTTTACATGAACTCCTTCGGACGAGTCTGGACAACGGCGGCACACAGCGTCGAGCCGAGACATCAGCGCGTTCGAACTTGGTGTGTGGTTCCCGCTGGCGTCTGCAACAGCTCTATTTGATGGGTCTTATCGCAACGACGAAGCTGTACTGAACGGTGCTTTGTCTTGACCTTGTCCTGATGCTGTTCCCGCTGCCGGCGCATAAATCGCGACGTCCCATCGTTCCCGCGCAAGCCTCGGTGCTGGCGGGCCGGACACGTCCGCGTTTGCGTGCACGCTGCAAACGGGTCGCAAGCTGGGTCAACCTACACTCCATGCAGTCGGTCTGATTCAGCCCGACTTGACGCTTGTTCAGTCCGACGGGCTAGCGTTTACATGAACTCGACAGGCATATTCCAGCCCGATAAGCCGGCTCGACCCGATTCTGTAGCGTTCGTGTAAACGCCCTCAAAGACGAGAAAAAACGTTGCGCCAAGTGGCCTAAGTCGAGAGTATTGTGCAGCAGGAAGTAGAACTGTTGTTGAATTGTGCTTGAACTTTTATTGAATTCAACAGAAACGTTCAATAAAAGTTCAAGCACAATTCAGCAACAGTTCTGCTAGCCACTGCACAATACTCTCGACTTAGGCCGCTTGGCGCAATAGAAACGTTCTAAACATACGGAACATTAATTTCAATACAAACGATAATTAAATTGTCAGCATTAAAACAGCAAGTATGAGCACGAGAGTACACTCCTCAGCCACTGAAAGAGATCGCCGATCTCCTTTCACCAAAAGCTCCACTAAACTCTCAGCGTAAGGATGACCGTGTGACCGTCGTCTTTATCTCCCTCGAGATAAAGACGACGGAGTTAAAAGGAGTTTGCGGGCGCCTGTGGGACAGGGGTATAAGTCGTGCATTACATCCGCTTTCATAAATTCATGGTATGCAGACACAGTTACGTTGTATTTGCTCCTAATACCTTGTGAACCTATTTATTTCGTTTACTTTCTGTGCAATGCTGCCTGCAAACCTTTGAAGTGCCTGCCGAAAACAACCTGTCAAGAGTCGACATAGTTATGCAGTACGCTTATTAATAAAACTTAATGGCATGCACATTACCTGCCGCAAATAATTTCCTGCATTTGGCTGACTGGCATCTTTTCCATGGGTGCGGTGATCCCTTTGTATCGAATTGTGCAATCGTGGAGTGTTTCTGTGGTATAATGGCTTTATGGGTCACAGCTACAGTTAAGGCACCGCCAAATGAGCGCTCCAACAGCTTCTGACGATTACGAGCTTGTAACGAAGTAACCATCCATACGCACCGTCTTCTCAATGCTGGCCCGCGTCTCAAAGGTATACACCAGCCATTCGTTCTGCGAACGGCTTGCATCAAAGTTGCAGAGTCCAGGTGAACCGATGGACATGACGCTGCCCTCGTCTTTCTCCACAGGAGGGCACACCTGAATTCGTTGGGAACGGAAGGTAGTAGTAAAACATAAAAGACTTCGTCAGAATGAAGCAAATGATCATTTATATTCTCCTTGTAATCGTGCATGACATCAAGATAGCAAATTCTGCACAAGACAACGTTCAAAAATCTTATGAACAATACGCTGTAAGTTATATAGTACGCATATAGAGCAGCGAACAAAAAATTGGAGGACGCTTAAGCTTCGCCTTCAAGAGTGGAACGCGACAGCGTTCCTGTCGACCCGCCAAGGGGTGTAAGACAATGGGCTACAGGGCAGCCATCACTTACGAGGCGCCCCGCATCGGACGCGGTGAGCGTCGAGCCATATGGTCGAGCAACGCAGCGTTCGGCGCAGCAACGAAACGTGCGCCTGAGCAAGCGGAACGAACCGAAGAACTCGGTATCTCGGAGGGGGAAATGATGCACGCCAGCCAAACGTCGTGATCGGCACGGGCCGAAAGATAGACAGATAGTGATCTAAAGAAAGGAAGGCCGCATGATTCTGCAGAGGGAGCAAGGCGAAACGTTGTCAGGGGAGAGAGAGTCCATGCCGCGACCCGCCTCGCACCGGTCCTCGTACAGCTCCAATGCGCGCGTGGCGCGCCATCTGTCGGGCAGCGCCGTACATGGAGAGGAGGGGGTCTTCTATGTTTGCCGCAAGATGGCTCTGCGTGTGCGGAAAGCCCAGAAGAAACGCAGCGGAAACGCACTTCGCTACTCGTGTAATTGCGACTTCTGTAAGTTACATGTTCATAATTACCGATATACACCGCAGTATAACTTTCCACGGCTCGTTTCGAAGGCAACACCGCATTCACTAGAGGCGCGTTTGTACCGCTTGGAAGCATCGAACTCGTGGCTGAGTGGTAGCGTCTCCGTCTCACACTCCGGGGACCCTGGTTCGATTCCCACCCAGCCCATCTTGGAAGTTGCTTTTTATTTATGAAGTGCCTGCTGTGATTTATCGCTCACGGCCAACGCCGCGGACGCCGACACCGACGCCGACGACACCGGCTTTTCTGCGACACGAGCTCCTTAACGCTATCGCGTTAATAATGCATCATGAAGCACAGCTGCACTTAGTCAATCGTCACACATGCATGTACACGACACGACACCGCTGCCCCGTCGACTGATCTACCAATGGCAGTGGGGCCGAATTCTCGGAGCTGTTTATCCTCAAGGGCTGTTTAGTGATGGCCAGTCGCTTTCGCTAATGATACTGTAACGTGGATCACACGTATGTCGGAGGAGATAAAAGAGCGTGTTTTACACTATATACAAGGCTGTGAAAACGGTATGGCCAACCAACAGCTCGCGTAGCGTTGGTTCTCTACCGCGTATTTTTGGACAACGGTGAGGCACACCATATGGAACCATAGACACACGAAACGAACTGGACAAGCGCTGTTCGCAACTGTCACAATAATTACACAGTTATCAATAACAATAACACTTTATTTTTGAGAATTCATCGCCCAGAAATGCGGGCCTGCTAAAGCCACGCGTTTGGCTTCAGTAGCGATTGCCCGATGGCCCTGTCCTCCTGGTCTCCTTCTAGTCGTGTGTACTGTGCTTCACCGTTGTCTAATATGCTTCACCGACTGTCCCGAAAGCCGACTCTTCGAAAGGTTTACGCGGTGTTCGTGCTGCAAGCTGAAGCTGCATTGTCGGCGCGTTCATACACGATCGCCTCGTAACAATATACGTTAGATCACGACTGCACAACATTTGCTCCTACGAATAGTTCTAGCTTAAGAACTTTTTGATGACTAGAGACCCTAATGTGAGAGCTGGCACGAGTCGTCTACTCGAGTACACTTTATGTCACTTCTGTTAAATACTCGACACATCGACAAGTCTTGCCTCGCGAAAGAAACGGAAATCGAGGAACCACGAGGGAACCCCGTTTAGAGCGAAATGGCATTGTGGATTGCATATTCTGTTTTTTATTTACCTTGTCGCTGTTTCGAAGCCAAATGAAAAATTTGCATGGCCAACCAGCCATAAATGTGTTGTTTTGGTTTTGGTTTTGTATACTATATATCTACATCGTCTGCAACATAATGAATGCGGATGACGCTTTCTTTCTTGTTTTTCATATTCCTTCATGCCTTCATTACAGCTTATGTGTCGTTCCCTGGTTTCTTTCAATTCGTCTCCGACATTTTTTTGGTAAGAGAAGCACCAACTTGCAAATTGGAAATAACTGTGGTTGACATGGCAGGTTGAATACGCAATGCCACTTCATTATGACCACACGGCAACTTGTCTGAAAGCAAACAGTGCTACCATGCAATGAACGTTTGGAAGTCATGGGCCTGTCTGTGTTAGCTTGATGGCACATCCCTGCAAGTGGAACTGTAGGCTCTGGTGCCGCGTATTCCCTGACCTGAGCTTATCGGCGAAAGTAGAAGATTCCTCAAAAAAGCTAACAGAAAACCCTATTTAACAATGCGTGTGATCGAGCAAGACGTTTCATCTCAACCGGCAAAAGATTCCGCAACCTGCTCCGAGCAGCTCCTTACCGACCAGAGAAGACCAGCAGCTGTCGTATAGACAAGCAGAGCCGTACCTTTTGTCAAGGCCGCGGCGTATTCGGCGCGCTCCAAAACGTTAGCATTCTTTTCTTTTTCATCTCAGGGGAAAAATAACTTCAGTGTTCTAGAATTTTGGAATTCTTTTTTTCCGTGAATGAATGGGGAGCTAGCCACAAAACACGCTAACGTTTGTAAAACGCCATGTTATTTCAAAGTTTTATACACGGAACCGGCACACAAAAATATCGAGATATTTACTGTTTATCAGCCTACTCTGATGTTTCGAACGAGAGTCATTCAGGCTGTTTTGTGAGGCAGCCAGTATTTGCTGTATCATGTATGACAGAGCACGCAATTATGGCTTGCTTTCTGGAGAAGAGCGGGGGTTCGGTCGCTCGCGAGAGGACAGCTTGGTCTCTCTTGCCCTATAGATTTGTTTCACTCTACGTTTAATCGCGCGCTTTACATCATCGCGGCAGCTCACACATTGCAACGAACAAGCCACGCACTGCAAGTTACTCACCGACATGTCCACACTAAAACGTCCCGTCTTTCTCAGAGCAGCCAAATACTGTAACCGCTTTTTTCCGCAACATCGCTGTTATAGCCTGCCCAGCAAGGTTCAAAGCGAACAAGTTCTCTTTCACGTTGAATCCTCGTAACAATTACACTTTATCTGTGCAAATACCCTTTTGTGTAATCCTTATATACGTAAAGAACCCTCGCGGATCTGTCTTTAGGGATACAAATATGAATGAATTATTAATTTGCGAGTGAAATATAAAGTTTCATAGTCTATAATGTCTCTTGACGCCATTATTCGCCTAGATATAGGCAAGCAAATATGTCGCGATTATGTCAGGTGTGACGAAATTAGGGAATTTGCAGACATGAGAAGCGGTGCAGCTGGCACCCGGCAGGGCTAATTGGAGATCGATGGTTGAGGTCTTCATCGAGTAGTGGACATAAAACAGGCCGCTGATATTGTTAATGATGACAATTACGTCAGAAAATGATAGTGCTAGATGTCTTTACGATGAACATATCGTAGTGCGCAATCTTTTGGGTACCTGGGCACACTGAGATTGAGGGCAACCAAAGGGTTGATAGGATCGCTCGCGAGCATACAAACCGAGCGGTCCTAAACAGAGATCCTGAGGACTTCATGACAGTGATCCCAACGTACTCTGACATACTAAATTATCATAGAGGGACGAGGATCAGATATCCCCCGGCCCACAATACACTCACTCAACAACAGGCAGTTTACTGGCGAAAGCTGCAGACAGGAACTTTCCCAAATTTACATATACTATGCAAAATGTTCCCAAGTCAATACAGGGACACATGCCTGTGGTGTGGTGCAATACCCACACTTTATCACATCACATGGGAGTGCAATACGAATAAGGAATTCCACAAAATAGAAAATCCGAGTGCGGAGCAGTGGGAGAGCGTGCTCTCCAGCGGCGACCCTAGCCTCCTACGGAAGCTGGTGGATCCTGCACGGCGAGCAGCCACACTCTGTGGTGCCCTGGAATAGGGGCGCCAACCATACAGGCCGGAGATCGTCATCAACCAATAGAAGATTAAGACATCCGGCCCGACCGCTGAATAACTCTTTCTAGAGTAATAAAGTTTACTTCCTCCTCCTCCTCCAATGTGTTCTAAAAGCTAGTGATAACAGCAGTAATAAAGAAATCTAGCAGGAACAAAGAGAAGTCATTCTGGCTTGCGTCGGTCGCTTAAGGCCTACGCAAATAACAAATTTTGAAAAACGCGCTCTAAAGGCATTGACCGAGATATTCAGGCTACCAATCTGTGTAGCAAGGATGAAGGGTCATGAAATTGTAAGAAAAGTTGTGCTAGATAAACGGTAAAAAAAAAATGCGCTCGACATTAAAGGGCCGCGATTCCAGTTCTAGAGCGCAGCCCTTAGGCTCCCGTTCCTGCGGCGAGCGTCGGCGTTGTCCTCGTTACCGAGCGAACGAACACAACGAAGGATGAAAGCGAACATGGAGCGCAGCGGGAGATTTATGTTGAATTTCAATGGCAGAATGGGAGCGTGAGCTGTGTGTTCCAATGGCAGATTGGAACCAGCCGCTGATCCCGGATTGCTCCGTGGAACAAAAATATTTGCTCCGCCGAAATCGGCAGATTTGACCAGAAGTCCTCGTGACGTATTCCCTTCACCCACCTCTGCCTCCTGTCACGGTCGCCTGTTTCCGGTCGCGGGCAGCTACGGACGACATGGGAAACGTGGACGCCGCTTCGCGCCGTCCGATTTTGTTCGCGCTCCTAGACAGCTCCGACTCAGACAGTACAATTTCCAAGTCGAGTGATGATTCTGCTGACACGGACAGTGAGTGTGACGCTGCTGTGTGCCAATGGGCATTTGATGTGATGTTCCGCCTGCCTGCAAAGAGGCCTAAAGTGATTGCCGTCGTTGAGGACGTCGTTCAGCGATACTCGGACGACGAGGTACCGTACAGCTCTAGGCGGTACTACTGTGAACAAAAAAAAGCCTTTTTCTGCAATGTTATCTTTTTCCCAAGTTCCGCAGGCACTTCCGTCTGTCGCGACCTGTAGCGGAGCAACTGATTGCGACATTTGCTGCCTCGCCGGCGTGCCCGTCTATAGCAGCCACGGCGGAGTGCCCGCAAAATCTGCAGAAACTCACGTGCTGAGTTTCATATGGTGAGTTTACTTATGTTTACGTACTTGTACCCATTTCTCGCGCTGTTTATTGATTGAAAAAAAAAAAAACAAGTTTATTGCCTGATCGCGGAGGTCGCCATCCGGCGCACCCGGGAGGCAAGGCATAAAACGCGCTGCTTCTTGTCGAGAATGTGTTTACTAGCGTTGTGCGGCGGCTGCAGTGCAGTGGTCTACGTTCCAAGTCTGTCACCATAATGGAACGTAGATTAGGCTGCAACCCACGCGCGTTGTAGCAGCGAAAGACTGGCCCCGCTGTAACGAAGCGTCCCGGCCGCTTGCGCTACAGACGAATGAAGCTTGGAGTTTGTATCACAGTTACTTTTTCTTCGTGTATTTTTCATGGTTATTGCGTAATCGCTTCTACATGGAAGCAGGGTGGAAATATTGTTAACATGTATACCATTCCTGTAATGTCTCCGCTACTGTTCACAGAAACTGCATAACTGCAATATGAAACGTTAAAGTGTTTAGCCTCGCAAAGTGAAAAGAGCGAGAATTCATTCTGCTTAAATAAATTGTATAGCAAAAGCATCGCAATTCAGGCCGGCGTTCTATCATCCCATGCAAATTCATTTATTTTGCTAAATATTTGCAGGTAAGCAGCAAATAAAACAAGCATGAGGGCGGTGGCAAGCCGCTTTGATCTGTTAGAGAGTTCGGTTCACAGAATCCTGATAAGGGTGGCTGACTTTCTCCTCACCATGGGTCCATCTGTTGACGTTTCTTTCCAACATGGAAAAACTGTCGAGTGAATTCCAGAAGGTTGGCATTCACCTATTTATAAAAATACTTGTGCTACAGATTGTTTGCACTAGAGAGCATCTCTGCATGTATCAGTGATTACAGCATTGTTTCTCTTTCCAACAGGTGCCTGGAATCCCTGGTGTTGTTGGCTGCCTTGACGGCTCCTATGTCAAAATACAATGCCCAGACAACAAGGTCTCTTCCACCTACTGCAACCGGCAACATTACCTTCCATTAACCCTTCAAGCGATTTGTGACCACAAAAGACGATTTGTTGACACCTGCATGGAAGCTCTAGCAAAATTCACGATTCTCTAATCTTCAAGCTATCGTCACTTTCAAAGAAACTTCCCAAACTGTGCGAGGACAATGCGTACCACCTGCTTGGAGACGCGGCCTATCCCCTCAGGCCGTACCTTCTGACTCCATTCAGAGACTATGGAGCGTTGTCAAAGGTGCACATGGATTTCAACAAAACGTTTTCAGCAGCGAGGGTGCTAATAGAAAACAGTTTTAGCAACCTAAAGAAAAGATTCCGTCAACTAATCTACCTTGAGCTCCGCACTGTAGAGTGGCTGAACAAATTTATTATTGCTTGTTGCATACTGCATAACTTATGCATTGAGTGCGGAGATTTGGAGCCCGATGAACCAGATGATGATGTATAACCTCAAGATGTCCAGTGGCATCCACAGTCATGCACCGATGACCTGGATGAGACTGCCGAAGAAACTTTGTTGGGCAGACTGGGAGAAATAAAAAGGAGCAAGGTGCTGGAGGCAGTGCTGCAAAAGTAGTAGTGTTGTGCAACAACTAATGAACTCATGAAAATGGCAGGTGTGTAAGGAGTGTAATAAACTGCTACATTTGTTGTAATGGCTCCTTGTTATGTATAGTTAGCACTGCATGGGCCGGTGTTTTGGGCCCGGCTGGAGCCGAGAAGTGCCATGTGTCCCGATCCCGGTACAGTTCTGTTCTATCCATTATCCCTTGAGCCTATACGAAGCGAGGTCGAGTTCCCTGTTACTATGAAGAAACTGTTACGTCATTAACGGGCGCCGGGCGGTCTTCAAGCTGCATCAAATCATTTCGCCTTGCGTCCCGCCTCGCTGGCTACATCTATCCGCAAGGCTAGCGCTCATGGACAATCGTATTTTCACACGGTACATTCCATTTTCATTGCTTTATTATAATGGCGTCAGTTTTTAATTTGACAATTTAGGAATCCTTGTTACGCAAAATATGCAAATTTGAACTCTACTTTTGTTTCATTTCTGTACATGTGCACCGTAGGTAATTCTCTCGTCAAATTGGAGTGTGATATGCTTGTTAGTTCACGTAAATTTGCAGGGAACCCATCTATAGTGATAGAAAAACATACAAGGCTACGAACACAAGGGTTGAGCCACTTAACGTATGAAAATACAATTCAAAATAAAAATTCACTCTACTATACTAAATACAAATGAATGAGCAGCACAGTCTGCTACGTAACAGAGCTTTATCAGTAGAAAAAAATTATGAATTTATTATCACATTGCACATACGTCCCAACCACTCCGACGCATGAGTGCTATTTAGCTTCGGGTAATCCTAAGACACGTTTGAGCAGTTCCATTTTTTGCTGGTGTCGTTCAGCTTTTTCTATTCGAATTTCTTCTCTGTACTGTTTCTTTTCGTCATGTCGCAACCTTCTCTCTTCTTCACGAGCAGCCTTTTGCCCTTCTTTTAACTTCTGAAGGCGCTCCATCTCTTCAAAAAACAGTTTTATTTCTTCTGCTCTTGCAGTTGACACTCGTGCACTCTTCGCATTCGACAATTTCTTCAAAGAATCTGTAGATCCTTGTGAGGCACTTGGCTGCGAGTCCTCCAAAACACTGGCAGGTTCATCAGGGGTGTTGTCGGTGCTGCATTGAGAACAGAGTGCCAGTGATGAGGAGGAGGGGCTGTGTCTCGCCTTTTGTGAAATTATCCCATGGCTGTCCCGTAGCTCTGCTGGTTCCAGGCTGTCATCAAGCCAGCGAATTTTTCCAACCTCATCCTCAAAAAGCACTGGTGTTGGGGAGTTACCAGACTTGGTGTTGTGTGCCGCTGCTGTCTTTTTCCGCTTCATTACAGTCTTGTAACGTGTGCAGCGTTGGTCTGCATTCCTCAGCACTCCAAGAGTTTCCTTGAGTTTGAAGGCTATCATTGACCACATTTCCTTTTTGTTTCAAAATTGTTTCATGTCCCACTCGTCGAAAGTACTGTTCATAATAATCTAAAAGTAATTTCGTTTCATTTACGGTCCACTGAAAACCACGGCCTGCAAACATGAAAAACATAAATCAGTATGACACTTCCTAGCATAGTATAGCTCCTAGTTTCGTAGTAGATTAGAATTTCCAGTTCATAGCAGTTCCAAGACTGCAGCACAAGATTCATCAAAGCACTAACTTAACACGGTTACAACATTTTGCACCTTGAGATTGTCCTGAAAAAAATAATAGGTGTGAAGCACGATTACAAATGAAAATCCGTGCTTAGCAGCCCAACACCATAGCCACCAAGCAACCACAGCAGGTCGATATTAGCATGTTGAGAAATGTAAGCTACATAGTTAATTCCGCTTGAGGTCTTCAGAAATGTACTGCACTGCACTTCATTCACTGACGTATTATGCATATATTTGGTTGCTTGTGGTCATTATGCCCCATGCTGCAAGAGTATATTCTTACCTTGACTGGTTGTTTGTGCCACCTGAGAGGCTGAATTCGTCGAGCAAGCACCAGAAGGGTCTGAAATGCATATTTTTCTAAATCGATCTGTGATGTCCAATTATCATTTCAATTTCGCAAGATTATCATGAGTCAATGAAACACTTCCTATACACGGCGCATAGCTGCGTCAAAGCTGACAGCTTGTGGTACATACTGTGATACAGCTCTAGGCAGTAACCGTAGTTTCTGCTTACTAAATGCAGCCTACATTATCCCTGCCTTGTCAGATAAAGTATGCTCTGTCCCACAAAATACAGCAGTACAGTGGAAGATGCCAGTGCTGAGCGACGGCATCCAACTATTGGCTCAACGCCTGACGGCGCACGGATTAAAACAGTCGCCTTGATGTCATGCTTTTCAAACCTATTCGAACTCTGTAATTCGTAAATAACCAACGTTGAATTAAAAAAAAACTGCCTTGTAGTCGATACACACGACGTCTACACAGAAAACTAATGACCCTTTGCCGATAAACAATTTCAGCGCCAATGCCGCGTTCGTAATCCCTTTGTGTTCACATCTGTTCAGCGCAGACAGACCGTAACATGAACACGTACCTTGCGTTTCCTGCACTCCAGAAGTCATCGAATTCACCAAAACACTCACTGCTGGGCTGGCATTCAAAAACTCAAAGCGGCCGGTCTGATCCATTATTTCGGTGCGTCCAAGCGCTCAAACACGTGCGATTCTCGTGCGAAATACGGGAAGAAAATCAAGCGCATGGAATGCTGGGATGATCTGCATAAGTGGATGGATGCTATAAGCTTCTCCTTTGAAATGGGGTGGTGGGCTGCGCTTCCAAGCGCTTGTTCCTCTCTCTATTCTAGTGCCCTCTCACTTGATTTTCCTGTACTAAGTGCCCTCGCGGGAGCGCACGCATTCCCTTCGCAGATATGGTGTGAGCAGGTGAGAGCGATCTCAGTCGGAGCGACGCGCTCCGTTCGTGATCCGGCCGAGCGATCGCGATCTACCATTGGAATTCAACATAAGAGCGTGGTAGCGAAGAGAGCAAAAGGAGGAAAGCCGAAGAAGAGGGTGCAGCGGACCTATGAGGCAGAAAGCGGAGGAGGGCATGGCGAGAGCGTGAGAAGAAAAGCGTAGTGCCGCGCAACACGGGCTTTCCGGCTACGACGGCTATGAGATGGCGCCAGTGCAGCGCGCGGCGTCTGTATGAAAACGAAGCGCTGCATGAACGGAGCTCTGTCTGCGGCGACTGCTGTGAATCGCACCCGCACGTCACCCACGCGTCGCCTCTCGCAGTCTCCCGATTAGCGAGGCAGTCACGCCGCACATCGCTCCGTTTGCAACGTGCCGCACGGTAGAGATTGTCCGCTCCAGCCAATATATCGCGAAATAAAAACACGTATATGGCTGCGCTCAAATTCAACATTAGGTGGTATTGTAATTGTCGCTGAATTTTTTTCATTGGCAGAAATTAGTTTTTTACAGTTTCGTTTGCATTTTCGTATTACCATGAAATATGCCCGTAACTGCATGGATGACGTATCATATGTTATAAGCGACAACATTAGGTCAGAAAGTCTCCTCTCTGCCCCAATGAAACGCTTGTCTAAATTTTTTATACGAATAACAGTTCACGCAATAAGGAGTCAACATGTGCCATGTTAACCCCTTATTCCATCAATTGCATTAAGGGGTTCCAGGCGTGTCTGCCTGCAGACTACGAAGATATGGAAGCCTTAATTGCGCTGTAAGCGAACCAGGAAAAAGACGCTATAAACATCAAGGCGCCTTCCTGCTCATCGAATACGCGCGGCACATTTGAAGCCAGTGACCAGTGTCCGCTTATATCTTACCCCACGCCGAATAAATCGGTGAACGCGCGCGTAACATTGCTTGCCGGCGGCCTTGCTTTTGAAGAACGACCGACCAGCACCAGAGGACTCGTCCACGTCTACGAAGGCGTCAATTCTGAGGCTCAGCGTCAGGACAAACCGCGACACCGTCGTGTCCACGCTGAAAATGAGCTGCAAGCACAATTCCTGCGGGAACAAACACTATTAATGTAGTCTATGCGCTCGTTAAACATGGGAACTTGGAAGAGAACTTTGTTGGCAAAGTTTTTGTCACAGCTCAAGTAATGGCGTGGTGTCATACGTTGCTAAGCAACAAAGCACACAGTATGTCTGGGGCTCAGAATGAACCTAACCTAGTCCTAGAAATTATTAACTTTAAGTTATTAAATCCCCGTGGACCTACATTGCTAGTGTCTCAGCAACGCGTATCTAACATTTCTGAAGTTGGTTATATAAGTACTTCGCTGTGATCACTGCATCGACTTTGTTACAACACGAAGCTGGTATCAAGTACCTGTATACTTTGACACTTTTCATATCACCAAAACAGGTGTGACTAAACGAAACACAGATTAACTTATCAAAATGCGTCCACTTGCATTATCACTGCAAATACGAGTTAAGTTGCACAACAATGCAACCCTAAAAGACTGCACAAAATATTAAGGAGCACACTGCCTCTGCGCTGTCTTGTCCCGTCTTACAGCAGTGGCTTTCTATAACGACGAGCTAGCTAGCTCACCAATCAATTTTTGCAACCAGAGCGCTACATTACAGGATGGTGTTTGTGCCGTGTATCACTTTTACAGGTGTGATATGAGGGACACCAATCAACGCAGTGATTTCTTAGGCCTTCCGCTCAAATAGAGACTGTTGTGTATAAGGTCATGTATTATGTTTGCGAAACCGTTTGCTTATACAAGTATTTGCTGTGAAGAGCTGCCCCGGCCTTTTCTTCGGCATCACCAAAGAAACTGCACTGATTAGATGGCGTTTAGTTTTGTCATGACACAGGCTGAACCACCGTGGATGAGGCTTGGCAGTTGAATCTACTAACTAAACGTGTAAATCGTTCAAGAGTAAGACGTTACTACGGGTTGTTTAAAACACAGTCTAAGCAGCTTTTAAAGCGAATATTTGTATGGCTAGGCGAAACGATAATCCGTCTGTCCGCGCCTGTGTACAGAGAACTATCATCATCAGCAATGGCTCGAGCGTCGTCGTCTTCTTTCACAGCTGGTTCCAATGACGCACATAATTCCAGCATAGAATTTCCCTTCTGTCGTCGTAATGGGAAGGCCACGTTTGCAGGGGTACGAGCCATTGCTTAAGGATGATGATGATGTGTGGTGTTTTCTGGCGCAAGGGCCAGGCTTGGCCAAAGAGCGCCATGACAAGTAGTGACTTTGACGATGTATTGTGGAAGATGTGATTTGGCTGTAAAGTGGCCTAAAAATAGTCGCTGTAGAGTGCGTAAAATCTACTTGCTATAAAATTATGGCGATGACAAATGACGAATACTATGAACATTAATATCCATCGTAAAAGAATGATGCAGAATAGAAAATATATGAGATAGTAAAAATGCCTGGAGCACTGTTGCCTCACCAGAGCCCTTGAGACACAAGGGCCTAGAGGCACGTGCTATACGAAAGAACTATCACAGCGCCATCCTCTGAAGAGAGGAGACGCTACGAACATGTGGGGCTAACAACATGCAACACAACATCTTTCAGATAACTTAGGACTGCGTTAGTGTCGAAGAGCGGTTCTGGGCCGAGTAACATTACAGGATGAAGGGGAATATGCTGCCGGTATGCCAACGGAAAATGTTTCTTTCTATCAGATTCGGCTTTCCGACACTCCAGGAGGACGTGGAGGACGGTTAGCCTCTCCCCGCATCTACCACAGGTTGGAGGATCATTTTCAGTGAGTAAGAAGTTGTGTGTGCCAAATGTGTGTCCTATTCTGAGGCGACAGAATAGGACATCTGTTCGCCGTGATTTTGTTACGGAGGGCCAAGAACCTAACTGTGGCTTTATCACGTGCAGTTTGTTATTTACTTCTGCGTCCCACTTACGTTGCCAGTGGTTTCGCAGTTTCCTTCTTAAAAAAGGCTTCAGATCCGTGACAGGGACCGAAGCAGTAGGACTGACTGTATGCAATGAAATTGATGTGGCCATCTGGTCTGCTAGAACGTTACCCTCGATGCCCCTATGTCCAGGCACCCAGCATATAATGACATGCTGGTTAGACATATACGCTCTACAGAGGACGGAATAGAGCTCAGTAATTACGGGGTTTCTGTGTTTACAGTGTGACTTCAAGGCTTTTACGACGCTTAAGGAGTCTGTAAATAAAATTGTTTTTTGAATATTTGATTTTCTGATATGTTTCACAGCCGACAATAGTGCATGGGCCTCAGCCGTAAATATGCTTGTTTCAGGGTGCAGTACACCGGATTCCGAGAAGGATGGCCCAATGGCTGCGTAGGACACCCCGGCATGCGGCTTAGAAGCGTCTGTATAAAACTCTGTGCACGAGTACTTGTACTGGAGCTCCAAGAAGTGCATTTTGATATGTGTCTCTGACGCATGTTTAGTGACCTGTACAAAGGATGTGTCACACTCTATCAGCTGCCACTCCCAGGGTGGTACTATCTTAGCTGGAGGCATTAGGCGTTGGTCGAGAACTGGGACATCCATTTTCGTGCTAAGTTCTCTTGCACGCAGTGAGAAAGGAAGTCTCATAGAGGGTCTGTTATGAAAAAGTGTTTCACATGTCAGGTCGTTAACGGTTGTGAAACACGGATGTTCCTTATTAGAGCGCACTTTGAGAAAATAGTTGAAGCTGATGTAAGTTCTCCGAAAATGGAGTGACCACTCATCGGACTCAACATACAAACTTTCAACAGGGCTTGTTCTAAATGCGCCAGTGGCCAGACGGATTCCCAGATGGTGAACGGGGTCTAACATCTTAAGTGCGCTCGGTGCGGCAGAGTGATATACTGCGGCTCCATAGTCTATTCGCGACCGAACTAGGCTCCTGTAAAGATTTAACAGGCACTTCCTGTCGCTACCCCATGTTGTGTGGGATAGGATTTTAAGTAGGTTCATTGTTTTTAGACATTTTTCTTTAAGATGTTTTATGTGAGGAATGAATGTGAGCCTAGAGTCAAGAATAACACCAAGGAATTTGTGTTCTTTGCTGACAGGAATTTGGTGTCCGCCCAGTTCTACACAAGGATCTGGGACCAGGCCTCTCTTTCTTGTGAAGAGAACAGAAGAACTTTTGTGGGGGTTGACCTTAAATCCGTTTTCGTCTGCCCACTTGGAAACCTTGTTCAAGCCCTGCTGTACCTGTCTTTCGCATACTGTGAGGTTGCAGGATTTGAAGCCTATTTGTATATCATCTACGTATACGGAATAAAAAATGGCAGGTGGTAGTGAAGCACGTAGCGTGTTCATCTTGACGATAAAGAGAGTGCAGCTGAGCACGCCTCCCTGGGGTACACCAGTTTCCTGCGTAAAGGGACGTGAGAGTTCATTGCCGACTTTTACTCGGAAGGTACGATTTGACAAATAGCTTTCAATTGTGTTCAGCATATTTCCACGGATGCCAATTTCCGACAGGTCTCGCAAGATCCCGTAACGCCATGCCGTGTCATATGCCTTCTCCATATCGAGGAATATCGATAGAAAAAACTGTTTATGTATAAAGGCATCGCGGATATTTCCTTCCATGCGCACAAGGTGATCGGTTGTGGACCGCCCTTCTCGGAATCCACACTGATAAGGATCGAGTATATTGTTGAGCTCAAGGAAATGTATAAGTCTGCGATTTATCATTTTTTCAAAAAGCTTACACAGACAATTAGTTAGAGCTATCGGACGGTAACTAGCCGCCAAGGAAGGGTCTTTTCCCTGCTTTAGGACAGGAACCACAATCGCTTCTTTCCATGTGGATGGGAGGTATCCCGAAGCCCAAATAGTATTGTATAGTGTAAGAAGTGTAACTTGTGCGTCAGTATGTAGGTGTCTGATCATGTCATACATGACTCTGTCTGGTCCCGGTGCAGTGCTTTTACATGTGTTCAAGGCAGCTCTCAACTCGGCAATACCGAAAGGCCGGTTATACGGTTCATTCTGCCTGGATTTTCGTATGATTGGCTTACGTTCTATTATTTCTTTATGTTTAAGAAAGGACTGGGAATAATTGATTGAGCTTGACACACGCTCAAAGTGCTCCCCGAGTGAATCTGCCTGGTCTTGCAGGGTTTCGCCTTGTGTGTTTACTAAAGGGAGGGAGTATGTTTGTCGCCCTCTTATTCTACTAACCCTGTTCCAGACCTTGGCCTCATCTGTATACGAGTTGATACCTGTTAAAAAGTTCTGCCAGCTCTCTCTTCTGGCCTGTCGGCGGGTTCGCCTGCCTTGAGATTTTGCTTTTTTAAAATTGATAAGATTCTCCGCAGTGGGGGAGGCGCGTAGCAACCCCCACGCTTTATTTTGTTTCTTACGAGCGATCCTACAATCGTCGTTCCACCAGGGGACACGCCGTTTGCCTGCCAATCCATTTACTTGTGATATACATTTAGTTGCGGCATCTATGATGAAGGCTGTAAAGTACGCCACAGCTGCATCGATTTCTAAAGAAGACATATCAGCCAGCGAGATGTTAGTAAGATTTCGAAATTTCTCCCAGTCAGCTGTATGTATCTTCCACCTAGGAGCTTGTGGAGGAAATTCATTTTCTTTGGATGTTCTTAGCAGTACGGGGAAGTGATCGCTCCCGTAAGGATTGCTCGTAACTTCCCATTCGAGTTCGGGCAGTATAGACGCGGAGACTATACTAAGATCTATTGACGAAAAGGTTCTGTTTGCAAGAGAGTAATATGTGGGTTCTTTCTTATTGAGAAGGCACGCTCCAGAAGAAAAAAGGAACTGCTCAACGAGACGACCTCGCGCATCAATACGAGAGTCTCCCCACAAGCTGCTGTGTGCATTGAAATCGCCAAGAACAAGATAAGGTTCTGGCAATTGATCTATCAAGGACTGAAATTCATGTTTGTTTAGTTGGTAATGCGGGGGTACGTAAATCAAACAAATAGTGATGAGTTTGTTCAGTAGGACAACTCGAACCGCTACTGCTTCGAGGGCCGTTCGTAGCTGTAAACATTGACATGCTATGCTTTTTTGAATTACAATGGCAACACCGCCAAATGATGCCATAGCATCATCGCGATCTTTGCGGAAAGTTATGTGCTGTCGAAGAAAATTTGTGTGTTTTGGTTTTAAGTGTGTTTCCTGTAGACACAGCACTTTTGGATTGTGTTTTTGAATGAGCTCTTGCACGTCATCAAGGTTCCTAAGCAGACCTCTGACGTTCCATTGAATAATTTGTGTATCCATATTGAAAGTAAATATGTGCTGTGTGTATGGAAATGGAGGTGATGCTTTAGGTTACAGGGCTCTTTCGAGGCCCTGTAACGGGAGTTCTGCCCTTTCTGGAGCGTTCGAGGGAGCCTCGCCGCTCCTTAGGCGCTTGGCGCGCCGTGGGGATAGGTGTAGTGTCCATTGCCTCTTGTGAGGCGCCGGACACGTGCTCTTGTGAGCGAGAAGTTACCAGGGAAGGTCCCGCCTTGGGGGGCAAGACCCCTGTGCCCACCAGCCCGGAGGTCGATGGGGCTCCCTGAGGGATTTGGCTGCGCCGGCTGTTGCTAGCGCTGGAAGAGGCCGGGGAGGTTGGGGCAGCCTCGGCTGCGCCCACCTTCGGGGTTGATGGTCCCTTCTGCTCGGGTGGTGGGGCAGCGCTAGCTGCGACCACCATGGGGGCAGATGGCGTAACTGCCGACTCACTGCTTGTGGGTCGGACAGCCGCCGGAGGCCGTTGTGGCGCTGCCCCCTGACGCGCCACATCGGCAAAGCTTTTCCTTGGCGGGTTTGCTACCCGCCTTCGTGCCTCTTTGAACGATATATTCTCTTTTACTTTTATGGTTACAATTTCTTTTTCCTTCTTCCAGGAGGGGCACGACCGCGAGTACGCGGCGTGATCCCCGTCACAGTTCACACAGTGGAGAGAGTTCTTACAAGCTTCAGTGGCGTGTTCAAGGGCACTGCATTTCGCACATGTTTGGCGGCCCCGGCAGCTCTGCGAACTGTGGCCGAAACGCTGGCATTTGAAACATCTTAGGGGATTCGGTACATATGGTCTGACACGGAGCTTGATGTACCCGGCCTCTACAGACTCGGGCAAAATACTTGAACCGAATGTGAGTATTAGGTGCTTGGTCGCAATTTCTTTGCCATCCCGCCTCAGCTTAATTCTCTTGACATTGACAACATTCTGTTCACTGAAGCCGTCCAGGAGCTCAGCCTCTGTCAGCTGGAGCAGATCATCATCCGAGACAACGCCGCGGGTGGTGTTCAGAGTACGGTGTGGAATTACTGTCACGGGAACATCCCCAAATGACACTAAACTGGGCAATTTTTCATATTGTTTCTGATTATGAAGTTCTAAAAGGAGATCACCACTTGCCATCCTTGTCGCCTTGTAACCTGGTCCAAGGGCCTCAGTTAAAGACTTTGATACTAGAAATGGGGAGATTGCACGCACTTGTGTTTCTGACTTTTCCGAGTGAATCACATGGAATCGTGGGAAGTTGGGTCTTTCACGACCAAAGAACTTGAATACATCTTCGGTGCGCCCTCTTTTCTGAGGGCGATCAAGAAGGGAAGGGAAGGAACTAGCCATAGAATAATGTAATTTTCGGCGATAACGCCAACCACCCACCGTGGAGCCCTACAAGGGGACGTTACAAGGACTGTAAAAAACAGGTCCTGCAAACGCCAGCTGTACGTTATCACTATAACCAAATATGAGATAACCTAGGTTGGTTATTCACACAAGGTTAACCCTTGCTGCCTGGAAAAATTGGAAGTAAACGGAAGCTAGGAGAAGACAGGAAAGGTGGAAAGCGAGAGAAAGACGAAGGTTGGAGGGAGAGAGAGACAGGAAAAGGCAACTACCGATTTCCCCCGGGTGGGTCAGTCCGGGGGTGCCGTCTACGTGAAGCAGAGGCCAAAGAGGTGTGTTGCCTCCGCCGGGGGGCCTTAAAGGTCCAAACACCCGGCATCGGCTCAACCGCCAGGATCCCCCTTTCCCCGGACACGGCTAAGCCGCGCACGGCTACACGCGGGAGGGTCCAACCCTCGTGTGCTCGGGTACGTGGTGTCGCAACACACCAAACGCCTGCTGACGCAGACGCCCCTGCGGGGGAGCCATTGCTTAAGGGGTACGAGCCATTCATTGTCTTACTTGACAGAAAGGTTTAATTTTGAAGCAATTTAACTTTGAATAATCGCAAGCGTGAATGGCGGACGGATGCTGCTAACCACGCCACCGAGCAAACTCGAGACATCGAACGCAAGCGACAACTACGGACTGCGGGCGTACCGTCGCTGACGTCCTTCTCTCCGTCGCAGCCGAACGTGTGCCTAACTTCATTAAGAAACATAAAGACGTAACCAATAATTGAGAAAGACTTTAATGCACGTCGGAATTAACCCAGACGTAAAGACCGGGGCCGAACGTTTCAGCTTCGCTGGTTAACCATCTGTACGGAGTGCTTGCGTATTTTTTTTTAAATAACGCGCTGCCTCGCGACGCGACTATACATGGACGTTTATAGTGATAGTAATAGTTCCCTTCTGTTCGGACGTAGAACATGTTGCGTTCACTGCTCATATTTCGGGCGTTGTCCAAATACGATTTTCTTCAACTATTATTTAAACTTTGAATAACTCCTATAAGGTTAGTAATGCAGTCGAACCCGGCTATAGACTTTCTACAGCATCGTACCCATGGGCGCCGCCATATTGGCTCATGCGACAGGACCCGCCATTGAGCACGTTCTGATCGGTGTTTTCTCGCTTGTTTACAATGGAGGCTGCAAGCACGGCTTAGACAGCTGCTAGCTGCTATTTCGGCCACAAGGGTAATCAGTGGGTGGGTAGACGACACAAGACTTTGGCGAAAGCTGCAGAGACACTGTACGTATGCATTTCATTTACCCACACACTAACCATTCTAACACATTTGAGGGTGTAAAATCAGTTTGTCACCAGACTCGCATACTTATGGTTTTACGATACAAGCACCCCCATTTGATTAATAGCATTAAGCAAGGCTGTTTGGCTGAAGTACAAGCCAAATGAAGGAAAAGTATCGCCCTCAGCTTGTTATACTTCTCACTGTTTACTAGCACCACTACACGCACAGAATCAAATAAAAATAATTCATCCTTAAATAGGCTGCGAAAGAAATTCATGAAAAGGCTTCGAACCCAGGAACTTCACCTGGAAACCAGACAGCTTAACCACTGTGCCACGCGAGAGCTACGTTTCAGTTATTCAAATATTCGTATTTATGCGTGTAAATTGTCCAGAAACTCAAACTGCTTCATTTCATGAGAACCCTTGCACAATATCACATCTTGCATCACAGAAAATGTGCTCGCTGCGATTGAAACGAACATTCCTTTAGCTGCAAGGACAGTTTTCAACGAGAGCAGCATTCCGGGCAAGTTGGTAATCCATTACTTAAATGATATTGCGCGACAAAAAAACGACACGGACGTGAGAGAAGACTACACACTTGCGCTAAGTGTGTCGTCTTCTCTCACGTCCGTGTTGTTCTCTTTTTTTTTTTTTTGTCGCGTAATATCATTTAAGTTTTCAACGGTAGCGAACGTGCTGCATGTATGCGTATGAACATCTTTCGCACAGGATGTTAATTCTTTCCAAAGGGTGTTTGTTTTTTATTGTTGTTGTTTCTTTCGTACAACCCCTTAGTATAGGGTATTTTCAGTAAAATTGGTGCTAAATGGGCGTATGAAAGCTGTAAATTGGGAAATATTCTTAGAGGCGTTGAATGGTTTAGTGTGCATTCTGTCTGCGCTGAACAGTGGCGTAACAAGGGGTGGTATACCACGTACCCCACCCCCCGAAATTTCTTTTAGTATGACCCTTATCCAGCCCCATCCGCCATTCAAGTGCTCGAGAGATCACTCGATATGCAAGCAATTCAATACACGCATACTCGCCGAAATGGAACATTTAAACATTTTAGTGATGTGTTTGTTATACATATGGATTTGGTAGCTCTAGTGAAGAAAAATATCAAGGAGGAACGAATAAACTTACTGAAAACATAACTATCCTTATTGAATGAATGTGTGGTTTTTATTGGCGCAAGGGCCAGGTATGGCCAAAGAGCGCCATGCAGGTGTTAGTGATTTCGCAGTGGAGTTATGAATTCTGTGAAGTTGATGTGACGTGGCTGTAAATGGGCCTAAAATATAGTCACTGTAAAGTGCGTAAAATGTACATGTAATAAAATTATGGCGATGACAAATGACGTGTACTATGTGCATTAAGGTGCATTGCAAAATAATGATACGATATATATAAAAAAAGCATAGGTTTCTAAAATTAACTAGAGCCCCATGGCCTCGTTAGATAACTATCCTTATTAGGCCATTGTAACTCTTGCTGTTATATGTCCTGTACTGTTTCGCAGTGTCCATAAGAATGACGTGCTCGACGCACAAGATTCCCTAAATGCAGGTGGGGATTTCATCACAGTTCTCTACACGCGTGTAACGTCGCGTGAGCCAACGTACCACTATGGCATGCGCGTGCACGTGAACGTGATTCGTGGTCTCTCCCAAGCAATGAGTGGTGCTTCGCATCCTTAACTTGCGCCTTTACTGATTGCGTAGAGCGGTACTTCATCTAACTGAACTTCCGAATGCACTTCATCGTCACTCAAGTGACGATGAAGCTTCGGAAACTATAGTGTATTCAAGCAAGCTTTCGACATCATGTTCCGGCCGCCGGCCAAGAGACCGAAAGTTCCGCGTTCCGTCGACGACGTCGTTCGCCGGTATTCGGATGAAGAGGCAACGACGGCTCCTTTTCGGAGGTTCGCATTTTAACAGCCTTTACTTTTGTTGATGAAATGCAGTCCCCGACGGCCCTTCCGGCTATCTGGATGTGTTACCAGCGAACTGATCTCGGGCTTCGCTGCGTCTCCGATGTGCCCGACATAAGCCGAAAACGACGAAAATGCAAAGAACGCTGGGCGCTTTCAGAAGCGCATGTGCGCTAGCGCCTCCTAACAATTGCTATGGCGGTAGTGCCTGTGTTTCAGTCGCAGAATTCATCATCTTGTCCTCCGCCGTAGTGGAGTGCGTGGAGGAGTTCGTCGGCCAGTTTGGAAATCACTATAATCGACCCGACAGGATAGCGAATCAAAAGTACTGCCTGCTACACAAGCACCAACACTCGGAAGCGGACTCGCTGACTACAATTTATTTATTATTTATTTATTTTCAATACTGCCAGTCACATTAGGGACCATAGCAGGTGGACGTACAAAAATGAAATACATGGTAGTAAACGTGCACATACACATTGCGTGTCAGTAAGCCAAACAAGGAACGCAAAGGAGCAAGGTAATAATACATAAAATACAACTATAGGCATCACATGCCTACCAATGCAAAGAATACATCATGAAGAGGACAGCAAACGAGAAAAAAATAACAGTAACACCTTCACCATAATAAGCGCGGCTTACAAAAGTTGCAAAGCATAATATGTGAATAAGACCGCGTTACTGATTGCTTAATATGGATTCTGACCGTGATGTGAACTGAGATAATGAGTCTGTAGAAATGACTGAAGGATCGAGGCGATTCCATTCCCTTATCACGAGGGGGAAATAAGAGTACATGAATGTGTCATTATGGCATGAATATTCTGTTAAAGCGTGTACATGTTTGTCTCGATGATCGTGACTGCGAAAAACATATGTATTTTGTTAGGTTAGGTTAGGTTAGGTTATATATATATATATATATATATATATATATATATATATATATATATATATATATATATATATATATATATATATATATATATATCCAATGTTGAGTTAATTATGCCGGAATTATTTTGCATTTGTATCGCGGAATATATGTTCGCTATAGAGAATGATTCGCTATCTCCGATTTCGTTATAGCTCGGCTCCACTGCAACCCAGTCTGCCACCTAGGAAGACAACCTTGGAGACATGCGGTGAAGATTACATTTGTTGGCGGTTGATGAGGTCTTCTTTACACTTCAAGAAAGGCTTCCTTTATTATTGCTAGCAAAGTAACACCGCGCCAAAATTATTTTCCCCTCCCATATTATTGCAATTAGGTGTCAAATTTTTGGGTTATCAAATGTGTGCTTAGAGACAGTAATGGCGCCTTTGTCGTGACGTCTCCGTTTAGAGACATCTGAAACACTTGAACATCATTGCTCGCAATATAGACTACACTGTATCATTACTTACGAAAGCTGACACTTGGGGAAATTGGCGTAGCGCCACTGTGTGTCTATTGATTCTTCGTTCTTGATAAAGTTGCGCTGCTTTTCTGTCATGCATTTTTTCAGTGTCTGATTTGTGACGCCAGAGCCTACCAAGGGAGGGGAGTTCGGGATGGATGTTCACTAAAAGAGCGTTACTTGCCCATATATTGGTCAGTCTTTATAGAGCGCGCTGTTGAACTGAGGTCATCGTTCAGTGAATCTAGCTGCTGTTCACAGAGGGTGGAAAACTGGGCAAGTTGGTATAGGTGCACGGCTGTAATACTGGGACTAAAAACAAAGAACAAAAAAGCAGAGCATACCACAGGACGCTCACTATCATGTGAAATCGATTGCAGGAAAATGAACGTATAAAAAGACTAAGTATCATGCGTTCTCAACTCCTTCCACATATACATAAAATCGCTATCAAAACATACGCCTCAATTTAAAACCGTACAACGGTGAAAACACGTGACACTCATTTGCTGTGATTTCTCTAATTTGGGGGATCCTTTTTATAGTTCAGGGGCTTCAGACCGCGTGGCATTCGCGTTTTATCGTAGTATTATTTTTCGTGAAGCTTGTGCGGGCCGCATGAACGTTTATTTAAATAAAATCGCTGAGGCCCTTCGCGTACACAAATTGCAGTAGTAGCTTATCGAACTTATCGTCAATGAGCCAACGGCATTATCTGTCTGCTGTATTTGTACCTTGGAATTTCTGAGAACCTGTTTCAAGTAGCCCTTGTTCCTAGCCAGATCCGCAGCAGGTTGTGAATGCCCGCTGCTGGAGCAGAATACTTTTGGTAGTTCACTGGGCCCTTATGTGTTGAGCGTCCGGTCCATGTGAAGGAAGGTGTAAGGGCCTCCCCAGCCTGTTTCTTTATTAAGATATTTTTTTTCACCCGAGAAAAATAACGAAAAAGAGAGCAGACACACGGAGGGATTAAGGCACGTGTGTCCCGATAGATAAGTGAATTCTGGCTCTAAATTGTATTGATGGGTTTTGAAGGGAGGGTGTCAGATGTAACTTGTGTCGCTGTACTATTGTGCGCTTTTTTGTCCGCAGGATCATTGTAACGATGCTGACTATGCCGCTCCAAGACTGTCCATAGACGATGAATGGGAATGAACTCCCTTCGTAAATGTACGGTGTCTTACACACTTTCCTGGCGTGCTGTAAGCGCTGAGGGAATCATTGTAGATGCCAAAGAAATTAACGCTCTTCAGCTCAGTGGCCGCTTTCATTACGCTAGTGTACCTACAATGAACTTCATTAAACAGTTAACATCCTGCGGCCTAGTGCCTTCGCTTTGCTTAGTCTCCGTCTTTAGTCGCTGTGTTGCAGCCACGTACCTGCAATTCCTTAACATGCTCCCGAATCACGGTACGGAAGCCCCTACATGGCCCCTATGCGAGCGCGGGCACTTGAGCCGACAATCGAACCCACGACTTCACTACAGAACGCAATGACCACTAAGCCGCTGTGGTGAATCACTTACGAAGGTAGGCTGCACGTCGTCGTTCACGAAGCAGTCCCGGTGATTCCAGGCAGACAACCCTTCCACGAAGCATGTAGGCCGTGGAGCCGATATCGACAGCAGGATGAGGAAGTCAACAACCCTGTTGAGCATTGCGAGAGGGATGAGATAAAGTGTTTTGATCTTTATTTGTCCGTCTTTTATTCTGGCGTGGTTCAACAAGGCGAAAATACCTGTCTGTTACCATTTTCTCCTTGAAAGTACATTACTAATGGGTATTAATGGTCACTCCATTAATGATTAAGTGGAGTTTTGCCACGTGGAGCTGACGGTGATGAACCGGTCACTGTTAAAGGTATTAGTAAGAACCCGATACTTTACAAGGCGAAATGGTACCCAGAAAAAGAAGCAACAATGAAATCACAACGCTAGCAGCGAGCACAGTCATTGCTCATCGATGTGACTCACAAATCAAGTGCGCCCGCTGTTACTCATATATCGCTGTACATTTTAAGATAATCGCTGGCGCTCGTGTCTATTCCAGAATTGGCAAGCCGCTGCTCGCCGCGCGTGCAATCTGTGTAAACCTGACTTTTTATGTTCACTTTCACCACAAAGTGCTTGGCGCAAGAACAACTCTCGCAGCATAAGCTAAGTTACATTTGAGTCAGCTAAACCGATTTCATTAACGAGCTGCATTAGAGGAATTGTGGCAAGTGTTGCGCAGAGCAAAAACTGGATAATTGTGCTAATTCGGCGGAAAGCAGGTAATCAGCAAAAATCAATGTAGGCATGGGAATGTGGTGATTGGCACGAATTGAGCGCCATTTCCATGACCGAGGTAAACTGCACATTAACAAATCTGCAACATTTCCTTAGAAACTCTACGACTATGATACAAATGAGAGAAACTGAGCCAAAGCTGCGCTAAGGCGAGCAGCGGTCTACGGAAGTGGCAGCTCGAAATATGGTGCATCTACCCTTGCCATTCGTACTATATAGACGTTCGCAACTGTCGTCTTTATGGACGCACTTGTTTGCATTCTGATTCATATTCTGCAATTTCGGTCTTCTTCTTGATAAGGCCAGTATTGCTATTCCTATTCTGCAATTTCGCTCTTCTTGATAAGGCCAGTATTGCTTATTAAGCAGCCGGGCAATTCGCTCTTTATTGATACAGTCCTCGACTGACCGAGTTACCGCTTGATCTTGCGAACCTGCTCGATTATTTGGTGATCCCCGTAGCACCCCCGCCTAGAAACACGCCTTAGGGTGACGTAAATTTCGGAAGTGGTACGGTGTCTCACAGGGCATTTAAGGCATGGCCTGCGCGCCTGCTGTCGAAAAAAAAAACAGCAGTAGTGATTCAGCTAATTGCCCTTACCGTCATCATTGGTGAGGCGACTTCTGGCCCTTTTGCGTGCTTGTTTGATAAGGTGTTTTAGCGCGAATTATTTTTCACGGACACAGGAAGTGACACATACAAGCGCTTACATTCAACAGAATGGTTATTGGAAACCGGATCAATATTTAATACACGAGTATATAGCAAACAACAACTCAGACATGCGCAACAAGAGATGAACTCAAATACGATAATTCTTTGCTTCTTAGAGATAGTGAAAACGTGCTAAAAGAATCTTGGGCTAGCCACTCAATACACTTTCAATTACTACTCAGGTTATTTTTTTTTTGTATTTGCGCACAACGATAAATTCTTGGGAAAGAGCCGTGCAACCACACGTGCAGCCGTGGGCTGCTAACCAGCCGTCACCACCTTTCTTTACATGGTTTCAGTGCTCTGTGAGCCTATCATTTAGACATCGCCAGGTTTGATCGACGTAGTATTTACCACACGATAGTGACATCTAGTATACGACGCCTTCTTTGCAGCATACGAACTGTGTTCCGTGCTTCTTATCACAGCCTGCCCTTTTGTCGGCAAGTGTGTTGCTGCTTTTGCACAGTTTATTCAGCTTGTTCGGGGCCGTGAGAAAACACGCTCGAGCACCCGCCTTCTTTATGTTGTGGGATATTTTGTGCAAGTATGGTACAGTGGCAAACTTCATCGGCCATCTAAGAGAGCTGTTTTGTAGGCCTGAAAGCTGGAAGTTCGTTTCCTGAGAAGTGCTTCCGCAACCCATACCAGAATGTGGTAGGAATCAACGTTACTAGACTAGCTTCAGTTTTCAAACTCGGCGCCGTTGCGCGGAACCGCCACCCGCGCGCGCCTTCGTGGCGCTGCAGTCGCGCCCAGCTTCACTTTCTCACTAGCCGGCTACGCGGGCGGGCCGGTCTAAGCACGCTGTGCAGCGTTGGTGTATTCTGTGGGTCGTTGTTGACGGCGAATTTCAGCCAGCATGTCATCCGCGAAACAGTAGCCTTCGCCGAGTTTGTTAAGAATATCAGCACACGATGCCGACGTGTGCAGCGCACCTGGCTGCATAGGCGGCTATCGGAACGATGTCGACAGTTCGGTGCACCACTTTTTCTGTGCTCCCAGCAATGCGACGCTTCGCTCGATGTGGAACAGAGCGATTCCTCGTGCCGACCAGGAACTCTCGGCGAAATCCACGGCACGCGCTCGTGCCATTGCTCCCACGTTCATCGTCGTCTTCCACAGCTGGCTGCGTTGCCGCTCATCATTCCAGCGTAGAATTTCACTTCTCTTCTGTCATCGTAATGGGGAGACCGCGCTTACGGGTGTATAAGGCATTGCTTAAGGGAGTATGAGCCACTCATTTTCGTACGTAACGGACAGATTTAATTTTGAAGAAATTTCATTGCGAAGAATCACGAGCGGCAAATGGCGGGCTAACCACGCCGCCGAGCAAACTCGAGAGATAAAACGCAAGCGACAACGGCGGACTGCGGGCAGTGATGTCGTTCTCTTCGTCGCAGCCGATTGGGTGTGTAACCTCATAATGGAGAAATATTTAATGAACCCTCGGGATTAAGCCAGTGATAAACACAGGGGCCGCACGTTTCAGCTTCGCTGGCTAGTCTCATCTTCCTTTTTGTAGCGCTTCTTTGGCGTCGTGACAAGTTTCGGTGGTGATGAAGATCATCCTACAACCACGCACTTTGGACAATGACGCACTTTGGCTGGTCTTCAGGCTCCTGATCCTAAACTGCGCGAAACGTTAAGACGACAGGAAGAAACACACGACATTTAGAAACGCAGCTTCTGCGCTTCGCTGTATGCGTTTCTTCCTTTCGTGCAGTTTACCCTTATTTCAGTATGAACAAACTGGCCAGATAAATCTTATTGCTGTAGGTGGATATCGCCTTGTTATGGTATCACTAATTCGGACAAGGGAGAACGCCAGCGAGCGTCATACGTGGGCAAACTGCCCGTCCGCCCGAGCTCAACGATGCGACGAGGCGCCTGCAGTGGAGCTCGATGGAACGGCGCTGCCATCTGGCGGCTGTCCCAGAAGTGGCGACAGCGGCTGTAAGCGCTCGGGCGGAGAATTTTACAACTGAAGCCAGTCTTTTAACGTTGGTAGGAATAACCTGCTTGCGTGAGGGGAGCCTTTGGCTATCAATGCTGGTCCATACTAGATGGGAACAGGACTTTTTGAGAGCTTTATCACGGCAGTGTCCGACATTTCTCCTCTTCAGCAATCTCGTGTGGGAGGATCTGAGCGGCAACAATGGTTTTTTATTCAACTAGTTTCATAAGAATAGTACGTGCGGTTGCGTGAAAATGAAAACGTGCATCTAGGAACCACACAGAACCGTGGTCGTCCGGAATTTCATGCGTGATTTTCAAGGACAGCAAAAATTCTCCAACCAATGTTAGTATGTTAGAGGCTTCAGATTCGAAGGCACCTTTGTCACGCTGAAAACAGGCAGTGATCCACGTATACAAATCATTTTAAAACATTTGTGTCTGTAAGACGCGCCAAGAGGACTTTGTCAAGACTGGAGAAAAACAAATCGCTAAGGATAGGCGCGATATAAGATCCAGTGCAAACGCCTTGCTTTTCAGTAAAAGGTTTCCCATTCTATTGGATGTACGTCGAGCCGACGCACACGATTAAACGTCCCAAAAAATGCCCGGACGAAATATGCGATGCTTCTTTAAAATTTATCCACCAAACTGTCCTAAGGCGTTCGTTAAACATACAAGCAATGCGTCGCGGCGCAAAGGGTAGCACTGGTCATTTATGACTAAAAAGAGGACGCAAACACCTTCGTCGGACTGGGAGGACACGACGTTCAAGACTTCTTCAGACTTTTTTACTGGTAAAGGGTCATCAACCTCAAAGATATTTAGCTTGTCTTGCAAAAATAAGGCAAGGGGTTTTTTGCCACGAATCTCTTTCAGACACCATGACCCTTAGAGAATTTTGCGCCTTATGCGTCCACGCACAAAAGATGATGATGATGTGTTGTGTTTTGTGGCGCAAGGGCCAGGTTTCGCCAAAGAGCGCCATGACACGTGGTAATGTTGACGATGTACTATGGAAGATGTGACTTGGCTGTAAAGTGGCCTAAAAATATTCGCTGTAAAGTGCGTAAAATCTATGGGCTATAAAATTATGGCGATGATTAATGACGAGTACTATGAACATTAAAATCTATCGTAGAAGGATGATGCAAAATATAAAATATATAAGATGGTAAAATTACTTGGAGCACTGCTGCCTCGCCAGAGCCCTTGAACCACAAGGGCATAGAGGCATGTGCTACTCAAAATAATTATCACAACGCCATCCTCTGAAGAGAGGAGACGCTATGAACGTATGGAGCTAACAATATGCAACACAACATCTTTCAGATAACTTAGGACTGCGTTGGTGTCACATAGCGGTTCTGGGCCGAGTAACATTACTGGATGAAGGGGGATCTGCTGCCGGTATGCAATGGGAAAATGTTTCTTTCCTTCAGATTCGGCTTTCCGACACTCCAGAAGGACGTGGAGGACGGTGAGCCTCTCCCCGCATCTACCACAGGTTGGAGGCTCATTTCCGATGAGTAAAAAGTTATGTGTGCCAAATGTGTGTCCTATTCTTAGACTACAGAATAGGACCTCTGTCCGGCGTGATTTTGTTACGGAAGGCCAGAATCCTAACTGTGGCTTTATCACGTGGAGCTTATTATTTGTTTCCGCGTCCCATAAGCGTTGCCACTGGTTCCGTAGTTTCCTCCGTAAGAAGGGCTTCAGGTCTGTGACAGGAACTGCAGCGGTGGGATTAGCAGAATGTGATGCAACTGACGTGGCCATCTGGTCCGCCACAACGTCACCTTCAATGCCCCTATGACCTGGCACCCAGCATATGATGACATGTTGATTACCTATATACGCTTTACACAGAGCAGAATAGAGTTCGTTAATTACCGGATTTTTGTGGTTAGAGAATGCCATCAAGGCCTTCACAACACTAAGGGAATCCGTATATATGACTGCTTTCTGGAGTTTTGATTTCCTGATATGCTTCACAGCCGACAATAGTGCATAGGCCTCGGCCGTAAAGATACTAGTTTCCGCATGCAGTACATCGGTTTCCGAGAAGGATGGCCCGACGGCTGCGTAGGACACCCCGTCGTGTGACTTCGATGCGTCTGTGTAAACACTCCGTGCAGGAGTGTTTGTGGTGGAGTTCCCGGAAATGCATTTGGATTTCAATCTCTGGAGCGTTTTTTGTAGCTTCCATGAAAGATGTATCGCATTGTATCAACTGCCACTCCCAAGGAGGTAGCAGCTTAGCTGGATGCATTAGGCGAAGTTCGAGGAGTGGAACATGCATTTCATGACTAAGCTCCCTCACACGCAGCGAGAAAGGCTGTCTTACGGAAGGACGATTACGAAACAGTGTAGCATATGTCATATCATTATTGGTGTTGAAACAGGGATGTTCAGGATTAGAGTGGACTTTCAAAAAATATGTTTCGCTGATGTATGTTCTCTGGATATGAAGTGACCACTCATTCGATTCTGCATATAAACTTTGTACGGGACTCGTTCTGAAAGCTCCTGTGGCTAAACGGATACCCAGATGGTGAACAGGGTCTAGCATCTTTAGCGCGCTCGGGGCGGCAGAGTTATATACCACGGCACCATTATCTAATCGTGACCGGATGAGGCTCTTATAGAGATTCATTAGGCACTTCCTGTCACTACCCCACGTAGTCTGGGATATGATGATGATTTGTGGTGTTTAATGGCGCAAGGGCCAGGTGTGGCCAAAGAGCGCCATGACAAGTGGTGATGTTGACGATGTATTATGGAGATGTGGCTTGGCTGTAAAGTGGCCTAAAAATAGTCGCTGTAAAGTGCGTAAAATCTATGTGCTATAAAATTATGGCGATGATTAATGACGAGTACTATGAACATTAAAATCGATCGTAGAAGGATGATGCAAATTATAAAATATATAAGATGGTAAAATTACTTGGAGCACTGCTGCCTCGCCAGAGCCCTTGAACCACAAGGGCCTAGAGGCATGTGCTATTCAAAAATAATTATCATAGCGCCATCCTCTGAAGAGAGCAGACGCTACGAACATGTGGGGCTAAAAACATGAAACACAACATCTTTCAGATAACTTAGAACTGCGACGGTGTCAAATAGCGGTTCTGGGCCGAGTAACATTACTGGATGAAGGGGGATCTGCTGCTGGTATGCTATGGGAAAATGTTTCTTTCTTTCATATTCGGCTTTCCGACACTCCAGAAGGACGTGGAGGACGGTGAGCCTCTCCCCGCATCTACCGCAGGTTGGAGGCTCGTTTCCGGTGAGTAAATAGTTATGTGTTCCGAATGTGTGTCCTATTCTTATACGACAGAATAGGACATCTGTCCGGCGTGATTTTGTTACGGAAGGCCAGAATCCTAACTGTGGCTTTATCACGTGGAGCTTATTATTTATTTCTTCGTCCCACGTGCGTTGCCAGTGGTTTCGTAGTTTCCTTCTTAAGAAAGGCTTCAGGTCTTTGACAGGGACCGAAGCAGTAGGACTAACTGCATGTAATGAAATTGATGTGGCCATCTGGTCCACTAGAACGTTACCCTGGATGCCCCTATGGCCAGGCACCCAGCATATAATCACATGCTGGTTAGATACATATGCTTTACATAACACGGAATAGAGTTCAATTAAAACAGGATTTTTGCGCTTACAGAACGATATCAAAGCCTTCACAACACTTAGGGAGTCCGTAAAAATAACTGATTTTCTGAGTTTTGTTTTCCTTATATGCTTCACGGTCGACAATATTGCGTAGGCCTCAGCCGTAAAGATACTAGTTTTCGGATGCAGTACGTCGGATTCCGAGAAGGATGAACCGACGGCTGCATAGGACACCCCGTCGTGTGACTTCGATGCGTCTGTGTAGAACTCCGTACATGAGTATTTGTGCTGGAGTTCCCGGAAATGCATTTGGATTGCAATCTCTGGGGCGTTTTTTGTAACTTCCATGAAAGATGTATCGCATTGTATCAACTGCCACTCCCAAGGAGGTAGCAGCTTGGCTGGATGCATTAGGCGAAGTTCGAGAAGTGGAACATGCATTTCATGACTAAGCTCCCTCACACGCAGCGAGAAAGGCTGTCTTACGGAAGGACGATTACGAAACAGTGTAGCATATGTCATGTCGTTAATGGTGTTAAAACAGGGATGTTCAGGATTAGAGTGGACTTTCAAAAAATATGTTTGGCTGATGTATGTTCTCTGGATATGAAGTGACCACTCATTCGATTCTGCATATAAGCTTTGTACGGGACTCGTTCTGAAAGCTCCTGTGGCTCAACGGATACCCAGATGGTGAACAGGGTCTAGCATCTTTAGCGCGCTCGGGGCGGCAGAGTGATAAATCACGGCACCATAGTCTAGGCGTGAACGAATGAGGCTTTTATAGAGTTTCAATAAAGACATCCTGTCACTACCCCATGTACTCTGGGATAGGAGTTTCATTATGTTCATCGTTTTTAGACATTTTTCTTTAATATGTTTAATGTGGGGGACGAAAGTGAGTCTGTAGTCAAGTATGACACCTAGAAATTTGTGTTCTTTGTTTACAGGTATTTGTTGTCCACCCAGTTCTAAGCAAGGGTCTGGGATCATTCCTCTCTTTCTTGTAAAAAGAACGCAAGTGCTTTTGTTAGGATTGATCTTAAAGCCATTCCTGTCTGCCCACATTGAGACTTTGTTCAGGCCATGCTGTACCTGTCTCTCGCACACTGCGAGGTTACAGGATTTGAAAGCTATCTGAATGTCGTCCACGTAGACAGAGTAAAAGATGGCCTGAGGTAATGAAGCGCGAAGCGTGTTCATCTTCACGATGAAGAGCGTGCAGCTGAGCACGCCTCCTTGGGGTACACCCGTTTCTTGCGTAAAAGGACGTGAGAGTGCATTGCCTACTTTTACCCGGAACGTACGATTTGACAGATAGCTTTCCATTATGTTAAGCATATTACCGTGGATGCCCATTTCTGACAGGTCTCTTAAGATTCCGTAACGCCACGTTGTGTCATAGGCCTTTTCCATATCGAGAAATATCGATAGGAAGAACTGTTTATGTATGAATGCCTCCCGAATATTTGCTTCAACACGTACGAGATGATCGGTTGTGGACCGCCCTTCTCGAAAGCCGCATTGATAAGGATCAAGCATTTTGCTCATTTCAAGGAAATGGATCAGTCGCCGATTAATCATTTTTTCAAATACCTTACAAAGGCAACTTGTGAGGGCTATCGGGCGGTAACTTGCCACTGAGGAAGGGTCTTTACCTTGTTTCAAAACAGGGACCACAATAGCTTCCTTCCATGCGGTTGGAACGTACCCTGCATCCCAGATGGTGTTGAAAAGTGTGAGTAGTGTAACTTGCGTGTCATCGTGTAAGTTTTTGAGCATTTCATACATGATTCTGTCAGATCCGGGTGCGGAGCTCTTGCATGAGCTCAAGGCAGCTTTCAACTCAGCAATACTGAATGGGCAGTTGTAGGATTCACTCTGTGGACATTTTCTTTTGAGTGGCTTACATTCTTCTATTTGCTTATATTTCAGGAAGGATTTCGAATAATGTTTTGAACTTGACACACTCTCAAAGTGCCCCCCAAGTGAGTCTGCCTGATGTTGCAGCGTATCACCCTGTGTGTTTACCAGAGGGAGTGAATATGTTTGTCTCCCTCTAATTCTATTTACGCGGTTCCAGACTTTCGCCTCATCTGTAAACGAGTTGATGTTCGATAAAAACTTTTGCCAGCTCTCTCTTCTGGCCTGTCGGCGGGTTCTCCTGCCTTGAGACTTAACTTTCTTAAAGTTAACGAGATTCTCTGCAGTGGGCGAAGCGCGTAGCAACCCCCACGCTTTGTTTTGATTCCTACGTGCGACTCTACATTCATCGTTCCACCACGGGACATGCCGTTTGCATGCCGAGCCACTTACTTCACGTATGCATTTAGATGCGGCATCTATAATAAAAGCTGTAAGGTAATCCACAGCAGCATCAATTTGTAACGAGACATGTCATCCCATGATATGCTAGTTATGGTTCGGAATTTCTCCCAGTCGGCTGTGTCGACCTGCCACCTAGGAGCCTGTGGTAGATATTCGTTTTCTTTAAGTGTTCTTAATAGTATGGGGAAGTGGTCGCTTCCGTAAGGATTGTTCGCAACTTCCCACTCCAGTTCAGGCAGTATAGACGGGGAAACTATGCTGAGATCAATTGAAGAAAAGGTATTATTTGCAAGACAGTAATAAGTGGGTTTCTTCTTATTCAAAAGGCACGCACCAGAAGAAAAAAGGAACTGTTCAACAAGACGACCTCGCGCATCTATACGACAGTCACCCCACAGGGAGCTGTGCGCATTGAGATCGCCAAGAACAACATAAGGTTCTGGCAATTCGTCTATAAATGACTGGAATTCATGTTTGTTTAATTTGTAGTGTGGGGGTACGTAAAGCGAGCTAATGGTGATGAGTTTGTTTAGGAGGACAGCTCGAACTGCCACTGCTTCAAGAGGCGTTTGGAGCTGTAAATGTTGACACGCAATGCTTTTGTGGATAACTATAGCTACACCTCCCGATGATGCGATAGCATCATCGCGATCTTTGCGAAAAGTTATATACTGTCGGAGAAAGTTTGTGTGTTTTGATTTTAGGTGTGTTTCCTGTAAACACAGCACTTTTGGATTGTGTTTGTGTATGAGTTCTTGTACGTCATCCAGGTTTCTAAGAAGACCTCTGACGTTCCATTGGATAATTTGTGTATCCATATTTATTTTAAATAAGTACTGTGTCTACGGAAAGGGAGGTGATGCCTTAGGTTACAGAGCTCTTTCGAAGCCCTGTAACCGGGGTTTTGTTTTTTCTGGACCGCTCGAGGGAACCTCGCCGCTCCTTAGGCGCTTGCTGCGCCGTAGGTATAGGTGTTGTGTCCATTGCCTCTTGTGAGGCGCCGGACACGCGCTCTTGCGAGCGAGAAGTTTTCCGTGAGAGTCTCACCTCGGAAGGCAAGACACCTGCGCCCACCAGCCCTGAGGTCGATGGGGCTCCCTGTGGGATTTGGCTGCGCCGGTTCTTGCCAGCGCTGGGAGGGGCCGGGGAGGTCGAGGCAGCCTCAGCTGCGCCTACCTTCGTGGCCGCTATCGGTCCTGCGGGATCGCTGCGTGCAGCGCAGGTTTCCGCTGATAACTCTTGTGGGACCGGCAACCCAAGGGTAGCCGGGCCTGGTTGCTGGTTGGATGGAGTAGGCTTACCTACTTCCACCCTGGGGGCAGGAGCCAAAGGTGCCTGCTCGCTGCACGCGGGCATGGCACTTTGGATTGGCCGCTGCGACGCCGCCCCCCGACGCGCCGCATCAGCATAAGGTGTGTTGTGGAAAGGAGAGCACCTTTTACGGGCTTCCTTAAACGAAATATTTTCCTTGACTTTAAGGGTGATTAGATCTTTTTCTTTCTTCCAGTTTGGACAGGAGCGTGAGTAAGCGGGATGGTCACCAGTGCAGTTCACACAGTGAGGTGTGCCACTGCAGTTGTCGGAGGGGTGGCCCTGAACTCCACACTTTGCACAAGTTATTTGACCACGGCAGCTCTGCGAGCCATGGCCGAACCTCTGACATTGGAAACACCGTCTAGGGTTGGGGATGAATGGTCGAACATTTAACCTGATGTATCCTGTTTCGATTGTTTCTGGCAGTACGCTGGATGAAAATGTTAGGATAAGATGTTTAGTGGGGATTTCCTTGTTCTCTCGTCTAATTTTAATGCGTTTTACGTCAGTAACATTTTGTTCTTTCCACCCTTCCAGGAGTTCAGTTTCTGTCAAGTCTAGGAGGTCTGCCTCTGACACGACTCCCCGTGAGCTGTTCATTGTACGATGTTGTGAAATAGAGATTGGTATGTTACCAAATGTCACTAGAGTGCCAAGCTTCTCGTACTGATGTTTCTGAGGGATCTCAAGAAGAAGGTCTCCGCTAGCCATTTTCGTTACCTTATAACCTGACCCTAAGGCTTCGGTCAAAGATTTTGCTACTGTGAATGGAGAAATAAATCTAGCTTGTTTTTCAGGATTCTCACTGTGTACTACGTGGTATCTTGGGTAGGTCTCTTTCGTGCGGTTGAAACAAGTGCTTAAGTCTTCGGTGCGTCCCCTCTTCTGAGGGTGACGATCAAGTAGGCGGGGAAATGCGGGTGTTCCCATAGTAGTTTTGTATGTTTTCAGCAGCAATGGCGGCCACCCACCATGGAGCCCAACTTGGGGACGCTGCAGGACTTAAACGGGTAAGGCTGCAGGCGCCAACCGTACACTGCCACTATAACCTAATATATTATACCCAAGGGAGGGCACATACACAAGGTTAACCCTTGCCGCCGTGGAGAAAGGAAGTAAATGGAAGAGAGAAGAAGACAGGAAAGATCAAAAAGGGAGAGATAAAGACGAAGGTTTGAGGAGAGAGAGACAGGAAAAGGCGACTACCGATTTCCCCCGGGTGGGTCAGCCCGAGAGTGCCGTCTATGTGAAGCCGAGGCCAAAGAGGTGTGCTGCCTCCGCCGGGGGGCCTTAAAGGTCCAAACACCCGGCATCAGCTCAACCCCCAGGATCCCCTTTTCCCCAGACACGGCTAAGCCGCGCACGGCTACACGCGGGAGGGTCCAACCCTCGTGTGCTCGGGTACGTGGTGTCGCAACAGTAGTCTGGGATAGAAGTTTCATTATGTTCATTGCTATTAGACACTTTTCTTTAAGATGTTTAATGTGTGGGACGAAAGTGAGTCTATTGTCAAGTATAACACCTAGAAATTTGTGCTCTTTGTTTATAGGTATCTGTTGTCCACACATTTCCAAGCAAGGATCCGGAACCAGGCCTCTCTTCCTTGTAAACAGCACGCAAGAACTCTTCCGAGGATTGATTTTGAATCCATTTTTCTCTGCCCACCCTGACACCTTGTTCAAACCATGCTGTACCAGTCTCTCGCACACTGCGAGGTTACAGGATTTGAAACCTATTTGAATGTCGTCCACATAGACGGAATATAAAATGGCCGGTGGTAAGGAAGCACGAAGTGTTGTCATCTTAACAATAAAGAGTGTGCAACTCAGCACGCCACCCTGGAGTACACCGGTTTCTTGTATAAAAGGACGTGACAGCACATTGCCTACTTTTACCCGGAAGGTGCGATTGGACAAGTAGCTTTTTATTACGTTTAGCATATTACCATGAATGCCTATTTCTGACAAATCTCTCAAGATTCCGTAGCGCCAGCTCTTACCGTACGCCTTCTCCATATCGAGGAATATCGATAAGAAAAACTGTTTGTGTACAAACGCGTCACGAATATGTCCTTCAATACGTACAAGATGGTCGGTTGTGCAGCGCCCTTCTCGGAAGCCACACTGATAGGGATCAAGCATTTTGTTTTGTTCAAGGAAATGAATGAGTCGCCAATTTATCATTCTTTCAAAAACCTTACACAGGCAGCTTGTAAGAGCTATCGGACGATAGCTTGCCGCCATTGATGGGTCTTTCCCCTGCTTCAAAACAGGGACCACAATTGCTTCTTTCCATGCAGTTGGAAAGTATCCTGCAGCCCAAATAGTGTTAAAAATTGTGAGTAGTGTAACTTGGGTGTCATTGTGTAGGTTTTTGATCATTTCATACATGATTTTGTTAGAACCCGGTGCGGAGCTCTTGCATGATCTCAAGGCAGCTCTGAACTCGGCAATACTAAATGGACAGTCGTATGGTTCATTCTTTCGACATTTTCCTATTAGTGGCTTACATTCTTCTATTTGTTTGTATTTGAGGAAGGATTCTGAATAATTTGTTGAACTTGACACGCTCTGAAAGTGCTCCCCAAGTGAGTCTGCCTGGTCTTGCAGCATATCACCCTGTGTGTTTACCAGAAGGAGTGAATATGTTTGTCGCCCTCTAATTCTATTTACGCGGTTCCAGACTTTCGCCTCATCTTAAACGAGTTAATACTTGATAAAAAGTTCTGCCAACTTTCTCTTTTCTGGCCTGCCTGCAGGTTCTCCTGCCTTGAGATTTTACTTTCTTAAAGTTGATAAGATTCTCTGCAGTGGGGGAAGCGCGTAGCAACCCCCACGCTTTGTTCTGTTTCTTACGAGCAATCCTACATTCGTTGTTCCACCACGGGACACGCCGTCTGCATGCCAAACCGCTTCCTTCAGATATGCATTTAGATGCGGCATCTATTATGGACGCTGTAACATACTCCACAGCGGCATCAATTTCTAGAGAAGACATATCAGCCCATGAGATGCTAGATAGATTTCGAAATTTCTCCCTGTCGGCTGTATCTATCTTCCACCTAGGAGCTTGTGGGGGAAATTCATTTTCTTTAGATGTTCTTAGCAGTACGGGGAAGTGATCGCTCCCGTAAGGATTGCTCGTAACTTCCCATTTGAGTTCGGGCAGTATAGACGCGGAAACTATACTAAGAGCTATTGGCGAAAAGGATCTGTTTGCAAGAGAGTAATATGTCGGTTCTTTCTTATTTACAAGGCACGCTCCAGAAGAAAAAAGGAACTGTTCAACGAGACGACCTCGAGCATCTATACGAGAGTCGCCCCACAGGGAGCTGCGCGCATTGAAATCGCCAAGAACAACGTAAGGTTCTGGCAATTGATCAATAAAGGATTGGAATTCATGCTTCGTTAATTTGTAATGTGGGGGTACGTAAAGCGAGCAAATGGTGACGAGTTTATTTAGAAGAACAGCTCGAACCGCCACTGCTTCAAGGGGCATTTGTAGCTGTAAATGCTGACAGGAAATACTTTTATGAGTAAAAATGGCAACACCGCCGGATGATACGACAGCATCATCGCGATCTTTGCGGAACTTAACATAAGGTCGGAGAAAGTTTGTGTGTTGTGGTTTTAAGTGTGTTTCCTGTAGACACAGCACTTTTGGATTGTGTTTTTGGATAAGCTCTTGCACGTCATCAAGGTTCCTAAGAAGGCCTCTAAGGTTCCATTGAATTATTTGTGTATCCATATTGAAAGTTCATAAGCGCTGTGTGTATGGAAACGGAGGTGATGGCTTAGGTTACGGAGCTCTTTCGAGGCCCTGTAACAGGGGTTCTGCCTTTTCTGGAGCGCCGCTCCTTAGGTGCTTGGTGCGCCTTGGGGATAGGTGTAGTGTCCATTGCCTCTTGTGAGGCGCCGGACACGTGCTCTTGCGAGCGGGAAGTTACCAGCGAGGGTCCCGCCTTGGAGGGCAAGACCGCTGCGCCCACCAGTCCGGAGGTCGATGGGGCTCCCTGAGGTATTTGGCTGCGCCGGCTGTTGCCAGCGCTGGAAGAGGCCGGGGAGGTTGGGGCAGCCTCAGCTGCGCCCACCTTCGGGGTCGATGGGCCCGTCTGCTGGGTTGACGGAGCAGCACTAGCTGCAACTGCCGCGGGGGCAGATGGCGTAACTGCCGACTCGCTGGATGTGGGTCGGACAGCCGCCCGTGGCCGTTGTGTCGCTGCCCCCTGACGCGTCACATCGGCAAAACTTTTCTTGGGCAGGTATGAAACCCGCCTGCGTGCCTCTTTGAACGATATGTTCTCTTTTACTTTGATCGTTGCTATTTCTTTTTCCTTCTTCAAGGAGGGGCACGACCGCGAGTACGCGGCGTGCTCCCCATCACAGTTTACACAGTGGAGAGCCTTCTCACAAGTTTCAGTGGTGTGTTCTTGGGCACTGCATTTAGCGCAAGTTTGGCGACCTCGGCAGCTCTGCGAGCTGTGGCCGAAGCGCTGGCATTTGAAACAATGTCGCACTAAGGAAGACCCAAAGAAATCATTCTGACACTTCCAAATTCTGCTGTCTGCCTCAAGAGACCCTTAAAATTTCTGTAACACTTAAATGTGATCACCCAGTATGTACTACAGACACATAAGAATCGTTGATGACAAGTGAAGCTTTCTTTTTTGGGGATATTTTTGTAAACGTGACACGAACACCACATGAAACCGTAAACGGATGACATAAAATCTGATGATGTACACTTTCATAGCTACTACATCCAAACGCTGGCGATAGCTATTTGGTCGCGCACAAGATGGTTAGATTTAGTATACAGTTTCAAACTATGGATTCACTCATCGCAGTTGTAGTTCGAGCTCACTGGCGTGTGCAGTAAAAATACTTAAAAAAAAATATATCGTTAAACGGCCCCTGAAACAGTTCGGACGAATTCTGTAGACGTGTAGGGTACAGCTAAAGTAACATTTTCGCGTAACAGTTTAAGTGAAGCGCCTCATATTAAGATTTCCGCGGATGATTACAAGTTAACCTCCTACCTAGCCATGCTTTTTCCTCCACAACTCGGTCGCCGAGTGATTGGGGCTAGGCTTTACGTCATGATGTGACGTTGTGTCGTCTACTTTCGGTTGTCTTGGAGTCAGTGTGCCAAGCCTCTCCAACCTCTCCGCTAGCCGCCTGGCCGTCGATCTGCAGCGAGGGCTATTCAAGCTGCATGTGTTTCGAGCGTTCTGTTACAGCGCCGAGCGTGTCCGGCACTCCGGTAACCACAGGCGATCTATGCATCTTCACGGATGGGCGGAGGCGTAAACTAAAACCCTTTCATACTACTACCGCTGTGGTGAAAGAGCTTTAGCGTAGACGTACGTGAGTGGCCTGATCGGCCTGCACGATCCAGCCACCTGGTAGCGCAGACCTTAACCAGCCAGAGCTAATACATAACTACACTCTAGCTGTAGCCAAGCTGAAAACATCCGAAACATATAAACTTTACCGTGAAACGCTGACAGCGAACTCTATGCACGAATGCAACCTTTCTGGTAGAACCGCGGCCTCTTGAGTGGGTCGCGCTCCTGTTAGTGTTTCGAACTGTTATTATTTCAGTCTAAGAAGAGCTAACAAAAGGATGCGCGCTATTGGTGTTTTTCTTCTCATTACATTTGTTTTCGGACTGCCATTCTCAAAATTCCGAGGAATAACTTTGTAAAGAATGAAAGACGAGGTATGAGCAGCTTTGGTGGTAAAAGAGTGGTTGGATACGCGTGGTTCGGAATTTGGTTCGGAATAATTGTCGGCGGAGCGACATCCGACGCAGGACGCGGGACGCCAGCGCCGGTATTTCTGCGACGCGGGGCTCTTAACGCTTTCGCGTTAAAAAGACAACGTGTTCAAGATTACGCTCCTGCCGAAAATTTACACCGGCAGCAAAGTAAAATACACTTGGTTTCTGCTGCATTAGCTCTGTGTTTGGTTGAGCTTTGTGCCACCAGGTGACTGCACCGTGCAGGCAGTTCACGCTTGCGCCTCCGCTCATCCCGTGAAACGCCCAGTCCACTGCGCTTATTCGAATGCCGTACGCGCTAAACTCTATTGTGGCAGTAATCCTCCGCTGTGAAGTGATGGCTGCAAATGCGTAGATTCTAGCGCCGATCGGATACCCACAGTCCGAGGCGCAGCAGCTTCTCCGCCCGTCTGCTGCCTTGCAGAGGTACACGATTTCGCACCTTGACATATCGCCACTTGCTACGTTTGCAGTACACAACGCAACAAGAGCGAACCATGGTGCTTGCTAAAAGAAATATCGAGACTAACACTCACCGCGCTGCTCTTGTCGACGCGGAGCCCGTTGCAGCACAAGCAGACGACACTCGCTGTGTGCCGGAAGTGCTTCAGTGCAGTGATAAATTGTCTCTGTGCATTCTATTTCTGTTGCTTTCTTTTTAGAGAAACAAATTAACTAACAATCCAGCCATTACGAACATTTCTGCACCATAAAGTTGGAAAGATTATCGATGAAGCGCCCTGGGCAGCCAATGGGACAGCTCGCCCTACCGTCTACCTCGCATTACTTCGTCAGGGGCGGCTGAAAACTCAAGGGAGTGGCGTGCTGCGGTCGGTAGCGTTGTTCATTTTTTAAACCTTATAATAAATATGACGGTTTACGCGGAACCCTTATAACACATCAGTTAATAGAACACGTCAATTATTAATGAGAAGGTCCTATCCTAACGACTCAGTACGTTTGTACAATATCGTTAAAGGGACTCCTCAAAGATAAGGGTGTTAGCCATGTGGTACACCCCAGCACACTGAACGGAGCAAATATTGTAATGTGTAAATATCACCTACAAGACACTGTTGGTCATTCCCACGACTGTTTTCACTATACGAGCCTCTCACCCATCAAGTGCCGCTAGGAGACTGCTGAAGCTCTTGAGGTGGCCGCGCAAGCCGACAGGCCGCAGGCCCAGGAAATTGCTGATCACGGACTTTTTGTATCCGGCAGCGACGAGGCCTCGGGTGAGTTGCTGGTAAATGTAACAAGGAGAAGCACAATTGAGAAAAAAAGTCAAGAGCCAGTTGCCGGAAATCATATTGTAGGAGTTGTTGTGTACATATCCCCCCCCCACCCCTTTATTTCTGAAAGCACAATTTCTTGAATCATTTGAGCTGCCTTTCAGAAATGGCATGGTGACGAAAAAAAATTTATCTTTATCTTTCAATTTGTTTCCTTCTGCACTCATCTGGTGCAATGCAATAACTTCGGCACAACGCGTAATAAAGGTAATAAATCTGCACATTCACTTTATTTCTTTGTTGTAGTAGGGGTGTCCGAGTAGTGATAATTTTGATAACGAATCCTCTTCCTCTCCGATTTCTTTCCTATCCGATTGATTGGTGGATTCAAGAATCGAAGTTGTCGATCGATCGCTTCTGATATTGTTGCAGTCTACAGGGAACAGCACCGATGCAAGGAGAGTTCCTTGCGGACGATTTTGCAGCGGGAGAACTGTAGTAGCCGCGCACACAAGCCAGTTTCTGAGTGAACGAATGGAGTAGATGACTTCTGCAGAATAGCCGGCAGTCGAGCCTATACAGGGTTATGATATTTAAGTTTTATGGTATTATTAAAAGTAGTCCGTGGTAGATAGCATAATTCTTGTACATGAGCAAGATTATTCAAAAGGCGGACTTTACAGGCACGAGAAATCGAAACCTATATTTAAATAATTAACGAAAACTATCCAAACAACTTACAGATTAATTAATTTATGGCACATATACAAATTGTAGCCGTTGAGGTTATAAGACGTATCCGCTTAATTTCCAGAATGACACAAGTTTCGAGATATTTATTTCTCAAAGTGTACAGCAATATATATGGACGTACCAGTTACGTTTGTGCTTCAATGCATAAAATAGTGTTCTGTTAAAATACCAAGTGGAACAGTGCATTTTTACGCCAAGTTTTATGGCGCACATTTCCAAACTGGTATTATTCTGGAAGTTGAATACAAGTGGATACACCTTGCAAACTGGCCGGCTACAAATCGCAAATTACGATATGCGCCCTAGAGCAATTAATTAAACATATTTAGTGGATTTTCGGTAACTCTTTCAAGATATGTTTCGATTTCTCATGCAAGTAATGTGCGCATCTCTGAATAATCCAGATCAAGAACTACAATTATGTTATTTGGAACAGGCTATCTTAAATCATTCCAGAAAACTTAAGAATGATCGCTCTGTAATACGAGCACGCCTCGTCTTACGCAGCCTACGAATGTTTTCTCGATTTGGGCAAAGCTATTTAGTATTGGTACAATCGCACTATGTTTGAGTCCTTTTAAAACAATGCGTGGTACAGCACAGTATTACACTATGAACTATCAGCAAGTAAACGACTCTTCTTGCTATTGGGAAGTTTGGTTATTCGACAATACTATAGTTTACTTATTTATTTATTTATTTATTTATTTATTTATTTATTTAATCATTTCAGGAGTAGTGCCGGCCACTCACACGAGGCCTCAGGTAGGAGTGGGTTGTAAAAAAACAAAGCAGATGTGGTGATACGACGGTAAAACTTGCACTACGCAAGTCCACAAATGCAGATGTTACGAAGAAATAATCACCGAATACAGTGCATGAAACTTAATATTTTGTATTTTTAGAAGTTCGGACCTCAGTCATTTGTTTCAACTTTATTCCAACCCCCCCTCAATAAGAACACATTCATGTACAGAAAAAGGCCGATATAAAATTGTTCCTCCCAGATTAAGAGTCGCAGGCTTATCTGTACTTCTACCACTCAACAAGGATCCAAACTTGCCGAATCGTTACACACAGGCGATTTATTTTTAGAGCGCTGCTCTTAGGCGCCCATTCCTGCGGCGAGAATTGGCGTTCCCGGCCTAACGGAGCGAACGAGCACAGCGAAAGACGAGAGCCAACGCGGGGCGCAGCGGGGGATGAAAAAAAAAATAACGCCACGAGAGGAGAGACGCGAGGAGGAAAGCGGACAGGAGGGTGAAGCGGAACCACGAGGCGGAAAGCGGAGAAGGGTATGGGGAAAGTGTGAGAAGAAAAACGTAGTACGGGTGACGCTGGCTACGCGATGGTGCCAGAGTAGCGCGCGTCGTCTGGGAGGTTTGGCGGCGGCGGCTTCTCTGAATCGCGCCCAAGCGTCACCCACGCGCTGGCCCCACGAGCTGGCTCTCGCGATCTACAGGTTAGCGAGACAAGGGCGCCACACATCGCTCCGTTCGCAACCTGCCGCACGAGGTAATTTTTGTCCACGCCAGCCAATATATCGCGACATGGAAACACTATAGAGCTGCGCTAAAATTTCACATTACGGAGTATCGTAATCGTCGGCGAAGTTTTTTTTTAGAGATGTTCATCAATTGCTGAGAACAATGCATTGCCACAATCGCTTTTCGCTCCACTTTTGCCCTCTTCCCAGACAAGTTGAAGCCGACTTTCTGCAAAGATTGTTGCCCAGACTGATACATGCTGCGCGCAAGGAAAGTAAGCAAGGATCGACAGACTTGCACTTCCTGATGCTGAAACGTTTCAGGAAATAAACTTCCAGGGGATGTCCCTGCGGCACATAATAAACAGGTGGCCATTCAGTGCTCTTTCATTCTGAACAGCATAATGTAATGAACTCGCACGCAGCAAATACACCAATTACGTACACACAAGCAAGTTACTACAAGAATTCGGTATCAACCCACGCTCAGAAAAGTTACGTATAAGCTGCTTTTACGCTGACAGCCAGCATTATTGTCTCGTGAAGCTTAGCGCAAAGTCTTAACACACGATTAGAGCTACCCGGGAAGGACACTATCAACTATTAATATTGTACGACGAATATTATCTACGTATAGCAACAAGCCTATAAGCGCAATACGCTTCATCTTCATTATTACTTTTTATAATGCAGTCAGTGTAGCCCATAATGCGTAGAGTCTCCGCAATATAATTTGGTAGTGTATATGTTTAAGTAAAATGTGTAAATCCGCTTGACTTTCTCTATGTGCCTGACCAATTTTTTTGCTGAACGAATGAAGTGCTTCATATAGGTGTTCAATTTTCGTTTTGGATACAAGTACTTTAGTACGTGTGCTTTATGCATGTTTCACTTCTGCAATGGCCCAGCAGTAGGCTTACAGTAAACTTATTTAAGTAAATGAATACTCCAGGATATCGCCTTTCAGAATCATACAAGTAAGCAGAGGTATCACTGGGGGATGATAGTCTCTCTATGTCTTTATCAAGACAATACTGAAGCACTCGTTGTGGTGCAGCCTTCTTACTCTCGTCTAAGAGCGGCAATTCCTCATTTTGTTGCTCGCATGCGGACGCAGACTGGTGCTCTTTTATACGCGCTTTAAGGTGAGGTCCTTCAAGCAGGTCTCTAGTTCTGACGTTTGCTTATACCTTTCCTCGTGTGCTAAGCGCGCTCGGCTTTTTGCGGGAAACTTCCTGCCACTAATGTCAGTGCCGTTGTTCGGCAACACATTCCTTTTAAGGGGCTTAGTTCTCGTAGCTACGCCGCGTTAGATGCACACACGAATTAGCACTTTCCGGGTGAAGGCAGCGTTCTACTGTCTTCGAGTGAAGAGTATTATACGACGACAGGCTTTCGGTAACACGACGAATATTTCCAAAACACCTGTTAGATTGAGAAAAATTTGCGGTTTAAAACTGCAAAGTCTCATTTGCCTGATAGTTTTTGAAATTTAGATGTGATTTTCCCCTCGGTTGTTTGGAAAGGGTGAGTCTGTTGTTCAATGAAAAGAGTAAAAAAAAAATCCGGTCAACTACATTACCTACACACGTTTATTGAAAAGCTTTCAGAAAACCTTGCGACCTAGCGCATCTAAAAATGTTGTTACCGTCTCTTCGTTTTAATTTCATTTGCCAGGGAGCTTTGTCTGTAATGACGAGGCATCAAATAATTTTTTACCATGTGTTGTTTAACTGTCTTGGAGCAATTTCCTCTGCCAGCTTAACCGGTCACTGTACGCAGTTTTAGGGACTGACAGCAGAGGTAGTTCGATGGTTTCTTACTACATTGACACCTGTTGATTTAAATAAATGATAACATCGGTTTTCGAAAACAACGATCAGTGAACGTTACCGGCATATCGACAATTCAGAAAGCCTGAGTATGCTTATTAGCTACCTGAGCGCTTCAACAACTCTTGCGAGAAGCAGCCCAAGACGTCTTTCTGCATATTCTTTCTCCATTTATGCTGAACGCATAGCCTATATATTTCGATATAAGCTCTCATAGTGAGCTATTTTTAAGCGACCTTATCTACACCTCTATCCAACTAGGGTTTCAAAGCAGAAGTACTTTCTCCAGAATGCTGTCATAGGACAAGCAGGCGGCAATAGCACACTAAACTTGCCAGCGTCATTGTTAATTAGGTAGATCATTTGCATTTCAACGAGACCAAGCAGCTTATGCCGTTTCCCAGCGTTACGGCGTCTCTCTCCGGAGCTTTAAACGAAGGGTTGCGGGTGCTCCGCACTTCCATTTTCGCTTGTCAACACTTCGCATCACTAGGGTCCTCCTTTCCTGCTGCTATCATCAATGGTGAGCAAGTGCAGCACGGCACACCGAATGCACGTGTAGCAATGATGCTCACCGAAAATAGTTGGACCGCGTGTCTGATGGCAGCGTCGGTCACAGCCCAGCCGTTGGTGCCGGTATCGCCGTCTAGGAGACCGAAGCCGCGTACGCCTGGAGTCTTGTAAAGCTGAGCGGCGCTCTTGCGAAAGGACGTCCTTCGAAACGCAGCCTTGGCTTCCAGGAAGGACTCCGAATCAAAAGTGAACAAGAATCTGGCAGTAGTATTATAGTTGAGCAAGAAGCTATACTCGGACTCTGTGAACAACAAGAAGAAGAAATGCATTTATGCGGTCCGCAGGCAGATTATTGCCTCGGGAGATGTCAAATCCGTGCCAATTTTTATACGCCACCGTCGCTTTTGCTAGGCCTTAGCGGGCGTTGATAGGGAGTATTGTTAAGTCAGCAGAGCGTAAATTATCTTCGGTTGAACAAGCGTTAGCCCAGTGCACAAGGATAACCTCGCTAGCGTGTTGAACACGTTAGCGGGGTTTAGACTGTTTTGAAGAGCGTTGATGCAGTAGTAGTACCTTGTGGCCTCTATCTTATGAGTGAGCCTTACTTACCCTAAATAAAATGATAGATTGGAGACATAGCTTATAGAACCGTTTCCACAAGGCGGTAACGACACCCAAGGTTTAATTTAGCTTCTGATATCGCGAACAGCTACGCGCCACGCAACGTCACTGAAACGTTTACTGCCTGCACAAATGTTAGCAATAAATCAAAATTAGGCGCTAACTTACTGTTTGAGAAAGTACGCGTTTTGCGGTAGAGAAATTGGATCTATTGAGGAAGGAATCAGGAATATATTACTCAGTGTCAATTGCGTGCCTACGCCTCGGCGCCTGCGACGTCGTCACTAACAACTTTGCTGTGTTAAGTTTTGTTCTTGCAGAATTTCCAGCAAAATAATAGTTCAGCCGAAACAAGTCGGTAGAGTACATTAAGTTGTTCATGGTTGAATGATTCATATTGTATGTAGAGCCCATCAATTTCAGTCGACATAACCGAGTCGACTATACAAGAGAATGCTTTCCGCCGGAACTCCCCGATCGCGTCATTTTCGACTGCCGCCTAGCTCGCTCGATATGGGCAGCATTCTTAATCTTGTCTCTCGTTTGTATACAATGAAACCCAAATGCGATGAACCCGGATAAAGCGAAATATTCTTTATACATGAGCATACGAAGCAATTGACTGACCGGTCTGGATGTAGAATTGAACTGATCATTGAATATATCGAAATCGCGGCATCGGCTGTCCAAACGAGTGGCTGGTACGGCAGGTAGTGTATTCAAAGCGAGATTCTATCAAGTCGTTTACACGTGTGTTAACAACTTTGAAGGAAAGGTGATTCCACTTCACAAGTCAGGCGACACCCATAACCCATACAACTACAGACCTATTTCCTTGACATCAGTACCATGTAAAATATTTGAACACATAATTTTCTCTCATCTTGTCAACTTTTTGGAATCAAACCAGTTCTTTCATAACAGTCAACATGGGTTCCGTAAGTCCTTCTCATGCGAAACGCAGTTATTAACATTTTGTAGCGATCTCCATGCTTTCCTAGACGCTGGCTTTATAGTAGACTGTATATTTTTAGATTTTGCAAAAGCCTTCGACAGAGTTAACCACCACTTACTCCTACTAAAACTCGGCCAGCTAAATATTGATCCCCTGGTCTTCAACTGGATTCGAGAGTTTCTTTCTAACCGTACACAATATGTAAGCATTAATGATAATGATTCTCCTGAAGTTCCGGTCGGTTCAGGGGTGCCTCAAGGCTCTGTTTTGGCACCCTTACTTTTCCTAATTTATATCAATGATCTTCCTAACCAAATTGCAAGTTCCATTTGTCTATTTGCTGACGACTGTGTTATATACCGCAAGATTGAAAGCACTAACGATACTTTTACACTCCAGGATGATCTCGGTAACACTGCAGCATGGTGCAAGCTTTGGCTAATGGAACTAAACATTTCTAAATGCAAAACAATGAGAATTTCCCGTAACCAGTCAGCTTGCCCCGCCTACATACTTAATGATACTCCCCTTGACCCAGTACTTTTTTACAAATATCTCGGTGTGTATATTGCTAACAATCTTTCATGGAAAAGACACATCGAATACATCACGTCGAAAGCTAACCGCATGCTAGGCTATCTCAGACGTAACTTTTCTTTAGCTCCACCGAAACTAAAACAACAACTCTACGTCACTTATGTCCGGCCTAACCTCGAATACGCATGCTCGATATGGGACCCTGGGCATGCTACTCTAATAAATATCCTTGAAAGTGTCCAAAATCGATCGGTCCGTTTCATTCTTAACAATTATCACCGTACTTCTAGCGTTACTAACATGAAACTTAGTCTTGGCATTCCCCTTCTCTCTTCCCGAAGAAAATTATCTCGTCTTTCGCTCTTTCATAAAATCTACTATCATAACCACGAGCTCAAGTCCCGGTACATTACACCAGCCTCTTATGTCTCCGCACGTATCGATCATCGCTTCAAAGTTCATGTACCTGCGCAGCGCACAGTTACCTACTCACACTCGTTCTTGCCGAGAACATGTCTTGAGTGGAACCACCTGCCTGCGTCACTAGTCGCTATCACTGATACAGACCGTTTTCGCAGAGCACTATCAAACGAATTATAAACCTACTTCAAAACTGCGTCACTATCACGTTGTCACCTATTGCTATCGTTTTCTTTCATTGCTATTATTCCATGTTTTCGTTTTTTATATTCTTCTTTCTTGATGTTTAAGTGTTTATTTTTGCCTTGTTACTTTTGTGCTTATTTACTTGTTGTTGCTGTATATTATTTGCGGTATAGCTCTTCTTCACTTCTCCTTGTATTTATTTTCTATGTACTGATATTCTAATGCCCCTCCCCTCTGTAATGCTTCTTGTAAGCCCTGAGGGTAATAATAAATAAATAAATAAATAAATAAATAAATAAATCCGGTGAAAATTGGGAGCCGCGTCCATCCAGGCAAACTCGTTTTTCAGAATGCCATTTTATTGACGCTGAGACTCAGTTCAAGGTGGAGACAAATATTACTATTTTCTACCACGTGTATTCAGCTTCAAATAATTTCTTTCATCGCAAGGAAAGACGACGACTGAGAAACGAGAAAAAGAAAGAAAACAGCGCCTACACCCAGTATGTTGAAAAAGAACCAACATCAACTCCCCACAGCGGTGTCTGTGAGCTTCTATGTTATCAATGTCTTTCGTGGGTCTTAAAAAATTATTGAAAACAAATATAACTTATAGCTGTACAAGTAATTCTCAAGTATAAGTACCTCAAGAAAAACTTTGCTATTAGCCAGGTCATCTCACGGCGATTGTCGGCCACCAACTACACATCAAGTTAGCAAGCTTAAGCCACTGTAAAAAAAATTAAAGTCACGGTTTTCATAAGCTGATCTTTAGGCTCCTGTCTCCCCTCCCCCCCCCAGAACAAAAAGTGAAATGCAAGGCATAATGTTTTGTAAATGCATTAGATTTACTGCCAGGAGATATTAACTGTGCGTTCTTTATACGATTCTTTTCTGCCTTCTACCAGCATGTAGAAGGCTATGAGCAAGCGCACCGTTGTATGACCCGTCCGGGTTGGCCTCAATGTCGAGGATGATGTAGTCGCAGATATTGGGCTCTGGCAGCTTTCTCCATGACACCCAACTCTGGTCGGTGGATCCACTGGGCAGCCGCCCTGGCGCCAGCAGGGCGCACAACAGAGCTGGTCCTACGAACGGCATGGAAATGCGCCAGGGATTTGAACAGATCCTTGTGTGGGATAATCTAATGACGTTGATCAGAAGAACGTTTCACCGTGAACGTTTATCACCTTTTTTCATGTACAAATGCATTTGTTCTTTAGGAACATGTACTTCTACTTTATTATTTATTTATTATTCCGCTCTTAATTGAAGTTCTTCCTGCCATTCCTTTCATTTCTTCCTTTCGCAGTGCTGTTACCATGGAAGAAGACAGTCAGGAGTACTAACTCGCTTGCTGGCAATGCGCCAGGGAACTCTGCATCCGCTACTCGTAGGCGCTAACTTTCTGCTTTGCTTTCATTGCCCACGCGCTTTCTTAATGATTCGTGCTTTCGTCACACGCTATAGATTCCTTTCGCCACGAAGCATTCGTTGTCTCATACCAGGCACTTTAGATAAGCTATAGATTGGTCGTTCTGGCAGCTCGTTTCCGACCTGATGAACGAAACAAACAAAAATGTGTGCGGTGGTGGGACAGAGCCAGTGCCCAGCAGCACGAAACTGGGGAGCAACGAGCTGGCACTGCCGCAGCAGCCTATCATTTACCGTGTTAGCCAAGGGTACGCGAAGCTTGCGTGAAGCGTTTCGATAAACGCTATGAAAAGAGGCGCATGGTGTGCGTCATCCTATTTTTCAAGTGCACGCAAGGAACCCTTCACGTTCTTCTTAAATGGCAGTCATGCGCCAAGTGGCTTCACCATAACGCCAGTGTAACTATTCTTTCGCGCCGCTTTATATGTAGCGAGACGATTACGTGCTTGCCCGACAAGGTGCGGAGCTCCCTCCACAGCGTGAACCATGCGACACACGCTGTGGCGGGTACGCTGTCTCCGGGATCAGCCTATTTCACTCGGCGAGTAACCGATCAAGGAGAAAGCGCCAATCCTCGGGAAGGAAGGTGGGGAAAGTTGCGCTTTACTAATGAAATTATGCGCTTGATGCCTTACATTAGCGGTAGTGAACGCTTAAGGTTTTCTACGAGTGTCGGCCAATATTAAAGGAATCCATCCTTCGGCGAGCCATTGTTTGTCTACTGTGTGACGATGTGTGGGCTGTCCTGTATGCGAATTATTTGGAAAGACGGCATTAGCACTCAGGAGTAGCCATGGTAAACAAAATACGGAAGGTTTCACAAATACAAGTAAGCCTTAAACACCGATCAATATGAGGTTTCTCCCGAGAGCATGTGCATCGGTAAAGGTTACATCAACAAAGTGATTTCATATCGGCAGCTCCTCTATTGCAGTTGCGCCTATATCTGTGAGCTATACAGATACTTCGCTAAATAACGGCCCTATAGTCACTTTTTGTTTCATATATGACACAACTCACCTGCAGATGTTGGCTTGGACACCTTAGAGACCTGTTGGACGTAACTGGGCTTCTTGCGGGGGTAGTTGGTAGCGCTTTTCTTGACCTCGATGCCGAGTACCTTTGAGGCAGGTGTCGTATCTAGAGACCTTTCTGATGCCACCAGAGCTTTCGAATAAAAAGTTGAATGTAAGAATTAGAAATCACGGTAGCAATTCGATTTCTCCCGCCAGTAATCTGGCAAAGCAGTAGTTGGGCAACTGATCACAGCACTACCGTTAAGTCCTATTGGTTTGTGCGTGAATATTATTGGAACTGCACGCAGTATTTCTGACCGGGTATAAATTCTCAGAAAATATTGTACGCCATCTCAACTCATAAAACTCTCAAACTTTAATAAACTTGCTTGTAAACGGTTCCTCACCAGGTTGGACACAGTAAACAGAAAACCGCGGCGCATACAAAACGCTACGGCGCTAATGTGGGCAACGTATTACACAGATGTGCGCTGTGAAACTAATTAAAAATTTAAAATTCGCTTCTCAATGAAGCGCGAGTGCTTCTCAATGAAGCCTGCCCACATGACGCAAGATGTGCGGCGTTTTCACTTAATGCGCAATGTTTGGGCATGTGGCTTACATACAGATGTCAAAGGACAGCAATCTATGTTTACCTATGTTTTCCTTTTGTTTGTTTGTGTGTATGCGTGCGTGCGTGCAGTTCACTTCTCTAAAATTTAGAGCCCTTAAAATTGAGGTAGACCACTCCTTCGATGCCGCTTTAAGATTTCTAGTGCCTAATGAAAATTAACTATTCCGCCAGCAACTGCGTTCTTTGCGCGTTAGCGCGCGGCCCAGCGGGCGTTACTTGAAAGCGATCTGCAGACGGCTCATACCTATGCGCGCGCTGTTTTCTCGCGGCAGTTCGCGTTGAAGCCGATAGACAACACGGAGGTCACTTCGCTCGCTGCTGCTGTCGCACTTGCTCACGCCAGTGCTTCGACAGCGAGTGTTCCGCGATCATCGACTGTGACGTATTCATGTTTGCCTGTGCGCACTGGTACCATGCTTGTTAATTCGGATAGTAAGCGAATGATTCCAAGTTTATACGGCCGATAAAACTGCTATCCTTACTTCGTATAACTGTCGATTAATTTGCTATTGCAGTCGATGTGTCGCCTTTCAGGCGAAACTGCTACTTTTTCAAGGAAACGTCCGTCACCGAACGGCGAGCGAAAAGTTGCAAACATGGCTCTTTCCCAGTATTTACTTCATTACCTTATGGCAGCATAGAATACAGTTTAGACATGGACATTGAGAACTAATCATTCAGAAAGTAAAGTTTAATTTGTGATGGCAGCCTCTACAGGTACACGCGTTGACAGCAAAGCGCTATCGAAGCCACACCTTCTTAGGCAGCCATTCTTCTCTAGCTTGTTTTTTAACTACAAAGAAAATGCGCCTTCTCATGTTCACCTGTATAAGAAATGAGCTTGACCGCAAGTCAGCGGTAGCAAATGCGTTGTCAGTTTAACACCTACCTGCGAATATTAAGAAGTGTGTTAGACCACACATGCCGATAACCGTAAGGCTGCCCATGCCAATGAGCTCCTCGGCGATGTACCTGCAACGTGAACAGATCCGATTAAGTCTCGTTCCCTTGCGTTGTTCCTTCCCGAGCTACAACAAGGGTTTAAATTCGGCGATTCATAGAGGGCTGATGGAGTATAAATTTGGCATGCAAGCCAAATATTTTAGCCAACGTGCACGGAAAACAAACGCAATCGTCACATTTTTTTCATCAATTAGATTTACTCCGATTAAATTCATTCATTCATTCATTCATTCATTCATTCATTCATTCATTCATTCATTCATTCATTCAATCATTCACGTGC